>NC_092018.1:22913808-23227380 GCF_042242105.1 Pempheris klunzingeri
GAATGATGTGAAATGGTGCAGCATGAAGTCCAATGCTACTATTTGTAATTTGATCTGATCTGATCTCAGTCTCGCTGTTCACTGTTTACTCTCTTTCAGTCATAGTGTTGTATTTAGATACTAGTAATGTCAACCTAACGTTTCCTACTGCTGCTGCTTCACATGTCGTGTGTCGGTGAGGTTAGCAATTGTTCATCAAGCATGCATCAACAAAACAGCCATCTTGTCACAGGAGATCACTTCAGGGCATGGGCAGACTATCAAACGGACAGACCTATCTCCTACTTATATTCCACAGCTAAAAATGTACATGTATACTAATCATTCATTTTCTGAGGTATTAATTGTGGAGATGGGTAAACCAAATGGTTGCCCACTTTTCCCCACTCCTTTCTGTAAACCTGTACAGGTGAGGAGTTTCATTTACATAACGAAGTTTCTTTGTATAATAGTGCCTCCATGTGGGTAAAAGTGCAAAGGCATATAATTCCATCTTTAATTAAAAACCAATCAGACTTGCTGACTTTCATAGCATGAACGGTTTCATAACTGATGACAGGAAAAATGTTGCTGTCTTACACTCTAACTCTTCGCGGTCCAGATTTATATTGTATTTTTTTATGATCCAAATAATTAACACTGTCAACAGTGCAGCTAAAAAGAATGATGGGACCTGTAGTATTAAACCACACCTGCCGCTGATGATGATAGCTTTTAACCAAGGGTCGATGTGCACATGGTGCTCAAAAATAAGCCAAATGTAGGATATATCAGAATCAGAATCAACTTTATTGGTTTGAACAGGCAAACAAGGAATTTGACTCTGTGAAACTTGCCTCTCTATGTACAGCGAGGAGAAAAATAGAAATAAACTACAATAATAGGAAAAGAACAGGACAATATAAACAATATAGAACTCTCTAACAACGGTATGTACAATAGAGGTAGGTGTAGTGCAGAATTGCAGTGCAAAAATGTCGCATGGGGTGGGGTGTGCAGGGGTGTGGAACTATTGCACAGTGGATCCTGAGACTCTGAGGCTAGTGAGAGTTCATCAGGGTAACGGCCTGGGGGAAGAAACTGTGTCTGTGTCTGGTGGTTTTGGTGTACAGCGATCTGTAGCGCCTACCGGACGGGAGGAGTTTAAAGAGTTTATGTGCGGGGTGTGAGGGGTCTGCAGAGATGTTACCTGCCCTCCTCCTGACCCTGGACAGGTACAAGTCCTGGATGGAGGGCAGATCGGCCCCAGTTATCCTCTCTGCAGACCTGATTGTCATGAATATGATTGATATGATGCAAATAAAAGTATGCTCTTAACATTTGAGAGTTGTTTTTGCTATAGTGCATATTACAGAAACATGCAATTAATTGAATCACCTCAAAGCGCTTGGCTACAAGTCTAGCCACAACATGATCAAGTGCCCTCCGGAATGATACCATTTCATTCTGACATTTTTTTTTTGTAATAAGATAAGATAAGATAGCATTTACTGATCCCTCAGTGGGGAAAGTTTGCTGTTACAGCAGCTCCCTTATATACACAAAGAAACAAAATGTACACTGAATTCAATAATTACAAAGAAACAACAACAGGGTGGGATGGGATGGAAACATGATGTGGATTATAGTATAATATATATAGTAATGATAATAATAAAGTGCATATTGGTAGTGGTTGTGCTTGTGATTGCTCTCTAGTATCAATGTTGACAGCTCATTAAAAACTCAATTGTCAGTGTTGATCGGAACTGAGAAATAAGACGACCCAGTCAGCCGGTTGTATCATATTATAAAACAAAATCTTTCCAAGAGCTGTGACCTCTGTTTGCCTTCTATTGCCAAAGACTGAGAAAGGCTGATTTCTGTTAGCAATAACCTTAATATTTCACATATTGCAGCTTTGCACAGCCCGGCCCATATGCTTCCACCTAAACATCAACTATTGAGGTCAATTTGTCTCATTATCTTTGTATATATTTTGCTCTGATTTCTATTTAATTTTACTTATGTTTTCATTTGTTTTTATTCAACTTTTATGCCGTGCATTGCTGAAAAGTTGCATCATTGTTCTTTGAGCACGGTGACAATGAAGATCTATTTAACTTCTTTATATTCGTCACTGCTTGTAAAACAAGATGATAGGGTTGTATTTCAGACTGTTTTATTGCCTTCTGCTCCCTCTTGTTCTAAGATGTATGGATTTGTATGGATTGATTGATTGTAGGCTTGTAAACTTTATTTTCACCATCATGTGGAATGAAGAAACTATTTACTTAGGTTTAACTTTAAGGGTAAGCTTGATTAAGTCTTTTTTTAATGCTTTGATTTGCTCAGACTATGGAGATAAGAATTCAGACGTTAGAAACGATGCATACAAGCACACAAGGTCATCGAAAGAATTCTGCAGTGAATTTCTTCAGGTGTTATTCCAAAAAGGTTTTTAAGTCACATTAGGCTTTCTTTTGGCCATCTGTTCAGTAATGTATTCCATAAAATCATTGTGATTATACATTTCAGTGTCTTTTACATCCGTACACCACAGGTTGGAATATCTCTTTTATTCTCTCACTTGTGTTTTTCTTAAAATTATCTTCCAGAAATTAAAACATCTCTTTTGACTTATGATCAAAACACATATTTTCACCATGTTCTGCAGTCTTATCTCTGATCTCTCAGAAGGAGCCATCAGCCACTTTAGAGAAAAAACTGTTGTGGATTTTTCCTCTATAAGAATAATGTTTCTGAAGCAAAGAGAATGACTTTGAATATTTTATTCTTGCAAGAAGGAGCAGCCTGTAGAGGAGACTCAAGGTGTGCATCTCGAGCGTCATCTTTATACCAAGGGAAAAACGGGATGTGTGCATTATTGCTGTTGAAAGTGGAACTGAGGTGCATACTGGTGAAAACAGACATGGTCAGTGTTTGTATAGTACCTTTCTAGTCATTTCGACCACTCAAAGCGCTTTTACATTCACATGTCGTTCATGCAGGAGGAATTTAAGTTGGAGGTGACTCTTCTTTCACACACTGAAGCCATGCTTCAGGTTCAGCATCTTGCCCAAGGACACTTCGACATGCTGACTCATAGGATCCGGGGATCGAACCAGCGACCTTCCGATTGATGGACGACCCACAGCCGCCCTGTCTGAGACAGAGAGTTAAGGCCACAGTGTCCTTTTGATAGATGTCAAAGGTTCATAAAAATGTCAAAAGTGCACAAGTTAAAATTTTCCATTACATAACTTAATTAACACTTTCATGGATTTCAATTCTCTTGGTTTTCTTCCTTTGTGTGCATGTTTTCTCACGCTGGTTATTAATCAGATATGTGCAGGTGTGTCTCCTGTCTTTGTCCATTTCTAGGAGCAGCATGTTTGTTCATATTTCCCATTTCTGCAGAACCACTCTGGGGACTTGACAGCGTGTTATGATGTTGTAAACTGCCAATTAAAGTATCACTTACAGTTTATTATGTCGCCTTGTGCGGAACGTTGCTTTGATCTAGTATAATGGCAGACTTTAACACGTGTTTTTTAAGTCAGTAATAAAAGGAAACTTGTGGTATGTGTATTTGTAGTGGATCAATCAGCATAAAGCCACAGATATGATGCAGTTTGTCATTCTAAAGTTTGATTCCACATTGAATATGGATTTTTCTGTCACTTAAGTTCACATTTTAAGACTATATGGATGCATATTGTAACAAAACATCAGCTGTGCACAACCTCTTTGGGGAATCTACATCAGGGTTTCACAAGTAGAAAGGTTGAGGTCAGCGACCAAATTGAGCTACATATGGTTTTCTGTGCAGACTGGTGTCAGTGTTGGGAAACCTTGAAGCTGATAGGAGGAAACAAAATTCCTTTGATTCTCTGTGGTGGTGACACTGGTTTGTTCTGACATGTTGGCAGTAAGTGGTCTGCTGGAGCAAAAGACTTTGTTCCAATTGTGAGCGATTTGATAATACAGGTATACTGAAATCATTTCAAATGTTTAATATAAATATATATAAATTTGTACTGTGGTTCTATGATAACCCCTTTAATCTGTTTATGTCTTTCCATGTGGCCAATCACATCATAATAATCTATAATAAAAATGCAATCCCTGATAAGCTCCGATGGCAACGGTGCTCCCGTCACACTGTGGATACTCAGAGACAACACTCCATTCACTCCCACACAATCCTTTAAGAACAGGAGTAAGATTAAACAGTCCCATTCAGTTAGTAATGACAACAAGTAAGTAGAGGAAGCAGTAACATTTTGAAGCCCTGTCTCCTACACATTATTTTTGTAAATACTCTCAGTGCTACTGTCGACTGATTCATCATTGTCATCTCTAGTAGTAGCAGGCAGCTGTGTCCCACTGGACGCAATCTACCCAACACCAAGTGTCCTTGGGCAAGACACTGAGCCCCAACTTGCTCCTGAAGCAGCTACAGTGTGTGAATGTGTGTGAAAGAATAGTCTCAACAAGCAATTACACCGTGAGCTCACATGCCATCAATCCACAGAATTTAATCTGCCCAAAGACACACAAACCACAAAAATCTGACAGTTTAATCAACAGGCTAATCAACAGCATATCTTTGGTGTGTTTGTGTTTGTTTTCGTGTCCGTACATGTGTCTCTGTTATGTTGCACAAAGGCTGAAATTAAGGGTCCATGACATGCAAATTTTATGGTCTGTCAAATTATAGACCGTGGTTGCATGATTGCACAAAGTGGCAATTCCAAGCTCCCTTGGGGCCTGAGAGAGGCTTTTAAGTTGAAGTTTCTGATGAATCTTTACATGCCTTACAACATGTTCACACTGAAAGGTTCCATCTTTGTATCCCACAAATGAATCTGTACATTGTACATTGAAAATAATCACTCTGGACATGTCAAAACAGACTCTGCCAGTTGTCTA
This sequence comes from Pempheris klunzingeri, assembly GCF_042242105.1. NCBI lineage: Eukaryota > Metazoa > Chordata > Actinopteri > Acropomatiformes > Pempheridae > Pempheris > Pempheris klunzingeri. The sequence continues at coordinate 22,918,723 of NC_092018.1, forward strand.
CATGCAAATCAGAGCTCCCGATCTTATGAGCCAATCAAATGTCTTAGACAATACAGATCTCCTTGGTGGGTGTTTACTCATCAACACCGTATCCTGGCTTCAGGAACATCAGTAAGGCCTCATCCCCGTTTAATGTACTGCAGTTGAAAGTGGGATACACTGACATTTAAAAACCTCATCTAGGTATCTGTGCAGTGTCTTAATGTACATAGTAGTAAAGCAAAAAAAAAACATTAGGGGTGCATACTGTAATGATGATCTCGGTGCTGAAATGAAAGGGGAAGTCTAGAGACAGGTTGTGGTGTTGCTCCTACCTGTCATTAGAGCCGGAGAAGAGAAATGCAACTCTAGGCAAACTGGGTCTGACATATGAGGAGACAAAGACAGACATGTATGCAGATGATCAGAAACCTGGAAACCATTTGAGTACAGTGTTTTTTAGTGAGCTAATGAGATCCATGTGTGTTTGAACTCCTCTGTTTAGTATTAGTTCAAATTAGCACCAACTATAGACAACTGCTGGCAGGAAGGAACCTGTTCTTCCACGACCTGTTTGACGGTAACATATCCTCATTCATCGGCTCTCTGTTTACATGTTTTCTCTAGCCTTAAGTATGTCTGCTGCTCTTTAATTCTTTTATCAGTCACTTCCAGTTACAGGGCGCTTATCTACACTGTTGCCCATAAAGTTGGAATAATTGTTCAATACCCCCAATGTTGTTAAAGCCTGAATACACAGTTTGCAAAGGTTAATTGTGGTTTAAGTTTCACTGTGATATGTTTGGAAGAGTTTGATCAATAAAGTTGAATTAAGATATACACTTTATTTATCAAGAATAAATCACATTGTCACAATCATTTCATGAGAAGAGGTAAAAAACATTTGATTCCAACTTTATGGGCAACAGTGTAGATCCAGAAATTACAAGGAAACAGAAAAACACCCATTTATCATCACATGTTTGATTACCTTCCATCTGCAACCTGATATGTCTGGTCCCTCCTACATGTAGACGAGGAAGGAGAGCTCTGGCTCATGTATATAAATACCAGCCTCAAGACTACAAAAGGAATCTTAACAAGACATCCCTCCAGGCCGTGAAACAGGTAAGTGCCGGAGATTGGCGCGCGCACAGGAGAGCGTTTGTATTTACTACTGCTAGATAAGACTGCATGAAATGAGTCCTTTCATCACCACCACACTGTGCCTGAGCACCTGGCTAATGCTTTGTTTTTGAAAACTTGTGAATTTGTGACCATTTATTGGAGTTTTGGATCACTTTCCAATCTTTGTTCATTATTTTGAACTCTGATCTTATTTCATTTCAGACACACCACAGACACAATGGCAGGTTAGTCTGTTGCAATTTGTTTTCCACAATAAGAACCCGAAAAGGCATCACTGAGGAGAGTTCTATTATCACAGTCATCCTGTCAGCCATACCAGCTTCAGAACTGCACAAGACATCTTCTTCTAAGCACTAAAAGCTCCTTGATTGCTAATGTCCTTTTATCGACAGATGCGAGCTTTCAGCAGGAGTTCCTGGCAACCCACAACGCCTACAGGGCGAAGCACGGCACGCCACCAATGAAACTTAACAGTGAGATGACTGCTTCAGCTCAGAAATGGGCCGATCACCTGTTGGAAACTGGACAGCTGCAGCACAGTGATGAAAAGGGGGAGAACATCTTTAACACGTGGAGCTCAGCAACCATCAAACTGACAGGTGAATCACAGACCCATCCTTTTAGCCAGTTATTCATTTCAGTATTCTAAACCACACTGATTCCTTTATTGTAATGTTAAAATGATGTCAACTTTATGCTTTCTCTTTCATGGTTCAGGGAAAGAAGCTGTAGATTCCTGGTACAGTGAGATCAAGGATTACAAGTGGAGCCAGCCTGGATTCGGCAACGATACTGGTAAAATGAGTCCTATATGAAGTCCATAAATAGAGAAAGACTTGGAATTAGTAGATTAATGTTTCATGCATGTGCATACCTCCATAAGTAAAACATAGATTTCTTAGAATAAGAATAATTGCAATTATGAAGTTGTTATGTTTCTCTGTAATAAATTGTTTCATCACGTGGAAAGATCAAGATTTATACTGGCCATTATGTTGTAGTTTCTAGGAATTTAGTTCCATTTAGTTTTAGATGTGGGTATACAGTATTATGCATTTAATACAACACTGGAAGGTGGTGTCTTCTTTTGCGAATTAAAAACATAGCAACACGTTACTCACACTGTCGTGCTCCTTCCTCCAGGCCATTTTACGCAAGTGGTGTGGAAAGACAGCACTCAGCTGGGCGTGGGCATGGCCTCCGATGGCCACAAAGCCTTTGTGGTTGGGAGGTACCGCCCTGCTGGCAATATGGACATGGAGGGATATTTTGAGAAAAATGTCCTCCCAATAGGTAACATATTACAGTCATTTTACACATTTTTTGTCTTAGTAGGAGATGGAGCAAATGATCACACGAGGCTGCTGGAGTCAGCTTTTACGAGTTTGTAGCTCCCGAGGGGAACAAAAAGTGTCTTTTTGGATTTGGATAAGTTCATTGCCCAGACAACTAGTAAATACAGCATCATTGCACCTTCACACTATGTCTAGTCTATTGTTCATACAAGGACTATGTCGCACCAAAGACCAATGGTAGAAAGTAACTAAATACATTTACTCAAGCACTTTGCTTGACTTGAGGACTCCTGTTTTCTGCTACTTAATACTTCCACTCCATGTCACAGAGAAATATTATATACTCCACTTCATGTATTTGGCAGCAATGCAAGTTGCACGTTACTAGCTGAACCTCTGTGACAGCTTGTTGTAAATGTGTTGGTATCCAAATAATGCGTGACATTAACAAGACCCTTGTACATCACAACTTTTGGCTGTTTTGGTTTCATTTTGCAAATAGCACAGAGAAAAGAATGCCACAGCACTGGAGGTGTGAAAGAATGGGTTGTAAAATTTTAGTTTGACTTCATCCTCTAGGGTGCATGCAATAACCATTGATGATTGACTTTACCTGGTGTTGGTTTTAAGCTCATTCACTGTCATTTTTCAGCATAAAGGATGTGCATTTTACAGCTGGCAGAGAGGAGGACGGTGCACACACCACTTCCGATAAGGGAGGTGGAATGAGACCAAAGAAAACATGCACACTGCTGTAGATGACCTGGACCATCCCTGCAACCCCCAGCACACAATTGCTTAAAAGTTATAAAATAAGCAAACCAAGCTTTTCTTTTTAACCCACCTTGACTGTCTTGATTAAGCATGCTCTTAATTGTGTTGAACTTTGATATAGATACAACAGTCTATGTTGTGTAATGTGTGTAATCTGTGGCAAAAATTCTGCTGAAAAGAATGATGTAATTTCATCCTAATGCTTAGAATCACAAATAAATGCCATGCATGAGTCAATGAAACACGTTATTGATGGGCCCACCTAATATTATTTAACCTAAACAGTTAAATAATATATGACTGCCATACTTTGACTTCATCAAACCACCACACTCCACCACAAACATCGGCAACTGTATCTTTCTTTAGCTTATTTAAGATTTTTAGGAATAATAATAGAATGCATGAATTTTGTCAGCATGGCTGTAAAAGAAAAGTCTTATATGAACAATTATCGATGGGTAAACTTGAGATTAAGATTCTGAAGGCTGACATTGCCATAATGACTGTAGTTCTTATTTTTCACAGTTGCAAACTATTATGTTTCTATTTCTAGTTTCCAACATTCATCCCTCTTTTAAATGTATACAGTAGGCCGTTCCTTCTCTGAGCATACATGGGATTAATCATGGGATCACTGAGAGCTAGTCTTAAAGGTTATGCTGACCCCTTGTCATGAGTAGGGGTAAATCACAGGATAAATGTTATTCACAAAGCATTCTGTCCCTAAGGTGGCTCTTAAGAGCATTCCTTAATGCATTTGTTCTTACCAGTTTGATGAATATGAGCCCAGGTCTCAACCAAGCTGAACATTTGTTAGAGATTTTGAAATGACTCATCAAAACATACAATTCAAGTGCAGAATTCCAAAAGCGACTACTGCTACTTTCATACCCACTAGAACAAACGTGTATCTTGACCTCCAGGTTGAGCTGCTGTAGCATCTTTCTACAGCGAACACTTCCAAAACTACCACTAGGTGGCAGCAAAACCCAACAGAGAGAGCTTCCTCCTCTGCATGGTGAGAGAAGAAGTAGGATCTGCACAGGGAACAGAAATCTAATAAAGCGAAACTAAGTGAGTTTTATTCATTTACCTTTGATATTTATGATCCAAACATATTTTAAACTATTTAATGAAACTTGCTTGACAATGCTTGTTATCATTTAAAGTTCAGTCAGTGTACCTAATGACTTCATTCCCCATAAACCACTGTTTCTTACGAGGTTAATGATGGTGTACATTCATTTCATTAACATCGATTTATAGTTCAAAATCAAGTGGAGGTTACTAACAACTTTAGACTGTTATGGGGAACTGCAGTCCACCATCATCACTAGCCTGACACAAAGATCCAGTGTTTCAGGAGGAGGATGTAGAGAGAAGAATGAATGTACTCTGAATGAATGAATGAATGAATGAATGTACTCTGTGTCTGCCTGTTTTGCCTAATGTCAGCAGGATGGTATGCTGGGAAAACCTGTCACAGGTGTGATCACAGCTACAAGTATGAGTCTCTTTAAGGTTAAATTCATTTCTGGCCAACCGGATGTGGCTATGATCACCATCTTAATCCCAAATAGGAGAAATTGACCTCGAAATACCCCACAGGCATTCATGAAGAATGTGCCTGATCCCTCTCAGTCCTGTGTCATGCTGCCATAAGGCGCCCCCTGGTTGCTGTAGGCTCTCATGTACAGCACCTCCACCTCACTGACTGAACACTGGAGTGAATGCAGCGATGAGAGAAACATGATCAGTTCTTCCTTTGAGGTTTGAGGACTAAAAGAGAGTCCATCCTGTTTGCACAGTATACAGCTGGTCCCTCTGTGTTCTGGTTTGAACTTTTGTATCAGCACCTGCTCAGGATTTGGTTTGCAGACATTTTCCTCTCAGAGCCGGCTCTAGCCATTTTGGTGCCCTAGGCGAGATTATGGTTTGGTGCCCCCACCCCTCCGCACGCACACACCACCAAAGTCATTAATGGACAACAGCCGTATGACAGACCTTAAAGATTCAATTGTTAACACACCGACACACAAACAAACACACACTAAAATAACAATAAAGATAATGAAATGAAATAAAACCAGAGTTCCCGTTCAGGTTTTGTGCAAATATTTAGAAAGTCCTGACAGCTCCCACAATGTGAACAATAAAAAGGTGCTTTGTTCAAACAACACAAAACAGTGCAATATAATATAAAAACAGAATACAAAAGTTGCAGTGTGGGTTTAACTCAAAGTCAGTCCCAGTGGCAGCAAATCTGTTTTCCTTTTTTTTCTTCAACAGCATAAATGGAAAGTCAGTGAATACTTGGTAACAAACGGGCCTTATAGAAGCAGAATGTGCAAACAAGACAACATAAAACTAGAATGTACGGCACAAGGAAAACATGGAGCTGCAGCAGACAGACTACTGATGTGTTCAACAGAACATGAATCATTATCTAGTAGTGGTCATGCATTACTAACATAAAAGAGGTTGCACTACAGTTATATAGTTACACAGTATCTACAGCAGCATTATTAGACAACTTTGCTTTATTTCAACTTAGCTGGCATCTAGCTGTACAGATGAAAAGTCAAACAGCATTTTTTAATGTTAGAAAAGACGACACACCCCTACACTGGGACCTCTTTTCCGCTTCCTGAAAGCTGCACCTGAGGGCTTGGGCGGCCTCATCTTATTTATTGTTTTAATTGTTTTTTGTTTTGATTTTGAGGGCTTGCAGCAGCGCCCCTCCAGCAGGTGGCGCTCTAGGCGACCGCCTATATGGCCTAGGCCAAGAGCCGTCTCTGTTTCCTCCTGACAGAATGATTGTGTTTAGCATTTAGCATTAACAACACGGAGCTCATTTTATCTGCACACAAAGAAACATTTGAATGACTTTGGTAACAAAACCCAAATATGTAAAAGTGTAAATAACATTAACCAAAATATATCCATAATATATCCATACATGTTCTGCAATTTATGTAAACAAATTGGTCCATTGTTGAGGCTCTCCTGGGTGTACACATGTAGCCTATATGCATAAAAATAATTGATTTTAGTTTTTTATTTCATCTCATTTCATTCTAAATGTATACATTTGCTTATATGTTCTATAAATAAAATATATCTTGATACACTGAAACAGCAACTTCTATCTCCCATCAGTTGTACTGTGTATATCTTATGTTTCTTTAAAGCGAGACCATGGCAAGGCAATGTTTTCAGTATCTGAATCAGAATCAGAATCAGAATTCCTTTAATAATCCCCAGGGGGAAATTGCTTTTGTCACACACAGCTCCAAAAGAATAAGAATAAACTTCAAACACAAAAGTAAAAATATAAATATATAAAAAGTATGCATTTAAAATTATTATTACAAATTATTACACAGAGGTAAATTGTTGCACCAGGTGAGTCCAGAGTCTTATAATGATAATAATAATACCACTACTACTAATAATAATAATATATAACAACATGTACATTCAGAGTAAGGCGTTATACTATATAATACTAATACCACTACTACTACTACCAGTACAATAATATGGTAAATGGTCTGTATTTGTATAGATCCTTTCTAGTTATTTCAACTACTCAAAGCGCTTTACATCACATCCTCATTCACCCATTCACACATCATTCATACAGGAGGAATGTAATTTGGAGGAGACTATTCTTTCACACTCATTCACACACTGAAGCTGCTTCAGGAGCAAGTTGGGGTTCAGTGTCTTGCCCAAGGACACTTCGGCATGTTGACCCATAGGAGCTGGGGATCAAACCCCCGACCTTCTGATTGAGGGACGACCCACTCTACCGCTAAGCCACGGCCGCCCAGCCACATATATAACAGCATGTACACTCAGAGAGAGGAGCTGTATTATATTATAATAATAATAATAAAGATACAAATAATGCCACTACTACCAACAATAACATATAACAACATGTACACTCAGAGTGAGGAGTTGTACTATATGATATGTATATTATATAATATATATAATTCATCCACTGTAGTGCATACCGCTACAAGTCAGCTATGCTTTTTATAAAAGATACCATCTTTATACTGTTTGCTGAGTATCAGCAAAGGCAGCAGTCAAGTAGTTTGAGCTGGCAAACTTCTTTTTCATTATCAGTCTGAGATATGACATTTCTAGTTTGGGATCTTTTTCAATTGATAAAAAGCTGCTTTAGCCATGTTGCCTCCAGATTTACATTTAAAGCAACTGATCTTCTCCTGACTGTATCGCACAGACACTGACACAAAGTGGGAATGCATTTCCTGTCTCTGAGTTGTCTGCCTCTAATTAAAACCACATTTCCCATAAACTCAGTCGCTTCCTGGTCCTTCTCCTTTGCTCGCATCTCAACGTGATGGAAGTCATTTTTTTTAGCCTCCAGCTGTCAGGAAGTGTGCAATGCAGTCCTCGGACGTTTTAGGGAGTCGGTCCTTGTGCTGATAATGTTTGGGTGATGAATATAGTGTGATTTATAAATCCTGTCACGCAACAAATTTAAGATCATTACTAAGACAGAGGATGACAATACACTCAGGAAGTACACTGAAATTCACAGAATCCTGAAGACACACTAATCAAATCCCAGTAATGTAGATGGGGCATGATATAGCATACCAAACCACACCCCCTAGTGCAGCCAGCTGGGCCTGCAGCAGCGCCCCAACATATTGACTCTGTATTTTTGTAACATGATATGGCGTGTTAGCAGGGGGACATGGTGGTTTTCCCCCGGACCAAGCAGACCATCAGGCTCAGGAGACTGTGGGGCTGTGACTGTGCATAGCCTGCTGCTGACTGTCTGGCTGTATTAGCATCAAATGGACCTCCTGACTCAATTCTCTGGAGAGCAGCCAAACAGACGCAGCACTCTTAAAGTAACACGACACAGTAAAGGATGAGGACGGATCAATAGAGGGATGTATTCCTCCCTCTGTATTATTCAAAAGCAGATCAAATTGGCAGTTTGAGTTGAGGAAATATCAGAATCAGAGTCAGAATCAGAATTCCTTTAATAATCCCCAGGGGAAAATTGCTTTTGTTACACACAGCTCCAAAAGAATAAGAATAAACTTCAAACACAAAAGTAAAAATATAAATATATAAAAGTATGTTTTAAAAATGATGTATTATAAATTATTACACAGAGGTAAATTATTGCACCAGGTGAGTCCAGAGTCTTATAATAATAATAATACAAATAATACTACTACTACTAATAATAATAATAATATATAACAACATGTACACTCAGAGTGAGGAGTTATTATTATTATATAATACTACTACTACCACTACTACTACTACTACCAATAATAATAATAATAATAATAATATATACAACATGTACACTCAGAGTGAGGAGCTGTATTATATAATAATAATAATAATACAAATACTACTACTACTAATAATAATAATAATATATAACAACATGTACACTCAGAGTGAGGAGTTGTATTATATAATACTACTACTACTACCACTACTACTACCAATAATAATAATAATAATAATAATATATACAACATGTACACTGTATTGGGCTGTATTATATAATAATAATAATAATACAAATACTACTACTACTACTACTAGTGCCACCACTACCAACAATAATAATATACAACAACATGTTTTGTGTAGTAGACACATAGGTTGTAATACTTTAATTCTGTTCTCTTATGTTCATTTCAATCACAAGATCTGCAAAATAAGCAGCACATACTTCATTTGGAGCTCGGATTATCTGTGGGGAGTGCGGAAATGCAGTATCTTGTGTTCTTTCTGCTTTCTAGCTACGAGTTTGCTTTCGCATGAATTTGGACTCTTTACAGTCCAGTCTATAGGAATGAAGTAACTGTTTTGCTGTGCCTATATGTTAGCACACTGTGAATATTTATGTTGAAATCAATATGATACATGATTCTATAGCTTATAGCTATAGGTTTCACAGGTGTTTTTTTTCCTCCATCTATCATGACTGGATTTAGCTACTGTCTCATTTAGTTACGTGGAATAACAAAACTGATAAAAAAAAAAGGATGTTGGTTTACTCAGAATTTATATTTTTCAATTACAGACAACAGCTAGGGAAAAACGAATAAATGTAGGTTTAGCTTTTGTCTCCCTACTACATTTTAGAAGTCAGATTCCAGTCTTAACTCAATTTGTTGATATGTTGATGATAAGTATTCCATGTGCGTCACGACACTGTCTCAAAAATCAGCTATCAGTGGCCTAAATCCAAATATCAGTATCGAGCTTCAATCACATGTCATATAAAAAAGTCTTCCTGCTTCTTTCCCAGCTGAGCTCTTTGTATTTTCCAGTGTCTTTGACAAAGCCAATTCAGGGTGTAACCTGCAGTCGAACAACACAGTATGTCCTGGCATACTTCTGAACACAAAGTATGCCAGGTGTGTGTGCGTGGCCTGAAACTGTTGTGATATGCAGCTGAATGTGAGACTGGCCGAATGCTGCTGCAGTGACGAGTCAGTAATCTGATATGAGTGTGAATCAGTGGTTCTCTCTGCAGACACACTGTGCATGAGCACAGCTGTTCCTGTTCTAACACCTGTCCACCCCAAAAACCCATTATCCACAATATCACAATATCTACTGTCTAGAACTTTAATGAAGAGAGAGACCCAACGATTCAGGAGTTCAAAATGAAGGATTCAAGAATCCCCACATGTGCAGGCATCAGATATTATATTAGGCAACAGTGGCAGGAAGAACTCCCCTTTAATGGGAAGAAACCTGGAACAGACCCAGACTCAGTGTGGGCGGATTCTGTAGGGGTCCCTGTTGGGTGGAGGTCGGACAGAGAGAGAGAGAGACAGAGAGAGAGAGGGAGAGAGAAGGGGGAAGAGCAACTATAGTACTGACACTAGGAATATGACTAGTGATGAGTAATAATGGTGCATAATGGGGCGGCTATGGCTCCGAGGTAGAGTGGGTCGTCCCTCAATTGGAAGGTCGCTGGTTCAGCTATGAGTCAGCATGTCGAAGTGTCCTCGGGCAAGACACTGAACCCCAACTCGCTCCTGAAGCAGCTTCAGCGTGTGAAAGAACAGTCTCCTCCTCCTTTGATTGCTCCTGATGTGTGAATGAGGATGTGACGTAAAAGCACTTTGAGTAGTTGAAATGACTAGAAAGGCTCTATACAAGCACAGACCATTTTACCATTTACATTACTGTCCTCATAATGCATGTAAGTGCAGTTTGTTTTCGTGATGAATCCATGTCGATAAAAATTCAATCAATCTATGCATTCAGTTGTTATGATACGGGGCGGAGGAGCTTTTCGCTTCCTAAAAGGGGGATGGCAGAATACATTTAGACACCAACGGTTGACAATGTGCATATCACAATAGAAATGTGCTTCACAAATATGCTCCTTTACCATTCTGTTGTTACTGTGTATTCCTTCTTCTTCGCATCTCATGATACCATTCATTCACCTTGATTTGTGTGCACGTGCTACTGTTTGCACTGTTGCAGCTTCGAACTTGTGAGTGTGAGATTTTTTTAGGTTCGAAACTGTACACATTACTGAAGATTCAACATTAGTGTCAAATATGATGTCTAATGATTCATAAAATAGTTTTTTTAAGTTGTTGTATGAGATCAGTAATATTACAGAAAAACGCATAGATAGGCAGATAGACAGACAGACAGACAGACAGACAGGTAGGTAGATTTGTCCCTGCTATACAGTGATGGTGCCTCTTCTGCTTTTCCTAAGTGGACATATTTTATGATCAAATTGCATCAGTGACATGTTGTCAAGGCATTATAACCTCTGAGCAGGACTGATGTGGGTGTGTCCTCCCCAGCCGCATCTGTTTCTTATTGCTAATATTGATCTAAAGCTGGAGGCTGAGTGCTGAATGCTGCAGTGTCCTGAGAGACGCTGAGTCATGGAAAGCAGCAATGGTTCGACAGGGCCTCACAAAGATAGGAAGTGTGCGTGGTACTGTACTGTAAGCACACTGTGGGAAGGGCTTCACGATGAGGTACGGTACTCTAAAAAGCTTTAAACAGCAAAATCTCCTCCCAGTGTGCTGAAAGGTTTTTCATGCATTAAGCTCCAGTTGACCTGCTCAAGCTGTCACCACAAACCACTCAATGCACACTTCCCATCCTCCCAAAGAAAGAGATCAATGAATAATTGATCAGTTATAGCACAAAGGCAACAGACTGCAAAGGAAGAAAACCGACTGAGATCAAAGAGAGCATCCACAAAGTCCTGAGGCTATCTGTGCCAAACACAGAGTGTCTGGCTTGGTGTCATTACTGGAGTATCAAGTTATAAAAATACAACCAAATCACAAAATGTCCCGTTTGATTTTTATCTGCCTACATTGTGGTGTGGTGCCAGGCTTGTAATTCTGCTGAAGACTGCTCAAATCTTTTCATCCAATTTAAATGCTGGTAATGGATATTCCTCTTCAATCCTACTGTTGTAACCTACGTTTTAGGTCTGGGTAGCTGAATCAACTCTGCTCCTCCGTTTGAACAAAACCTGGAGATCATTTGACTGTATGTTGTCAAAAAAGGTGACACTTTCCTCCCTCAGTTAAGATGTGCAGTGTGTCGAATGTGGCTCTTCTGTGTGACTCTCATTTTATAAATCCTGTCATGCAGCAAATTTTTTGTACTTACAATTACATCCATCCATTATCTATACCGCTTATCCGTCAGGATCACGGGGGAAGCTGGAGCCAATCCCAGCCGACTTTTGGGCGAGAGGCGGGGTACATCCTGGGCTGGTCGCCAGCCAATCACAGGGCCAACACACAGAGACAGACAAACACTCACGCTCACACTCACACCTATGGGCGATTTAGAGTCACTAGTTAACCTAACCTGCATGTCTTTGGATTGTGGGAGGAAGCCGGAGTACCCAGAGAGAACCCACGCAAGCACAGGGAGAACATGTAAACTCCACACAGAAAGACCCCAGGTGCAAACCTGGATTCGGACTCGGAACCTTCTTGCTGTGAGGCAACAGTGCTAACCACTGCACCACCGTGCTCTTACAATTACAATCATCTACAATTAATGTGCATTTTCAAATGCATTTTATAATGGGATCTCAGGAACGTTTGTATTGAATGTATCTGACATCTGGTCACTGCCCAAGTAAAGTGAACACATCACTCACTATCAGTTTATTTTCCTATAGTATCCTCGCAATTAAAGCATGATTAACATTTTTCTAGTTAGTTTAGGGAACTCAAAGCACTTGGTTAAGGTTATGGAAAGTTGATCTTGGTTATTGAAAGCATCTCAGCTATATTTAGGAAAAGATGGCTGCACTGTGTGAACAGAGCACATACTTTCTCTGGCTCCAGTGACAGTGCGCCACCACTGCCCTGGAACCAGTAGGGGAATCCCTGCTTGGTTCACCCCGCAGTGTCAAACCAGCAGTGTGAACCCTGGTCCTTCACTGAAGAATCTCCAGAACCAGTACACTACACCTCCCTGCTATATGTGAGAATTAAAACATCAGCTGCAGTTCTAAGTTGTCACCTTCCCGTTGCAGGATATCTTTGCTAAAATGCATGAGAGACCTATTTACAGTACAAAATACCAGATCATAACGCAAACTTCTGTCTGCCTGCACAGCTGAAAGCAAAGGCCAGTGTAGAGGGGAATAGCACTGCAGCACAAGCTGGTCATATTGGCCTGTATCCTGACTTATCCTCTCTGTGATGTACATTGTTCTGTCATGGTGCAAACAGGGGGGGCCTTTGTGTGTCACATTACAATGCACACACAGTATAGACTATGTGCGACCTACATACTGTATGATATGATAAGCATGTCAGTAGCGTTCCAGTAAAAACACCCAGCCCCAGAATGAGTGAATACCAATTCATTTCAATTCAACACTTTATTTAATGAGACACGCTCAATCAGTTAGTGTTCATACACCCCCAGAAAGCCTTTACTAGCCTGCACAAGAACTAATCTGCATAAAAATGTATGGTATGCACAGATACTGTGCTGAAGGCTGGGCAGCTCCATGAAAATCTTATATAAAGGCCTGTACTTATGCACAGAAGTCCGCAACACCCAGCGGGAAAGTATAATTGTCATAGCGACAACATGGGAGGGATGCCCCCCACCACATGTTAGAGACATGGCTGTGGCAACTGTACCGTGTAGCAGCACTGGCGTCACGACCACATTGTCGCCTGGCATTCAGATTAACTATTAATGAGCCCAACTGCCCTCATTCCACAACTCTGCTTTAAAGCACACAATAAAAGCACAAACACAAGCGTAGGCTACTGATTTTTCTACAAACATCCTGTTCTGCTCATTTATATGTTTAAACCTGACAACGAAACTTTTGCATCATCACCGGAATCAAGCAAGATGCTCTGTCTGAGATGGATAAAAGCTGAGTCAGACAGGCTAGGAGGAAAGCACTTTACCGGTAATGGACCACAGAGGTTCGGTGTAATGTATATCCTGTATAAGAGAATTTCCCTATCACTTATTCTGAAGTCATTCATCAAATCTGTCTTGACCGGCACTTCACCATCACACACGATCACTATCAGTGGGCCACTATCAGGCCCCTGCAGGGCTGACGTACCGTTATAGGCCTACTGCTCAGTGTTCACAACCAAAATGTAAATGGTCCACAGTGTGACGATTATTTTCTTTACTTCGTGGCACAAAACTTTAGTCACTGAGACTCTGTGTTAGTCTGATGTCACTGCTTAGAGGTTTCTATCACACACCACAGAGGAAAACAATGGAGTTTTTCACTCCATACAAACTATACTAGGGCTCACAAATTGAACCTGAGAGTGAAATGTGCATTTGCTGTGCTTGGCTGAATTAAAAAACTGTGACTGGCCTAAGAGGCACGTGATTTAAAATCACTGGGGTTCCCACTAGTCAAATTTCTGCTTAATCTCACCATTGTACTCTGATAGTCAGCCACGTGGACTGGGGCTAATTAACAGTTAACTAAGATTGCAGTCTTGTAACTGATCAAATCAAACGATGTTCCACGGATCGACGAAATTAAAACGTTTCATTGTCTTGACTAGGCGTGCGGCGGTGAAAGGCAGAATAAAATCTGTTGTCAGTGTCGCATTCCCACTCCGCCATCATGGGGGAAGTAGGCCAACGTCTACAGATTAGGCGTTAGTCATACATTCGAGATGAATGTGATTGGCAGATGGATTTGACCAATGGCGGATGAGAATTTGACAGTGTCATTGGTCTAAATTTGTGTCTGTTAAGCAAACTTGCGAAAATAAGCCAATAGACATTCGAGTTGAGGAGTAAAGGGCGGGTCCTATTGCTGTATAAAGCAGTGAGTTAGCCGTTGAGTACGCACTTACAGAGAAGAAAGTCATTCATTGAAAGGTCTCGTCTACCCACAGAAGAAAAAATGAGGGAAATTGTGCATCTTCAAGCCGGCCAGTGCGGAAATCAAATTGGTGCCAAGGTCAGTAAAATTGCATTAGCTTTTTTAGAGGTACATGGAGTCATTTTGTTCAGAAACACCGTGTTCTTTGCCCGAGGAGCCGGCGCTTTGTGTCTGTGTGCGTCCCAGAAACCACACCCTGGGAATATCTTTGTGTCCTACTTGATGAATATTGCCTTTCAGCAGTTAATCTAAGCATAGTAAACTTTGAGACGACCTTTGGAGCCTTTATTGCGTCGAAGTATTGCCGTGTGGAACAAATTTAACACTACTTTTGGCATGATTTAAAATCTGCCTAATTTTGTCCCACCGTTGCTGCAAACTCAATAAAAACCCACCAGCGCTAAATAACAATGTAAATGTTACATAGATGATCAACGTTTAACAAAACCCTTGTTTCCTTAAACGTTACTGCAATGCGGAAAAAAAAAAGGAAGTGAGGGTTGACTGATAAAACATGCACCTTGATCCTGTAACCTCGTATGAACGGTATAAACCCTCTAATGTAAGCAAAACAAGTTTCATCGTGATTATTACATTTTAAGAAGCTTTTTTTAATGAATTATTTTTTAGTAACGGTCCGGCTCAATGGGGCCTACTGCGCCGGCTTCTGCCTCAAGTAGGCGGTGTTGGCGGTTAGTGACGTAACCAGGAATTTTCAAATTCATAACCCATGAGGGGCAGCCAATAGGAAGTCAGGGCGCGCGCGCCGAAGCCAGCACGGCGGGAGATTGCTTTTCAGTTGTTAAGTAATCTCTATAAAATCAAAATTAACGAGCGATCAATCAACGGCGAATTAAACGAATGTACATTATCAAATTAATGGATGCATGTTGCTTAGTTGCATTTATTCTATTTTGAATAAGCTAACAAGTTTCACACTTGTGTCCATTTAGTTCTGGGAGGTGATCAGTGATGAGCACGGTATCGACCCAACTGGCACATACCACGGTGACAGTGACCTGCAGCTGGACAGGATCAACGTCTACTACAATGAAGCCTCAGGTAAGTCTGGAGCAGCCCTGATTTTTATTTGCAGACTACTGAAGCCTTAGTTTTCCTGACCTATTTTTAATGCTTTTTTTTCTCCTTTTTTTTGTTTTGTAGGTGGTAAATATGTGCCCCGTGCTGTGCTGGTTGATCTGGAGCCAGGCACCATGGATTCTGTGAGGTCCGGACCCTTTGGCCAGGTCTTCAGACCAGACAACTTCGTTTTTGGTAAATCTGCACACTTGCCCAGCATGTTAACTGCTGCTCTTAATGCACCTGCAGTGCTGTGAAGCTCAATCTTGATTCTTGTCTTACAGGCCAGAGCGGTGCTGGCAACAACTGGGCCAAAGGTCACTACACTGAGGGTGCAGAGCTGGTTGACTCTGTCCTGGATGTGGTGAGGAAGGAGGCGGAGAGCTGTGACTGCCTACAGGGCTTCCAGCTCACACACTCTCTGGGTGGTGGTACAGGTTCTGGTATGGGCACACTGCTCATTAGCAAGATCCGCGAAGAGTACCCTGACCGCATCATGAACACATTCAGCGTGGTGCCATCCCCAAAAGTATCAGACACAGTAGTTGAGCCCTACAACGCCACACTGTCAGTCCACCAGCTTGTAGAAAACACAGACGAGACCTACTGCATCGACAATGAGGCCCTGTATGACATCTGCTTCCGCACCCTTAAACTCACAACCCCCTCTTATGGTGACCTCAACCACTTGGTCTCTGCCACCATGAGCGGCGTCACCACCTGCCTCAGGTTCCCCGGACAGCTCAACGCTGACCTGCGGAAGCTGGCCGTAAACATGGTGCCATTCCCCCGTCTGCACTTCTTCATGCCCGGCTTTGCTCCCCTCACAAGCAGAGGCAGCCAGCAGTACAGATCACTCACCGTGCCAGAGCTCACCCAGCAGATGTTCGACGCCAAGAACATGATGGCTGCCTGCGACCCTCGTCACGGCCGCTACCTGACAGTTGCCGCTATCTTCCGTGGCCGCATGTCCATGAAGGAGGTGGACGAGCAGATGTTGAACGTGCAGAACAAGAACAGCAGCTACTTTGTCGAATGGATCCCCAACAATGTCAAGACCGCAGTGTGCGACATTCCTCCCCGCGGGCTCAAGATGGCTGCCACCTTCATCGGCAACAGCACGGCCATCCAGGAGCTGTTCAAGCGCATCTCTGAGCAGTTCACAGCTATGTTCAGGCGCAAAGCTTTCCTCCACTGGTACACTGGCGAGGGTATGGATGAGATGGAGTTCACCGAGGCAGAGAGCAACATGAACGACCTGGTGTCTGAGTACCAGCAGTACCAGGATGCCACCGCTGAGGAGGAGGGAGAGTTTGAGGAGGAGGGTGAGGAGGAGCTGGCCTAAATCTTCCATTTTTACAAAGCTCTGTCAAATCTTTGCCGTAAAATGTAACGTTCCAAGTCTTTTCCAGTTTTCAGTGTTCTGTCTGCTGTTGATGTTAATAAAAGTTGTGCATATTTGATGTTTGCCTTCCTGGTTTTAATGAAGCACTGTGGAGCACAGGCACTAACTTGAAGAAAAGGTTAGTTTTATTAGAAAATGCACTACACTGTACATAAAGTGTAGCTGCATGACTGGTGTATTGCCAGCAATGAGTTATCTGTAAATTAAGCACTTGTGCTGCGTAGATGACTCCAATAGATTAAAGTTTATTGACCTGTGTAGCAGTGGTGATAACACATCTGGCTGATGTGTATACAGTTAATAGACCTTAAGGACTTTCAGCAAGAGCAGAGCTACAGCACACTTGAGCCTGGTCATCAGCCTGCTCTATAATCCAGACAGGTTCATGTAGATTTACTGCACAGCTGACCAGGAGCTGGGAGCACTCATAATACCAGACCAAAGGTCGTATATTCCTTCAGAAACACTTGAATTTTTGCCAGCATGTGACTATTGGAAAACCTGAAAAACATCACTGGTTTGCCCACATTTGTTCATCTGTTACCACATCAGCTACTCTGTGGTTGACTGTATTATCCTGATGTGCCTGAAGTATATACAGACTGACATGTTTCCACAAAGTAAACGATAAAACAAATGCTTCTGGTTTGTATTTAGCAGCTCAGTCTTGGAGAGTTTGCGGTTGTCGTCACTAGGTGGCGGTGTTGGCTAAGCCATTCTTTTCCATAAGAAGTAGGTGAGGATGCTTATGGCCAATGCCAGCAGTGTCCAACAGCACACCGTCTTCACCTGGCTCTCCAGGCCTCGCTTCTCCCCAAAGCGGGACACAAAGCCGCTCTGTCAGAAACAAGAAGATGAAAGTTTCAAATGAAATAACATTTCAGTTCAATATACTGTGATAGTGTCCTGGACAAAGGGTACACCATTTAAGACCTCAATCAAAAAGTAATTTGGGAGCATTTTCCTTTCTCAAGGCATGAAAGCAGTATTTGATGGAGCAGGTAGGGTGGGGAACTGTCCCAAAATGATGCTTCATTTAAGTTTGAATTGTTATAAATGTTTTTAATTAATGTTTTTCTTTTTCAGAAATTATGGAAGGATTTTTGTCAGGATCTTGTGAAAAATACATGTCAAGTATGGCACAACTTGGATTTTACAAGTCAGAATTCTTCACAGCGTCCTGTCTGTATAAGACAGTCTTAATGTACAGCCTTCAAGGCTGGATTAGCAACCAGGTAAAAGCAGCCAAGTCCACTGGGATTCCCAAAGGCCCCAAGTCCATCATCTCACCGTCAGTTTACTCTTGCAAGAATCTGGTAGAACCTCTACTTGAGCATGCAGGCAACACATTTTTAACAGATGTTTTTTGGTAAAAGTTGGGCTTTTTACCAGGCTCTGATGAAAGATGCTAACCCTAACCCCATCATGGGAAGTGTAGGATCTAGTGTTTTTGGTGCTTGACCCACATCAGGGACTAAAAATGCCTCTGCCGCTTCAGCCTAAACCACTTTTAAAGCCTGTCTCTCTCATGTGCCTGATGTTTATGGAAGTAAAATAAAACCGTTGCCATGAAGGAAACATGATGGAGGCATTTTGCTAGGGCTCAACTTCATTACTTAAAATTGGTATTGTCTTTGTGGTATTGTGTTTAAAATGAGTGAATGCACTTGTTTTATCTTCTCTGTAGATGCACATGTTCACTTGTGCACACTTACCCATCCTCCCTTGTCTCGTATATCAGGGCAGATGACCCTCTGCACGTAGGACCCCACACACTCCTTCAGCTGGGGCAGGACCACCACCATGCGCCTCTCGTGGCAATGTAGAGCCATCTGGCCGGCCAGCACATACACCGACAGCACGGCGCTCCAGGCCATCTCCCTGCGCCGCCCTCCGGGATTCGGGGGGAAGAAGTGATCGTCCAGGATGCTCATGAGCATGGGGCAGGCCGTGCTCTCCGTCACGTCCTGGAAAATGCGAGGCCAGCGTCTGAAGAAGATGGGGAAGCGGTTGAGGAGCTCGTCTCCAGCATGGCGCAGGGCCGCGGTGCAGGCTGTGGGGGCAGGAGCCATGTTTCCATCTGCCCCCCCTGTGGTTACATAGTCTACGTAGTCGTAGGCCATCAGGAAAGCCTCTCTCACCAGCGGATCAGGACTGTTCAGGCCCAGTCCGGCTTCTGGCACGTCAGACTGGCACATGGTTGCCTTTAATTGCCACTTCACTAATCACCAAGCTGTATTCTTAGCAGGCCACAGACGACAGTTCCGTTGGCGCGCAGCATAGCCATTCTCTAAGTCACGTCAGTCTGTCGTGGGGGTGTGGGGGTGCTGTTAATGTGATATTAAAACAAATCACAGTAGGGAGAAGGGAAACAAACATGCATATTACAGGAAATAAAATAATCACAGCTCACCTCCTTCAATAAGAAACACACACGGCACCAGTACAGCATACGGCAGCAGGCGAAAGGGAGCTGGCGTCCACAGTGTGTCTGTATGGTTTATGTTGCTGTCAGACTGGGTCACCCAGTCCCCTTGGCAGCTAAATTTAGAGCCCTTGTTGGAAACTGACACTGATCTCCTACTTCACATGCACGATCATGGCCGCCCTGACACACATCCCACTCCAACACAGGAGGTAAGGAAGAGGAACTATCACAGGCAAAGCGTGATGTTGATGCATTAGAGCTTCCAGATCCTAATCCTCCTGCACATAATAAGAGAGAGACCTGATCCACACCTTTACTGAGACCTGATCCACACCTTTACAGAGACCTGATCCACACCTTTACAGAGACCTGATCCACACATTTACTGAGACCTGATCCACACCTTTACAGAGACCTGATCCACACCTTTACTGAGACCTGATCCACGCCTTTACTGAGACCTGATCCACGCCTTTACTGAGACCTGATCCACGCCTTTACAGAGACCTGATCCACACCTTTACTGAGACCTGATCCACGCCTTTACTGAGACCTGATTCACGCTTTTACAGAGACCTGATCCACACCTTTACTGAGACCTGATCCACGCCTTTACTGAGACCTGATCCACGCTTTTACAGAGACCTGATCCACGCCTTTACTGAGACCTGATCCACGCCTTTACAGAGACCTGATCCACGCCTTTACTGAGACCTGATCCACGCCTTTACTGAGACCTGATCCACGCCTTTACTGAGACCTGATCCACGCCTTTACTGAGACCTGATCCACGCCTTTACAGAGACCTGATCCACGCCTTTACTGAGACCTGATCCACGCTTTTACAGAGACCTGATCCACGCCTTTACAGAGACCTGATCCACGCCTTTACAGAGACCTGATCCACGCCTTTACTGAGACCTGATCCACGCCTTTACTGAGACCTGATCCACGCCTTTACAGAGACCTGATCCACGCCTTTACTGAGACCTGATCCACGCCTTTACAGAGACCTGATCCACACCTTTACTGAGACCTGATCCACGCCTTTACTGAGACCTGATCCACGCCTTTACTGAGACCTGATCCACACCTTTACTGAGACCTGATCCACACTTTTACTGAGACCTGATCCACGCCTTTACAGAGACCTGATCCACGCCTTTACTGAGACCAGATCCACGCCTTTACTGAGACCTGATCCACGTCTTTGCAGAGACCCGATCCACACCTTTACAGAGACCCGATCCACGCCTTTACAGAGACCTGATCCACACATTTACTGAGACCTGATCCACACCTTTACAGAGACCTGATCCACACCTTGACAGAGACCTGATCCACACCTTTACTGAGACCTGATCCGCACCTTTACAGAGACCTGATCCGCACCTTTACAGAGACCTGATCCACACATTTACTAAGACCTGATCCACGTCTTTACAGAGACCTGATCCACGCCTTTACAGAGACCTGATCCACATCTTTACAGAGACCTGATCCACATCTTTACAGAGACCTGATCCACATCTTTACAGAGACCTGGCTTCATCTCAGCACCCTGGATCAAACTACTTCTATTGATGGGTGCAGCGTGCTCTAAACTGACAGAGTTACAGACTCTGGTGAGGAGAGGAGGATGACTGAGGCAGACTCTGTGTTTACATCAGTGAAGCTTGGTGCTCAAACGCAGTCAAAGCATTGCAAGGTTTATCAGGGCATAAGGAGGTGAAATGTTTTATAGGATCAATTCGCCTAAATAAAAAAAATCTCTAAAATAGTCAGGCAGATGTTTGGTTTTGTTAGTCCAGGTTTCTGTCACAGCATGTAAAAAGTCCTGTTTGAGAGTCCAATGTGTCTTTTTTATGGCACTACTAACTATATGCATGGAGAAATATCACTTGATGTGTGAGAAAGTATGTCCTTTTTTTCATTTGGGTGAAGTGACCCTTTAAAAGTACAGCAGGACTTCCACCACAAGGGAGCAGTAATGTATTAGTATAGACAAACAACATCTCATTTACCACAGCATATGTGTGTGGGTGTGTGTGTGTGTGTGTGTGTGTGTGTGTATGTTTGTAAATGAAAATAAGTGTAAAACTTGAATTTCCTCAAAAGGATAAATAAAAAATAAACTCCACACTTTTAAACTCTATAAAATGTATATAAATGCAAACACATTCTAATTAGATTAAATTAGATGTATTTAAATTGTGAGTGGACTAACACTCAGACACGCGGGCTAAATCTACATTGTTCTTTAAGTGTCTCCTCTCCTTTTATGAAATGACTTTTATGCATCACATCGGGATCAATCAAATGCTCCGTGTAAGGCATTTATGTAGGCTGTTAATATACTGATTTATAGCGGAGCGAAGACATGATCAAGTGGTGCCATTAGCAGCTCTGTGTTCTCTGGCCATCTGGCACAGCATATATATTGTGAATGTGCATGGGAGGGAAGATAAGGCTAACCATCCAGAAAGATCCCTAACCCACCCCCTGCACACACACACACACACACACACACTACTTCAGATGATACCGGGAGAGTGAGTGTGTAAAATGGCTACCTAGTTGTTTCTCATTGTTGAGCCAGGGAACAGGGGGAAGTGTTAGTTGATAGAGGCTCCTATCAGGCCTCTCATGTGTTCATGTGGCAACATCTGCAAGCAGAGGAAACTTCCTGTCTCCTCGAAACAGGTTTTGATGTGTCAACGGCTGCATTGGAAAGGAAGGTAGAAAGGAAACGTGCTGTAATTCACCGCTGCTACTTGACAACGTGGAGTAACTAAACTAGCGCTGGGCTAGCAGCTCTAGGAAGCTGGAGCTAAATACTATTTAATATCGGCATGCCAACACCAATGATAATCAATCAATCCATCAATCAATCAATCTTTATTTATATAGCGCCAATTCACAACAGCGTTATCCCAAGACGCTTTCCATAAAGAGCAGGTCTAGACCAAACTCTTTAATTAGAGAGAGAGACCCAACGATTCAGGAATTCAACATGAAGGATTCAAGAATCCCCACATGAGCAGCATCACATATTAGATTGAGCAACAGTGGCAGGAAGAACTCCCCTTGCTGATTTTTAGCAGGTATGATGTTTACCTGCTTCTCCATCTTAGTGTCTAGCATGTCTATTACATTTGCTAATGTGCAGAAGACAGCAAGTAGACAATTAAGGTTGATGGGAATGTCATTAGTTTTCCAAGTATTTGGTCCCAAATCAGTGTGGCTTCAGTGTGTGAATGAGTGTGAAAGAACAGTCTCCTCCAGCTTAGATTCCTCCTGACGTGTGAAAAGCGCTTTGAGTAGTTGAAATGACTAGAAAGGCGCCATACAAATACGGACCATTTTACCATTTAAACCAGATTGTATGGCAATCCATCCAATAGTTGATGTGACATTTCACTCTAAACCACAAATATGGACCTCATGATGTTGCTAGAGATCACCAAAGTCAGTGGGAGCCATGAACGTCTGCACAAAAGCTGACTGACTCGGCTGAAAACCTAAGAATCACTGTTGGTCACAAAATGTTATTCTGACGTGTATATAAGTGATTAATAAAGAACATTCCCAGCAGATTGATCAATAACGAGTACAATCATAAGCTGCAGACCTACAGTTGCAATTCCCTAAATAAATGTACCTTGCTTTAACCTTGGGTCAGGGGATAAGGGTTTCTCCCAACAAAGAACGAGTTCATCAGGACAAGACGGGCCTGTATGGGCACATGCTATTATCGTGATGCTACAGCTACCCCCCCCCCCCCCCCACCACACCACACACACAAAGCATCTGCTATGATTCAATCCACAGCATAACAAACCTACCCTCTCTGCTAATAGAGTAACACAATGAAAATAGTCGAAGAGTTTTTTAACCGAAGGCACAGTGATCATTGAGATGAGGGAAAATGTAACCATTTTTGCAAGGCATAGATGGCGCGGCCCTCTTTCTGCTAAAAAAGGAACAATGCAGTGCATGTTGTGTGTGTTATCTGTGTGTGTCTGTTATCTTTACGCAAACATAAGAGTATCTTTTGCTCTCAGGAAGTGGCTTATCATCATCTACACAGAAGTTGAAATACACTTTGAAGTTCCTACCCATTGCAAAAAAAAAAAAAGAAGGCTCCAATACAAGCTGCAAGGTGACAGAGAAAGGTTGAACGAGGCAGTCGGATGAAAAACCAACCTCCTCCTGCTCCTCCCCACCAACCCGCAGTCAAACAATTGCGATCTACACGCCTCTTTGTTCAGGACTCCCATCAGCCTCGCAGTGGGAGGTGTGGTCAGAAAGAGGAGGAAATTGCTGTGAATTTGTGGGTAATTGAAAACACCTATATCCCCCTGTGTCTCCATCTCTACCTGCTTTAAAAACCTCCACACCCCTTCTTCCTCCCTGGCGCCCACCTTCTATACCAATACACTTCTAATGGCACCCCTTCCCCATCCTGTCCTCCATCTCCCACTGGACTGAATTGATGCAAACGATTGTGCGCCCATTTGCTGTCTGGAGGAGAAGTGACCCACTTGTGTGGTTTGTCTCCTGCCCCACCTTCTCCCAATTGCAGGTATTGATGCCCCGCCATTGTTTCCCCCCTGCCCAGGGGGTGGAGTGGTTTGTGGGAAAATTGGGGAACCCCTCAGGTGTTTGATGGGTTTTATCGATTCGCAGCAGACTTTGCAGCTCCCATTTACCCTCTGCTACGCTGTACAGGCTTTTTAGGCAGCGGCTGTATCTGCTGCTATTGTTAAGTGGTATTATTCTGTTCTACTGATGCATAAGCACACATGTTTTCTCATGTGTGGCTGATCAATGCAGACAGGAGGAAAATGTTGTGGTATTTCTGCACCTCAAATTAAAACTGCTCTGCTTTCAAATGTCTCGGATTAACTGTTACTCAGATCTGTTATAATAGATCCAGAATAGAAAACCATTTTTTTTGTCCAGGATCTTCAAAACTTACACAGTCATCCAGAAGTTATATAGTTCAAATTAACAAAACCTTTACCTTTGGCTTCTTCAATTTTGGCTGTGGGCAATGAAATGTAGAACATGAGGTTGAAGCTGCAGTTACATGTATTGTAATTCGTTTTCTGGAAAAGTCAGCTATAATATGAGAGCAAAGGAATACTACACATCTATCTATCTCTATCTCTCGCTATCTATACATCTATCCATTCATCCATCTATCTGTCTGGCTCTCTATCTATTGCCACAAACTGGCCCATAAACAAACTGAGATTAATTAAGTAAATAACAAAAAACATGGAGTGTGGAGGTCAGAAGAATCAGTAGCGTGGTGTTGAGTATGAAAGTGAAGATGATGTGTGAGTGTAACTAAAGCAGCAACGTAACCACACCGGTGCCTGCAGGGAAGAGGAGAGAGAGAGAGACTGTAGTAGGAGCCACCACTTTATAAACTGTGGACACCGGGTCCCGGTGCTCTCAGTTGACGCTGAAGATCCTCTGCCCCATCCACTACATATTTGAAAAGATGAGCAGTCAGGACAAAGTGGTAGGGAAGGGCAGAGGCTGTTACAGTATGTATTATATTAGCCTACCTCAGGACGAGTGAAACCGCAAATAAAAGAGTCATTAGAAAGTTTGCAAAGGTTCATTGTGGTATGTTTGGAAGAGTTTGATCAATAAAGTTGAGAAGATATACACTTTATTTATCAAGAATAAATCACATTGTCACGATCATTTCATGAGAAGAGGTAAAAAAACATTTGATTCTAACTTTATGGGCAACAGTGTATTATCAAATAAAGTGGCTCCTCCTCCTCCTCCTTTCTTAAATACTCTAGCCTCACTGATAAAAATGGAAGTTTGGGGGAGCTGATTCAACAAGGGCTGCTGCACTGTTATTTTCATTGAGCCAAGTTTCAGTTACAAACATAAAATCAAGGCTTTCCTTTATAATAAAATCATTGATGAGCAGCGACTTGCCAGACAGGGACCTGATATTTAATAATGCTAACTTTAAAGTACTAAAATCATTGTCAGAGGCAGACTGTGGCTGGCGTGTAACGGATCAAATTGGAGACAGCAGTTGTGCGCTTTGGGTAAACTTTCTTTCTTTCAACACTGGAATGGCGGACAGGAGTTAGCATTCCTGACCACAAGGGGAAGCTAGGGTGGAGAGTTTTGCTGGTGATGACCAGTGGTGACCAGGTGTGGATGATGAGATGGTGGAGGTTAGTCAGCCTGAGGGAGTGCCAGATGGAGTAAAATAAGTTGTTAGTTAGAATGAGTGAGCCAAGGCCATCTGGGTGGATCCCATCTTGAAGGAAAAAGGCTGGACGTTTCCAGAAGAGGTTAAAATCTTCAATAAACGCTACATTTTGTGCAATACAGGTAGACTGTAGCCATGTATGGAGGCAGAGTTCGGAATGTATGGAATCAAGGTCCGAGCCATCAACACGTCATCAGATGCCCTGCTGATAAATTAAGGTGGCCGATGGAGGAGATAGAGGCCACTGATATCAAGACCAGGAAGCTCCTCACAATGCGTGGAGGGTTTCATCCCATACCCAGCACCCTGAGATTGTACACCATGCAGACCGGAGGAAGTCAGACATTCCCACTCGATGCCATTTTTGAAACACAAATTATCATGAGCAGCAATAGCCACATAGCACGACACCAAAGCATGCCACTTACAGAAACTCAAGCTTCAAAAATCCAAGGAAAAGGATTTCGGTGTACCAGGCGCGCTGACAGATCTCTGGGACGTGCAGAGGAAAACTGCAGTAATGAGCGCTTAGCACCAAACATGGAGACAAAGTTAAAAAAAGGAAATAACAAGGAACTTGCAGATTACCACTTTAACAGCCTATTGAGATGTAGAACAATCAGCAGCAGCGTGCTCCAATTGGAGCGTACAGAAATAGAGCTGTTGTGTTCATTGTTGTGAAGGAGAGGCAAGGTGAGAATTGACTCTCCAGTGCAGAGAGCAGGCTCTCCATGCCAATAACCACCTCTTCACTCGCTCCTCTTTGACACCAGCGTTCACCCACTGGAATATGTATCCCTTTCAAAAGCATGCTGCCTTCTCTCCAAATATTTAATTTTCAACTTGAGGTGTACCTCTTGTTTATATAACAAAAGCCTCCTCTCAATTAGAGCACCTGGGGGTGGGAGGAAGCGAGGGTGCATATCTGTACAGCCATACCCCCCCCTCTCTCTCTCTCTCTCTCACCCTCTTTTCTCTCTCTAGTCCTCTCAAACTCACTCATTTATGAACACTCACACACACCAACACTCACACACACACACACACACACACACACACACTGTGCACACTCTCCAGCTCCCTTTCTCACACTCTCTCTCTCTTGCTGCCTCGCCGTTTTGGAGATAATGAGATTAAAAATCTATTTTTGTCAGTCAGTTACCTGCAAGTGATGCATTAGTGGAAACGTTCACAACACTATTACTTAAATGAACGGGATTGGATTTGCTTTCCCCGTTTTCCCACTTTTGCTCACACTCACAGAGTTGTTAGCAGAGGCTTATCTCACTCACCTGGCCATATTTGTTTTAACATTATTGAGCCTCGACCTCAGGAACTTAGAGGGTAATGGTGTGTCACTCATGGTTCACTGACTCAGGGGACTTAGAGGAGTTGTAACACTATGATATTGAGTTGTTCATACAGGTATAGAGGCGGAGGGTGGAGTGGGTGGAGGAGTGGGTGGGAAAACACTTTGGTAAACTCTCGTTTAATGCTTGTAGAAATGCATCCAAATTATTTCTTGGATGAAGGAAATGTGGGCATCTATTTTGTTCACACGCTGCATCACCTGGACTGAAAAGCCGAAACCCTGTGTTTAAATAACAAAAACAAGCAGCATAATATATTTCATAAACATGTTTCATAGATAGGTAGTTTGGTTGTTTGTTGAGTCCAGCCCACAAGGACTTATAAGACACCAAAAATGCAACTGCAGACAAGAACAAAACCTTTTACATATAACAAACAGGACAAACAGAGAACTTTGTCTTTTCTACCAAACTCTGCAAAAGAAAATCTGCCACAAAACGGCTCCCTTCCTAAAACATAATTCTTTTATAATCGTCCAGCCAGAAGAACTCATCAGAAAAGAAGGATATATTACTTTGGGCTGTTTGGTTTGTGTTGGTGCAAACCAGTGCAGATCTTTTATTGCCAAGCACCTAATTCAGCCTAAATTGTGACCACAGCAAAACTAACTCAGGAAACTTAACATGAAACCAATATGTGTGTGCCAGTTTCACATGAATACTGCCCTGCACCAGTGCTGCAGTTGTTGCACCACTGTCTGCCTTTTTTTTTTTTCCCAGATATGAGTTCCTTATTTATTTACTTATTTCACTGAACAAGTAGTTTATGATGTCAGTTGCTTAACAGTAGAAGTAATTAGTTACATTCCTCATTATGTTACAATTCTCCAAAGCCTCCACATCACATTGCCAGTATTTAACACAAGTAGAAATAGAAAACAAGATAATTGCAGCTAGCCATCGGTCTGGACCAGTCTGGTTTGGACCATCAACAGTTAGCAGCCTAGCTAGACCCTAAAGTCATTCAAATCCAGTCCTGAGCATCGCAGAGCCAGCAGGTTCACCTATTTGATGATCAAGCTGCGGCCACTTGACATTATGACAAGTTGTGATGGTTTGTTCTGCTTTGAGGTAATGCATTGTATTAGTATGAGCGTTGGGCAGCAAGCTGTGCAAACAGAGCCGGCAGGATGTGCTGGGATTGATCTGAGGCTAAAGGTGGGGAAGTGGTGCCAACAGGTCTGGACCCCACAGAGTGGAACCAGTCAAATTTGCCATTATTTGAGTTTAAACTAAGCAAAGGTTAATGGAGTTTGTGACTTTGGGAATGTTACTTTATTGTTGTTGTGTTTGATGTTTTAAGGGAGAATTTATTGGTGAAAAGAAGCAGTGATTGCTGCATGCACAGTCTTGTGGCTGTTTTTAACACCATTACTTTACTGTCCCATGCACCCTGCCCAGCGTTCTATTCCTAAATTTGATGGCATCATCACGTATCATCTACTACACATCTAGCAAACAACTACGAATCTGTATCAGCTTCTGTAAATATTATTTGTGAGTGTATCACAGTATGTATTACAAACACATAGTAACAATGCCATTTTTCAGATGTGAGTTTTTAATAATGATTGCCAGTGGCTCAAGAAGACTTTGAGACGTAATGAGAAATAAGCCCCGTTACAGGAAATGGATTTCGTTTTATAACTTGTGCTGAGCTACGTCAGAAATCACTAAAATCACAGATTTTGGACACTTGAACTTGAAGCATTTAAACAAATTGTGTGAGCATTGTGGGATTATTACTGAAAAGTAATGTAAATGCCATGGACGTACAAATTTTGTTCCATAGGCTATTTTTCTAATCATGTGCTCTGAATCTGCAACTCTCTGCAAACACGTAGCCATGTCATCTTTAATAAGGGGTTGCGTTGACAGCTTTTTTTGCACTACCCCGAATGCCCCCCCCAAAAATCTACCAATACAGGCTTTGACAAAAATGCTCAATGCTGTGACCTTCACAAGCAAAATTCCATTTATCTCAATTTTTTGAACTGAGACACAAATCTCAAACACGGATATCTTAAAATTGATCATTAAAACAAAAAGGATTTGCATGACTAGAGGTAATTTGTAATTTGGGTGTACTAAGTCTACATCTCTGACTCAGCCCACATTCCCTCGCTCCGCCCCACTACACACCCTAGCCCCTACCCACAATTTTCAGCTACTAGCCAAATATCAGCACCTAGCTGGGCGATCACTGCGTCTGTCATACTGATCAACAACACTGTCAGCCCCATTCCGTCATGTTACACTGTGGGAAAGTCAAACCTTCCTGATTACACTTCAGGCTCTGTCTAAAGGCTCACTCCAGTATTTAATTTTCCTAATCTCATGCATGAATGTTGCATACAACTTCTCAAATGAAGGCCTTAGCCAAGGGTTTATTTATAATGCAGCCATTAAGGGAAGGCTTAGGAATAAGCCATACCTAGAGTTTTTTTTTTTTTTTTATGTTGGTGCAGAGAGGTGCAGTTTAGGTTTCATGTTATGAGTTCAGCTTAGGTGGTCTCGGGTGTTAGTGGAGCCATGGGCTGAGCGGGCTGCTAGGGGAGCTTAGCTGGGAGGGAGCCGCTATCCTGCTGCCTCACCGAACAGCAAATCAAACCAGATGGGCTCATTTATGGCCAATTAACAGTGTGCTGTGAATGGAGCGCCACTGACTCACCTAGTGTTGTTGTTATTATTACAGCTTTTATCTGAGCTCAAGAGAAACCTGGCGGCTACTAAGTTTGGGTTTTGATGCATGTTTAATCCCAGGTGGTGAAGAAAGTGGAGACCTGGTCCTGAGAACTGGAACAGAGGTGGAGTGTGATGACTCTGGGAATGTTGACTATTACCTGTGACTGTGCTGTATGACGCACACATTTGGAGAGGCGTTGAAAACTGCATGCACTTGGACCAGAAGTGAACAAGAAAACACAAAACTGCTTCTAACTCTATATGGCCTTTTCTCATGCAAAGCTTCCACTGCGGAGACAAGAGTGTCCTGTTACTGAAAGGGGGGATCGAGTCCCACGCAGGAATGTTGCTCTTGCCACCCCCCTTTTTCATCCCCCTCTCACTCTCCTCTAATCGTTCCCTTCATCACTTACTTGGCCTTTGCCTGACTCCCTCTGTGATGGTCCACTTCACTTTGCTCATAAACAATGCCTCCAGCCCCTTCCACACCTTCATATTTCTGCCTGTCTACAAGCTCCAGCCTCTCACTGCCTGCCTACCTCCCAGTCATATCAGACCTTTTAAGAGTAATTAGTTGAGGGACTGCAGCACAGCGAGAGACTTCCCTAATTTGTCCCCAACTCTGGGAGAAGGAGAAAGGTAAGGTAAAGCTGTGTTGGTAGGAGCCTGCTGAGATAATGACAGACTCATCACACATATCCGAACAAAGCCAAGATGTGTTGGAAAAAAAAGCCTTTTTGTTGCCTACATTGTGTGCAACCAGCGTCAAAAGAGAATGGCATGAAAAGGAACAAAAAGAAATAAAACCAGATGCTGCATGCATCTATTTTCTGAGTACATACTGGGGTTGAATGCTGTTCAAATCAATGCAATTACAACTATGACAAGACTGGAATTCTTTGGGAAGGTTGTTGCTGCCCCCAAAATACTGGAATTTACCTCTGAGCAGGGGTGTTCTCTTATTGAAGAGGGAGTCTTTTTCGGCGCAGTGTTATGTCCCAAGGGGTATCAGCCACCAATGACAGCTCAGCGTCATTTGAAAGCCTCTCAATGAAAACTCCTACCTCTAATTGTCCCTGCAATGCTTATCAACGCAGCCAATCCCAACTAGAGCGGAAAGACAGAGCAATTTTCCCATTACAGCAGGAGCAGAAAATGGAGGAGAGACGAGGAGACGAGGGAGCCCAGCGTCTCCAGAGAGCGGTGCAGATGGCTTCATCTCTGGGTTTAAAAACACAGGCAGGAAGGATGGGGGGGGGGTGAGGGACGCCGCACACGCACACTCACAGCCACTAGTAATGTCCTTGTGCACAAATACACGCAGTCACGTACACAGGCAGACACGACTCGTGCACTCTGACAACATGCAATCAATTAGCTTTTAACCTCCTTTCTGCAGCCAGTTTCTCTCAAGGCCACAGTCACACGGAGCGGCAGCCATGGAGAATTCATTTCAACGAGCACTGAGATCATAGCTGTTTTAAGCTCGCCGACCCCCCTGCCACGGTCATAAGAGAAGCACACTTCAGTGCAGTCCGTCCTGTACTTTTATTCCCCCACAGCCAGAGCAGAGGCTCCACAGACATTCGCATGTTCAGTTCTCCTCTCCCAATATGGGGATTTACATTAAACTCGAGGAAGTGAAAGCAGAACGTCCTCCTCAGTCTGCGGTTGTCAGAGCGCAAGAATGCAGCGCCACTGTGCTTGGATGGTTATGACAACAAATGGCATCCTGATAACATCACACGGACCAGGATTAAACCTGAGCGTAGCCCGGCATCCCAGCAGTGATGAGATTAATCTGTTTACCTGCTCTTTTGAAGGAATGTTTATTCAGACGCATGCAACTGTGTATACAGTTCATCACAGGAGCCCAGGTTAAAAATGATACAGTGAGTGTTTCATGCATGCGTGTTTGCCAGAGAGATTGCCTTTACTAAACTCTCCCCTTATTATCAATGCAGACATCTTTAAGTGTCTGCTGTCTGGCTCCAGTAGGCTTATCAGTTCCTCATTGGCTTATGCAATTACAGAAAACACACACACAAGTGTGTAGCCAGCCATGCACTCAAATCCATGCTTGTGTGCACACATACACACATGCAAAGAGGCATTTAGCAGCCCAATTAAATCCAAAATAGATCAACTTCACCTCCTCGAGGCAGCAGAGTGGCTACACAGGCCATTGCAGTCTAAGACTTAATCCTAAGAGACAGCAACACCTATATGCTTGTTTTATTACAAAGATCCATCATGGCATTAACCTACCAGCTCAGAAATGGTTCTGTGTTTCAGCTCTCTCCTATTCCTGAGGTCATGACCAGCAGAATAAGCAAACAGAGCAGTAGATGAGGCCCAAGACTGGTGGAGGCTGTTGCCCTGATCTCTTATCTGGCAGCACATTTGCTAGCCTCTACTGTGAATAGAAAGCTCAGTTCTATGGCAGATAAAGTCAGAGGCACACTTACTTGACAAACCTCAAACTGTCAGGTTTGTGATCCTCCACACATCCAAGAGTTCAACAAACCACTAAGGGGCCACATTGTCTTCCAGGCTCTCTCGGTCTGTTTGCCCCCCCCCTCCAACTACCACCGCACAGACACACATCCACGGCCTCCCATTGTAGTGGCTGTGCAGGTGTATGGGTGCTGATAAGAGGCACAGGTGCCCCGTGGTTCATCGAGGTGAGGTTTTGTTGGGCAAGCTCTGCCCTCGGCTCTACACTGGCATTTCCAGCTGCGGGAGGTTCTACCGAAGAGGGCAGAAGCAACATTGCTTATCAAGCTGGGAACTGAGGACCAGGCACCCAGCAGAGCCACGGGGACTTGAACTCCTAGCCTGCGTCCCAGCATCTCGCCCCAACGTCATCTGGCTGTGGGACCTTGCTTGAGTCAGGAAAACCACAGGCCACCACTCTCAGGGTGACACTGAACAACCCCCTCCCTCTCTGTATCAGCGCTGGACACCTCTCACCCTGCTCTGCAATGATATCTCTGTCTGAAATGCCAAACCACACACACACACACACACACACACACACACACACACACACACACGTACACAAAACACATATAAACCACACACTGACATTTCAGCTATACCTCTCCTGATCAACACACTCCCCTGCTTGCACTTGGACTTGGCTCTCCAGCATTGTATTGATGGTTGGAGTGGTTGTAGGTTGCAGGTGGGGTGTTAAGTTATCCATGCATCAATGAGTAATCAAAAGAATGGGGTCACAATCGACAAAAGAACACTTTTAAGTGATATTTATTTTTTAAAGGGCAAAATCCCTTTGGCTCTCCAGCCTTTATCAGTGCTTGTGGGTAAGTGGTCCACTTCTGTCTTATATAAGGTATGTGTTGATTGTAGATAGAGTGAAATGCACCAGCCTGTATTAAATTGTGTTTATATAACAGAAGTATTCTAAAGGTGTGCTGAGACTGAACACAAAGGGAATTGTTAAAATGGTGCATTTGCATGTAGAGTCAACGGAAAAAACCTGAGTGGATGCAAATAAGTAGACAGACAGCTGTTTGTGTAGCAGCTTACACTACTGTTCTTGAAACTTGGAAAGAATTCCAGTTCACTCAGAAGTTCCTCAATCTATTAACCATTTATAGCAATATGGTCTATAGGGGACCTCTCAAAGATTCTGAGCAGAACTAATCCACCTAAAACACATTCATGAACATTATATCTATTCATCGTACAGTCAACAAAACCGAAAAAAGCACAGAAACAAATATGTTGAGGTTGCAGACGGAGCAAACAACATCGTCATGAATGTATCAGTGAGGAGTGTCAGGTTGCAGTGGCTTCCCTGTGCACCTGTATGAATATGATTGGACATTACTTGTCAGCTGGGAGCTACAGCTGTAAAGTAGTCAGTGATTGTGATGCATAAATGAGCAGCTGATGCCGATCAGCATGATTTCAGCGCTCTACCTCAATTAACACTTTCTCTTTTTATACTGTTCCTCTGTCTGTTTATGAAATGACGTTATACAGAATAGATATAAGTGAAGTTTACACAAGCTGAAACATTTTCAGCTTCCACAAATACCTCTTTGTATGATGCCCCTTAGGAGACATGCTGGTAAGAAAAAGAAGGAAAAACAATGTTAAAAAAAAAATGATAGGCGCAAGCAAAAAGAAAAATACTTTTGTATTCTCTCGCAACTTTGGTGTTTCCAAAGAAACTTCCGCACTCCCTTGCAAAACCTGCGTTCTTTCACAAAACTTCTCATTCAAATCAATGTACTTTGGTACTGAAATGTTCCCATACTCATGACTCAACCCAAACACCAAGCATACATCCTCGTTCATCACACGTAGTCCGTGATCTCTGCGTTTAGTGTACGTCCATCGGTATCCATGTAGCTCTCCAGCAATAATGCACAGATTGCAGTCATATCCATGGACAGACAGGACAGGCCATAAAAATGAACATTCTGATTAATAGCAAATGGCTTGTGGTTTGTGTGAAATATCGGTAGCGATCCCACCACAGCAGAAAAGACAAGTACGTCGGCCCATTTAGACACATGCACTTACCTTTGGTGGTGTATGCACAAGGCACAGCAGCGTAACTTCATTGATTATTTAAATCACCAAACACAGTGAGCAGGATTGTTCTGGATCCAATGTTAATTCATATTCTGTGTTCTTGAACACATCCAAAAGGTCAGGCACGCAGTCCAGATCCATACAGTGAAAGTGTTTGGGGTAAAGCAGCTGTCCTTCATATAAATCCTGGGTTCCATCTCAAATATTTTATTTCAGAAACTAAAAGTTTAGTTCTGTTTCCCCTTTGGAGTTTCCTCTGTCCTATCAACTTTATAACATGTTTTTTTTTTGGTTGTGCTGCTTAAATGTGCCATGATATTTGCTTCAGTGACATTATTGCATGCATGGAAATGCTAATTATTGCTGAAAGCAGACTCTCTAATCTTTAAAGTAAATCATTTGTACATCAGCGCAACAAACAATAAAGTAACCAACTGGAAAGTTTGTGCTGCTCGACATAGTTTAAAAGGCATTACAGCCTACAGGAACCAGAAGAGGTGGAAATGTCGGGGTTGGGTCTCTAAATCAGAGGAAATAGTTTGCTGGGGTGGGTGGTGGGTGGATGATTCATGCATACACGTGGATTTGGATATCGTCAGAGCTGAACCGTGCATCCAGGAACACACACAGCACACTCTCGTGCATCGGGTGTCCAGGGCTCAGCCCGGTCGTGTGCATGCTTGCAGAGATGATCATATAAGTGATGTTTCAATGTAATAGCCACAGTCAACATGTTTCATTTCACTGATTAGTGGAATATGTTGGGAATGTGAGAATGAATCTTGTCGGCCTTACGGGACTATTAACAACTGTTAATAATTAATGAAGTTAACTCTGCTGTGCTTCTGTGCATCAAAGTGCCCGCTCTGAATCTGGAGATGCCCGTATTCATTCCTGCAGCTGTGCGATGACCGAATGCTCAATACAAATAAAGGGATTATTCCATTCTAGCACCTCAATGTTAAACTGCGACTGGGCTCTGTCGGTGGCTCAGCCCGGTCGTGCACTCCTTAGCTGGTTGTTCATGCACATCTGCAGTGCACCTAGATGTTAAAATCTCTATCCAAGATGGGATTTGGTGCATTCCTCCACGTTACAAATCCCACTTTAATCACTGCTCACAGGCAGCCCAAATGACAGGCACATAGAGATGCGTCCTAGTCCACCAGCTCACCACAGTGTGGGCCCACTGGGATCCGCACGGGTTTGCCAGATGGCCGGTTCACCACTGCATGGCATTCCAAGCACATGAAAACATAGTTTATGCATTACAGTGGGTTGTGCACGAAAATATGGGCCTATTGAATGCAACTTCATGCTCCAAAACTATTTTCTGTACTCCAGCATTTGTGAGGCCACCTTTTGGGGAACGTAACCCATATATTGGATATGTTCGAAAAATGTTTGGAGAGATTTCCAATTTGTTCCCTTTCTGTAGGCCTACCTTACTTACAGTGGTTTTTCAGAGCAGATTGGTAGTGTGAAATATATTACTCCAGAACTGGTTTATAGGTTCTGCAAAATATCGGCACGGTTAACACTATCTTCCCAAACTTCAGTTTTGTTTCACAGTGCTGTACATTGTTAAACAAATGGATTTGCCAAAAGGTAAAACAGAAGAAAACAGAAAGTTCACACAGCATGAGTGTTCTGATCTCAAGTATTCAAACTAATGGCAGTTAAGGAAAGATTTGCTGACTTACATTTGACTACCACAATGTAAATTGTCTAGACTAACACGATAACTGTAGCATCCAAAGTAGCAGCTGTGCAGGGTGTTGGCATTAGACTATCAGTACTGGTCAACACCATCCTCTGGTCCCCTCACCACGCTTCTATTTTAAGCTCATACACTATCACATTGATTTGTTATGTAATGAAACACATTTCTAAATGTGGTTTTCTGCTTGGCAATCATAAAACACCGGTGAGTGCCAGCTTACTAACCGGCCCCCAGCCGATGAAGCGGTGTTATGTTATGGAATGAACTGTGAACTTTAAGCTGCTGAGGTCAGGCCTTGACTCACATTGATCACTGTCTGAGAATTCATGACCAAATATCCACATTGTTGCACAAACACAACAGCAGAAAGCAAACTCTGGTAAACTTGCATTAATGTTTTCAGGCTGACAAGGATGTCGGGAACGATAATCAAGAGCCACTCAATGTACAGCAGGCCGTCATTTTATTTTAATTTACCTATCTTTGAATAGAATTGCCTGAACAATGATATTGACTGGTCTGAAAGAGCAGACACTAAGCCTCAGACTAAGATTATTTATGTTGGTGTCACTCCTGACTGTGTTAACACTGGTTCTGTGTGCATTAAAGTGTATAATGAATGCATCTCACATATTATTTCCCCTACTACGTTTTGCTGACACTTCAACTGACTTAGCTCGGGGTTGTTTGCAGCCCCTTGCTGAGTCTTACCCCAACGTGGCAGTCTGAACCCCACCTGCTCCCCCAGCTCATAGGCCTCAATTAGGGAACAAGGCTGGGATGTTGTGAGTTAACTTTAATGGCCAATAAGGGGATAGAGGCTTTAAATCCTGGCTCTGGTGGACTGCAGTCAGGGTCGGAAAACTCACGTGGACTAGTTTACTGTTCACTAGTTTAGAAAACAGATGTGTTTTTTTTACACATATCAGTACTAATTTCCATGTTCAAGATGTAATCTGGTCTGAGTTAAATATCTGATTAACATGAAACTTTTTCACATGCTATTCTATTGGATAAAGTGCAAATAATTATTTGAAAAATTAGGAAATGAACTGAAGATTTTCGCCTGTCAGAGACAATATTTAAATGTGACTTAGGAAACGTCATTGTTGTAGTGGACCAGTGTTACCTTTTACTTTTTTCTATCAAAAGAATGTGTGTTAAGTCAAATGCTGACAAAATGGAGATCTTTGAGATACTATGAGATACTTTGAAATACTATACTATGCGACTCAACAGAAATATTTCAACGTTTGTGGAAAAGTGATTATTTGAGGAGTGAAATGAGCAGATCACTGTCAATTTCATTGTTTCTTGAACAGTTTAGTATTTACAGAAACACTTTACTTGTATAGAGACACTGCGTGTTGTTGGTCATACAGTATATCTAAATGTATGCTATATGTATATAATAGTTCCGTGTTGTCCTTGTTCTAAGTTTGATGTCTCCGTCTGTCTTCTGGTAAAATGTTCTTGGAACTGTGGACAGTGAGCCCAACTTAAAAATCCTGATTCGGTAGTTTAGTCGTCCGTCCAGTGTTTCTGTGCAGCAGATCGGCAATCTAACTTTGACTTTGACAATATTTTTATCATAATCATCATCATCGTCATTATCATTATCGTTGTTATTACCATTAATAAGCTTTAGAGGTGTGGGCATGTGTACTTAAAGGCATGCTACCGGCCAGTGTGGGGGATAGGTGTTAGTATTAACAAAATAAGAAGGATATATTACTATAATATAGCAAAGATTTTGTTAATATCAGTTTATTTACTATGTCAAGTAATTGCCATTACTTGGAGCTGCCAGTAGCAAACTGCCAATAAACTCATTAGCAGTCACTAAGTTATTTCCTGCATATCATTAGTTTAATTAATTAGTTTAGACACTTAATGACTCTTGAGGAAAAAATTCACCAACATGAACACAGTGTTGTTGTGGTAACAGGTAGATTATTAGGATTGGTGAGAGGAGGTGGGATTGATTGGATGATGGGTAGTGAACGGTGGGGTCGAGCGTTTTGAAGGTCGATCACACGGGGATGAACAGGGGCCCAATAAGAATGGAGATGGCAGGAGTGGCAAGAACCGTGATGGGTCGAGACCATGGGTGGGGGCATGTCTCGATGAGCTTCTGGCTTCATCATTCCTCTGTTGTTCCTATGACAGAAGAAAAGGGACCCTAACACACACCTCTTTGAAGGTGGGAAGAAACCAGAGCATCTGGAAAACCCAACGCTAACACAGGGACTCCGCACAGGAAAGGCCTGGGACGGCTGGACATCAAACACGGGACCCTCCTGCTGCGAGGCCACAGTGCTGAGAGGGAAGAGAGGCCGCATGCCGTTCTCTGTACACCACGTTTCCATCACGCACCCATTGGAAATGGATTCAGCGACTCAATTGGTGGAACATAAAAGTAATGTAATCGGCATTACTCTACAGAAACTGTAAACTCATTATCATGTAATAAATCACATTCTGAAATAACACACTCAAAACTGTAAGTATGGTCGGTTCACACTGAAATATCTCTATATTAGATGGATTGCCATGCAGTGTAATGCACACAGGAATTTAGTTCCTTTGGTTATCTTCTGACTTTTCATGTCGAGCCATCTGACTGAGGATTTTGTCTTATGACCAAATGCCTACTAAACTGATAACATTCCCATCAGACTCAGTTATACTGTATTTGCTGTTTTTGCTGTCCTTATTAGCATATATGATGGTGAATATGGTGAACATTAGATCTGCTGAACTTTAGCATGTTAGCATTGCAATTCGGAGCATGTCAGCACGCTGGTGTCGGCAGTACAACCTAACAGAGCAGGAAGTATGGCTGTGGACTGGCTTGTTGGACTTGTGATGGCTAGGTTTTCTCCCTGCTTCCGGTCTTAAAGCTAAGCTAGGCTAACCGTGTACTGACTTCAGCTCTGTCGGACATGAGATCTCATCTCAGAGAGACTAAGTAAGTGTAAATCTGAAAATGTTAAACCGTGCCTTTAAAATGAGCCAAGTTCAGTGAAGTAGGCTTAAATACTGATCAGATTACAATAATATGCACTGCTGCAGCATTGCTTTTATCATCTTATATACAGATAGCCGATTAGATTTACTGGCTTTGGCAAACAGTCAAAGCACGGACGTTCCCAAAATTTAGGGATTACATGAATTTAGGCTCAGAGAGGCTGCTCTAACATAAAGTGGCGGCAAGACCAGCCAATATGTCCATCAGCCATTTGTGCATGTTTTCTTCAACAAGACACTGAACCCCCCCCACCCCCCTATCTACTTTTGATGTCAATAAAGACATCTCACACCAGTAAAAGCTCAACCCGGATTCCACAGATGGGGCATTTTTCTGGTTCCTGCAGCTCACTTGCATGGACTTCCTCCAAGATAAAAATAGTCAGACGTAAGGGGAATGATATATGATCTCAGTCATTCATCTAAATTGGACAAATGAGGCCCACACGTCTGAGCTGTGAAAGACCCCCCCCCCCCAATAGGACTAAATGAATGGGCAAATGTGTGTGTGTGTGTGTGTGTGTGTGTGGAGGGGAACTCAGGGGGTGGGGGGGACATGCATACATACTCAAGTTTAGTCTGTATTTTCATGTGTGAGCTTCTATTTATTTTACTGTCAGAAGTCTGTGTGTGTGAGTGGCTGCCAGCGTACGTGTGTGCATAATAGAAATACACATTAGCGTTGCTTCCTGGACCTTTCTAGCATTAGAAGGAATATCTGCATTTCAGAAAGTGTGTGTGTGTGTGTGTGTGTGTGTGTGTGTGTGCGCGTCTGTCTTTACGCACAGCTCTTTGTGTGTGAGAGTGAGAGAGTGAGAGGCGGCATTGTTGCATCTGCTCCTCATTAAAGGGCGCTAATGAACGCACGTGTGTTCCACCTGGTTTGGTGGAGTGGGGGGTTGATGAGGGCCTGGCCTTTCCCAGCTTCCCTGTCGTAAAAACTGTCTCAAGACAAACAGGGGAGCTCAATCCCCAGACGCTCATCTGACAACAGTTTGGCGGTTCCTCCTCTAATGAGCAAGGTGATGCTACTGCCCTACTGAGCAGAACTGTGACTCTACCTGGGGAAAAAAATAAGAGGAATTACACTCGCAGTTGCTGTCAAGGCTAAACCATCCAACCAAATCAGGTTCTGGTAGAAATAGCCCAACCATTTGTAAAATAGTGATTGACCTTATGTCTTTTACACAAGTTCTCTGAACTAAAGAACAAAATGACCCATATAAGCATTTTCTGATCCTATCCACAGGAGCACACCATCTGTCAGTGTCATCAATAACTGTACGGAAGTGATTCACATGACGTTTTTAGAGCAGCCACTAATATGGTAAACCTTTGGTTAGAATTTAGGGTGTGTCATGGAAGTCACTCTTCCTCTGCCTTTGCTTTAAGATGTGCCATATTAGGTGTTTTCGCTAGCACGGAGGTTACATGGGTAATTTGGTGAGAGGTGGCAAATGATAAACATACCCAAAGTTCTCTAATAGATCTTAGATGATGTATGAGGGAAGTTCATCAGTTCAGAATACCGTCAGTCCACCCCCTGTCGTCCTTCTCAAGAATAATGGGTGATTTTTTTCTGATTGTTCACAGCTGTAAATAAAGGTTAGGTTTCTCTATTGCATCAAGTTGGCTCATTGACATGGGCATGTTTTCTTAAGAGATACCGTATACGAGAACAAATAGTTTTCATTACGGCAACAAATACAATTCAAACCTTCACTGTACAGTGGTATACAATAAGGTGGAAATATGTCCTGTAGGTTCAGATAATTTCACTTGCTTTCCACCAC
This sequence comes from Pempheris klunzingeri, assembly GCF_042242105.1. Classification (NCBI taxonomy): domain Eukaryota; kingdom Metazoa; phylum Chordata; class Actinopteri; order Acropomatiformes; family Pempheridae; genus Pempheris; species Pempheris klunzingeri. The sequence continues at coordinate 22,959,684 of NC_092018.1, forward strand.
ATTCTGCTGAAAAATAACTGTATTTATGAAGCACTTTTTCGAGAAAGTTTCAAAGTGCTGGACAAGTAAAGCAATAAACCAAAATGAAAAAGTGATGCAACCCCAATGATAAAAATGAACACATTATAAATCACGGAGAACAGTAATAAAATGAACACAATAAAATCGCCAGACGATCAGAAAGATGATAGCAATCAATCAAACACAAAACACAAAGTAAAGACAAGTTTGTAAAAGTTTGTGGAATGAGTTGCAGGAAGTGACTGCAGAGGTTTGCCAGCTTCTCACGCAGAACTGGCGCCCAGCTGAGGTGAGCTGAGTTCTGTTAAGCACTTGTTTCTGTTGTAAACCCAGTTGATGCAGGACTTGTTTTATAATTAAAGGATAAATCTATATTTTTAAACCTGGGCCCTATTTTTGAGGTTCTAAATATCTTGCAGCTGTTACATCGCTTGGTGTAAAGTCACCTGAATCCGTTATCAAGAAATGATTTTACCTAGCAGAACACAGGAGTTGGTCAGAGCAAGTCACAGCAACTAGTCTGCATAGTAAAATTACTTTCAGTGGAGTCTGATGGCTTTGAGACGAGTGATATAACTGAATCTTCCAGGTCTCTCTCTGTAGGGATCCTTTCCATGATGCTGTCACACACTTAGAATAACACTCTGAGCCTGTCAGTGGATCAAACAAGCACTTTTAGTGGACCTACTGTGATCAGGTGCAGTTGTCCCAGAGGATTGGGTTGCAGCCATTGCAGCTTGTTCCGCCGCAGTGGCTGAAAAGATCTACACTTTGAATCCAAAATATGTCAAAACAGGGCCCAGCTTTAAAAGTATCAGAATTATATTTAGGTGACGATGGTCTGCTTTTTAAAAAGATTTATTTGCTTCATTTTGAGAAAACTCCACCGTAATAACCATAACCATAACAAGAACAAAAAGAAGACAAAGCAAATCCACCATCATCATGCTTCGCAGTCTAGATACTGAGCTACTGGTGTGTTTTTCCTGTTAGCTGAACACTTCAGGGAAGCAGGGTGTAGACTGGTGCTTCAGTCACTTCGGAAGCAGCCCTGTGCTGTCTGTGCTGTCTCTGCAGCGAGGAGCCCTCCCTCGGGTGTCTCCCACAGCCTGCTAAAGCTGGTATTGATACAACACCCCTGTGTTCTAACATGACACAGGGCACTGCTGGGAGCATCACTGTCACAGTCACACAGAATGAAGGTGCCGCAGACTCGCCACACAACATGACTACATTGTTAACCAATTCTGAATGCATGCCACACCAGATCCTGTAGATTTCATACATATGCAGTATCAGTCAAAAGTTTGGACACTTGTCATTCAATGGGTTTTCTTCATTTCTAGTATTTTCTACATTGTACATTAATTTATGATATATACCGTATTTACCGGACTATAAGCCGCTACTTTTTTCCCACGCTTTGAACTCTTTGAACAACGATGCGGCTAATCTCTAGATTTTTCTTCACTAACGTTTCAGTGACGGTTTCAGTGCACAGGAGGAGGACAAATAAAAACATTAATGACTTTTCTTTTTTGTTCGATCAGCCGTTTTACTGCCGTGTTACAGGCACCGTTTGGAAACAATTAAGGCATGTAAATAAACATTTACAAAATCTTTCTGTGTAAATATCTCATTTCACAACGTATATATCTGCGGCTTATAGTCTGGTGCGGCTAATATATGTAAAAATATTTTATTCTTTTAAAATTTAGTGGGTGCGGCTTATATTCCGATGCGCTCTATAGTCCGGTAAATACGGTATATATAATATATAAGACATCAGAACTATGACGGAACACAAATGGAATTATATAGTAAACAAAAAAGTCTAAACAAACCAGATTATGTTTTATATTTTAGATTCTTCAAAGCAGCCACCCTTTGCGAGGGCCAATGTTTCAAAGCTCCTGGTGCAGTCTGCAGACATGCGGACAACAGATAATGGATATCTGGGCCAAGATTTTTCGGCTAAGTTCCATAAACAGATATCTGCATATGAATGCAGATAAACTGAAAAAAAAACAAAAGCTAAATCATCATCAGATGACAGTCGGTGGATTCCGAGACTGCATTTCGCCTCCTCCGCTCTCCACACGGACTGACCTGGAGGCAACCAAAAGCCTGCTCAAACGTCATCGGTCAATACCACTCAGACTACAAATGGAGACCACAGTGCTTCCAATACCAAAATCTTGCCCCTTGCCTACAGATTCTGTATTCATATGCAGACACTGACTGATTGTAATGAAAAACCTGTATCAGGCCTATTATCATCAAAATGATACATCATTCGAACCATAGCTGGGACAGTAGAGGTGGAAGAGGCGATACATTTGTTGTCTCTGTCGCATTTATCTGTCTCTGTGTGTCTTTCTATCTCTGAACACACTATTCCTCAACCGTGTCCAACGGTGACAGCCGTGGGTAATGACAGTCGAACGCTCGCTCGCTCCTCATTTACTGGGAGCTGGCAGTGTAACAGTTCGCTCAGAACTCTTAAGTGCTTGTTAATTTAATATGCAAATAAGTCTCTTGTCAATCTGAATGCATTTTAATGAAAAAGCTCCTGCTTCCACGGGGTTCTGCAGGTTGACTGTGGCATTGTGTGCAGGGGAAAGAGAAAAAGGCCAGAGGCAGGTTAAAAAGCGCAGGAGAGGCGTAGCTGAAAGATACCAGTAAGACGCTGAGGTACAATGTATTAGGCACAGAAGAATGGAAGCCCAGATGGCACTTATTGAACACGCATGGCGGCTGGTTGCAGCTTGAACATGTGTAACACATGGAGGTGATGCCGCTGTCACCTCCTGTGATCTGTGACAGCCAGCGTTCCCAGCAGATAGAGCTTCAAAACAGAATCCGGTGTTATGAAAGGGAGCAAACACAAGCATCAGCCTGCACAAACATGATAGAGTGAAATACACACACACACACACACACACACACAATCCTCTACCCACATCCCTCTGTTAATGACAGACCTTAGCTCAACCTTTGCCTACATATGGGTGGCGCAGTGTGCTGAAAGTAAGGTGAGCGTGTTATTGGGAAGGTGGGGGGTGGATTGCAGGCGGTGTTAAGTCAAGCAGGAACCCTCAATGTTGCTAATTTATTTACAGATTTAATTAGATGGATAGAGCCCTCACAGATATAAGAAAGAGAGGAGAGATGTTGCCAGCGTTACAGCACTTTAATTATGGTAGCAGGCTCCTGATCCCTGCGCTCCGCTGTCTGGGGAGCCAGTTAATTAAAATCCTCATTATTTTACTTTTAATTAGTTCCCCCCTCTTTTGTTTCCTTTCACCATATGGCCGTGTTCCGTGGTCAAATTAACGTAATTGAGCTAATTAAGCCGATCACTTTAATTATTCAAAGCGTTCCGATTGGCCAGGAGAACTTTTCTCCCTCTCCCCTCCCTGACATTCCTGTATGAGGCTCGGAGTTGTAAAGTCACTCTCTTTGTCATTATGCTCCTCTACTCCCATGCTGAAGGCAGTGAGTTATGGCTGCAACATGCCTCACTTCCTACATGTTCCAGCAGCGTCTCATGTTTCACTCCCATACAATGCGGGGGTATAGAGCGCGGCGCTGGAGACCTCAGCGAGTTCAAAGAGGATTCAGAAATCATCGGAATATTTAACACACTATGGTTATGACAAATTAGGTGCGTGTTGGTCGTTGCCGTAGCTACCTCTCAACAGTCATCTGGTGCTCTGGGATTGGAGCTACCATAAATAGCTTTGGCAGCTCGAGCAGCTTTCAGAAGGATTGTCAGCACAGCTAAATGCCATAAACGTCTTTCAACACACTACCATTGCTTTTACATGCTCGGATTTTGAAAATGGTGACAACCAGATGGCGGTTTTACAGCAAACATACTTACGTTGAGCTCCATGCCTAAGGGTGGACGAAACCAGTCTATCAGCATTCATCTACAGCACAACCTCCACACACACACAGTACCCTCTGGAATCCTTCAATCTCAGCTCCTCGGCCTGTTTTTTCTGTAACACAGAGTCATTTATATCTATAATCTACTTGAACGGTGAACACCAGGAACCACGTGCTGTTGGATCTACATTCAAATATCAAGTCTTGGCTCAAAGTGAGGATCTGTTTTTATATTTGTTATTCGACGATGGCCGTGACGACGTACTGTTCAAGAACACTTTAACACTGTTCTAACCACCCAGTACGAGCCTTTTCTGAGAAAAATCCTCAGACAGGAAGCATGTACTTTTTATTTCTAGTTTGCAGGGACTACATATAGAGTGTGAGTAATGACAGACATCATAGCGTAACAGACAGAACATCAACTTCACCATTACGATACAGAGCCAAGACAAATTCAGTCCGGTGACGGTGACGGCCACAAATCTCTGCAATGTGCATTGTGCGCAACGTGTTGCGGCTGTGCTGTAGGGTTACGAGCACTAAACAGAAGTGTCCAAAGTCACTTAAAGGATCAGCGTTTTTACACTCATCCTTACAATATGACCAGATGTATGCTTCCACCCTGACAGAATTTTGAGCGGTAGATAAAAACATTGTATGAAAAAAATGTTTAAAAAGCAACGAGAGCAATTCTCTGGATATTCCAAAGACATCATGGCAGTTCCCTGAAAGAAGTTTTGTAATTTAGCTGAACTGTAAATGGTCGCTTTTTCATGTTTTACACAGAGCTGGATTCCAAACAAAGAGGACGTCGCGTGCAGTTTGCAAACAGTCATTTTTGTGAGAAATGTTGCTGCGTCTGGTCCTCTGAAACTCTTCCCTATGTGCTCTAATTTATTCATCTTGTTCCACCAAAACATGACGAAAAAAGATGTAACAAAGGATTTGGAAGAGCTAGAAGCAGTGACTTATCTCTAAAGGCCAAGTGGGGAATGCTGGCTAACCCTGTGGTGGTTAGTGGTGGCGGTGAACAATTGTGTTCGCACATTAAAAATGTGAGCCAAGAATGGTTCCTTGAAGCTCACATTCTGTAGAAAAGGAGATTATTGATGCGCTATTGCCATAGCATCTGTACAAACTAAGATGTAGTATTGCTAACAGGGTTGGGTAGTAACTAATTACATGTATTCAGTATTACACGATCAGATTACAAAAAAATTAGTAACTGTAATCAGGCGAGATTTCATTTGAAAAAAACATGACAGCATTGTGGTCAAGAATCAATTGATTACATTTCTAAACACTGAAATTTTGAAATGATGAAACATTGCTTCATAATAACCGATGCCATTAACTCATGAACAGTTCACCTGCAGGTGTTTACGCCAGCGTGTTTGAAAGGACGATTGAATCTGACCAATTCTAAATGCCAAATATGTTCTATTGAATGTCAATGAAGGTCAGTCCACTGTGAGCTTTAATGGTGACTATGCTAATGATTGGTTTTGTTTTGATGAATTGTGGAGAGTGACATTTTTATTCCTTTTCTTTTACAACGAACACAAAACACAAAGAATACTTTTTATTTACACTGAGGATGCTTTGAATTAATGGAGAATATTTGTGGAACTCAAACTTTGGTAGATGCATCCAGTTTTTTGTTTTTTTTTATTTGACATGGAAATATTTTCAGTATCTGATTTTGAAGTAATCAAAAAGTATTCTGATTAAATGATCAATTTTTTTGGAATCCAATGAATAACATTATCAATTACAGAAATTACCATGTAACTTGCACTCAGTGACTGACTACATTTGAAAGTAATCTGCCCCAACCCTGATTAACAGCATAAACCTCATGGACATGCAGCTCAAAAACACCAAAATAATGAGCACTTCGCGGTAAAGATGGAGTCAAATGAAAGTATAAAAAAAGTGAGGGTTCAGTTATTCATTTTTGAGTACAGTTGTTAACCAGAGTGGGAACTGAGCCCCTGTGTTCTCCTGCTGGTCAGAATTTAGTTCACATCTGGTGACACAAAGCAGACTGGAGCATCACTGAGATGTGTAAGCTAACGCCAGCACGCCGTTCGATTCCAAACGCTCAGTCTGGCCTCTCCACGCGCAGAGAGGCCTCGCTACTCGAGAGGAGCTTCTGGCCGACAGACCAACGGATCAGCATCACAAGGGAACTGGGCTACAGGAAGGCAGCCATCTTGGATCCGAATCACAGGAGTGTCTGGGCAAAGAGGAGGCTTCGCCGGCCTTCTTCCTCTTCATCATGAGCATGTAAAAATATCCTGGCATCGTTGTGTGTCTTCACACAGTGTGACGTGGAGGAGCTCAGGCAATTACACTCATCTGCATGTGTTAATATGATTAATTAGCAGGAATAAACACTTTCCTATGACACAGGCTACATGGTGAGCCACACACCTGCAGAAGCTCTGATAAAAGACAACGCCTCATGGCAAAGAGCCTTTTCATGAGACCTGCTAATTGGCATCTGAAAACGTTCCGGCTAATTAGGAAAAGGCAGATGAGGCTTGATTAGTTTGAATGCAAAGTGTAACTTGTGGTGCAGAGGGACTCGGGAATGTGCCGAGGTTTTATTTCTTCACCATCACGATACAAAGATAATTGTAATTGTGATCATTTGCATACGTTAATGAATTTGCGTGACGCTTCTTGATCAGACGTGGAATAAATAATTGATGCAGTATCAGCACCTACCATGACAAGTGGGACGTTTCGAAATAGCTAAGCGCATTAAGGTGCGAGCTTGATGGCTGCCATGCTCCCAGGCAAGGTGTGAAAGTAGAGCAGATCGTATCTTGTGCTTCCTGCCCGCTGTGTGTGCTCCACCAAAGCTATCACGCTGAGATTAACTCCCAACCTCTGACGGTATGCTGAGACTTTAAGTTTTTACACAACATTAAAAAGGCACGTCGAGTTAAGAGCGAATTAGACGCAGCTCAGGAAAATAATTTTCAGAAGCCACGCAGAGAGTGGCAGAGAACAAAGAGCTTTGGTGGGAAACAAACCGGGCTGTGTAGAAGCTTTAATTGGAACATGGTAAACAGTAAATACATCAGATTGTTTCAAATGCCCTGGATGTAGAGGGGGCCACTCCCCTTTAATTAGCCTGCTTTCAGATTAGGCGTTATTAGAGGCAGGCAGGCAGCCACCGAGCCAGTCAGCCACAGGATATGCCCCAAGTTCAGCCTCCCAGGAGCTCCAGCAGCACAGATACAGGGCTCATGTTTAATTGCTTCTGTAAATGGTCAGAGCTCAAGCCCCCTAATTCCATTCCTCTGGGTAATCAGGCATGTTTTCACCATACAGGGCTAAAGGGAGAGACAGTCACCCTGCTAGGTACCATGCAATGCAATGCCACTCTAATGCCAGCTAAGGGCTGCAGAACGACCTCAGTTCACGACATGTTACAGGAAAATCATTTTAATAGGATTTTTCTCACAATTTTTTCACACATCGAACAGGCATCTGATAAAGAAATAAAACTCTACAGAAGACAAATAACAAAACCTTCACTGGATCAATTCAGTTCTTTGTGCAGGGCATCTGAAAAATCAGTTATCACAGGTGACAGCAACATTACATTTTTGTTTTCCTTGAATAATTAAAATAAAGTTAGTTACTGATGGGGCTTTGAATCCGACTTCTGACAAGCAGTTTTTAACTCATTCAAATGGAACATTTTCAGATGCTCTGATTTTTTTGTCCTGAAGCCTTTCAATTTTATATTCAAGTCGCAGCATGTGGATCTCAGATTAACATATACAAGAGAGAGATCAAGAGTTCATTACAAGCACTGACGCTCAGGGGAAATAATGCCACATGGCACAAGCAAAGCTTTGACAGTCATTTTACAGCAGTCCAAACGTTCATTCAAGCATCTTTTGTTCCCTCTTTTAGTTGGCGCAGGCTTTCATCGTCACACTGTTTCCCTCCAGCTTTCTCTGAGTCCCAAAGGAGCCGTTTTCCAGCACAGTCCACGCATTCTGTAAGTCTTTGCTGATGCGCAGACCACGTTAACATTGAACACAACATAAATGTGACTTTGTATGCGGTATATAGAGTCTCTGATATGGTGACGGACAGGATATCTTGGTGAGAAACCGCGTCCTCTCAGAGAGACAGAGAGAGGCAGGACAGTGATGAGAATCCACAACAACAGTGACAACAGCGGGAGAAGAACGGTGCGCTGAAGAGAAATGAAGCTCGGGAGGAAAGGCAAGGCGGAGACGCAGCGCTCCCGCCACTCAGCACACCTGCAGACAAGACGAGGGGGGGGGAGAAGGGTTAGGGTCACCGCCACGACACACCCTGCAGGTTCATCTTGTGTGAATACGAAGCATCAACGCTATTCATCTTTTCATGTTTCCGTTTCCTTCTTATTCAAGCGTTAAATTCCAGTTCATTTTAGCTTATAGACCTATTTGAGGACGAATTCATCTAAAAACAAAACACACCATGACATAATACACAAGTTATAAAGAGCATTGTAACATTGGTAGCTGAAGAAAGCACATTCTGAAGACTGTTCCGCTTCAGTTACCAAGTAGCATTTCAGTTTTTCCTAAAATCTTTTTTTATCATGTTTCATTTTTCAGTGGACGAACAAGAATTCAGATTTAACAGTATATACAAAAAAAAATAAAACTTAAAAGTCAACTATCACATATCCACAGTGCCTGTGGCCATTATGCTGTGGAATAGTGCTTGTTGTTATTATACATTATCATGGTAGACTATTATTACATGCATTGTAACATTTTAGCTGGTCAAGATGGAGTCAGTTTGGAGGAGTAGAAGTATAGAGGCTCACAAAATGGAAATACCCAAGTATTAAGTACAAGTACCTCAAAATAGTACAGCATTGTTTCTGTCTTTAATGTTTTTGACCCTATTCTTCCTGCTGATATTTTGATTCTGATATTCAGACTCTTATGATGTAGAATGTAGTTTTTTGCATTCCTGCAACGTGGTGCAGTTTCCATGTAAGGAGAATTTACACTCTGCTGTTAAGTGAAGCTAGTTCTGTATCCCTTTACTCACCTTCTGGTCTGTCAGCACAGAGCTGCTCTGAAGTGGAGGCAGGTGGCTGTTGAGCAAGACGGCGCCGGGCCTGTCGTGCTCGCAGAAGATTGTGCCGTTGATGTAATGGAAGCGATCGCCGGGCATCAGTCTGTTTCTACAGGTGGCACAGCTGAAACACTGCAGAGAAGCACAGAGGAGGGTCAGAAATGTAGATGGAGATCAAATGCAGGCCACTACAGCACATTCATTAGCTGTGGGCATGATACAAAAACCAAAAACAAAGTTTAGTGAGTGAAGTCACCTGATATGAGAAACTGAAGATGAATACGTTTACACATTACAGTCTAATCACTTGTTAAGAAATGGAAATCTCTTAAACGTGTCTTTAAACAAGTTTAAAATTGAGTACACGAGGCAGAACACATGGAAGGCACCATTCCCTTCCGTCCTGATTCTGAGGTGACCCGTCTCCCCGCCTCACTGTCTCTCCCCCGTCAAATCCCAGATGTTTCTGTCAAACGAGCAGCAGGAGACAAAGCGCTCTGATGTGAGATCTGGGGATTTACCTTGAGGTGGTAAACATTCCCCTGCGCCCTCATCACCATTTCGTTGGCTGGGATCGACTGGCCGCAGGCGCTGCACGCCCCGCTGTGCCCGAACAGTCTGCAAACACAGAAGAAAACACAGATTGTTGAGTCTGTACGGCCTCCAAAATCTAAAGCCAGCAGCTTCCTCTCCCTCCTCCTCCTCCTTCCTTCCTTCCTTCCTTCCTCCCCCTGCCACCTCTTCCTTCCTTTCACCTGATATAGTCACTTCGACACAGAATCATGCCCCCTTTGCTGTAGCAGGTGGTGCCAATGTCCCCCAGCTGGGCTTGGCAGCAAGAGCACTTGAGGCAGCGAGTGTGCCAGTAGCGCTCCATGGAGAAGAGCAGGAAGCGGTCGGCGATCTTCCCCCCGCATCCTGCACACGACCTGGGGGCCGGCGGTACACCTGATGCTTGGCTGTTCACCATGCTGCCCTCAGAGGCTGCTTTGACACACAGAATAGATTCGACAGGTGAGACAGGTGTAAAGGCTGGACCCACACTACATAAATATTACTGTACTGATGCCTTTGAAATGCCTTAAGTGTTAAAGTAGAATATGTTTACTCCTGTTTCCTATTGGTGGACATTTATTTTGCAATATTTACAGGTAGGAGTTCTAGTTTGGTTTTTTTTGTCTATATAGGTTTTTCCTCTGTATATATTATATTATTGCTATTTAATTTTCTATTTCTTTTAACTGTGTCCCCTTTGAGCTGCTGTAACAGCAAACTTTCCCCACTGAGGGATCAATAAACGATATCTAGTTATGCAGACTGATAATATTAGCAAAACAGTCTATGTCCAATAACTCAGACCTGACTGATGACATGGTCACTGACACACTGATCAACACAGGGAAGAAGAGGCTTCGAGATATTTCCACTGATCCAGAGTCAGCAGCACAATCCAGAGTGAACAGAGTGTTGTTCTCTGTATCTTATCATCTCATTAGTAGCTTGACAAGTCTACAGGGTAATGATGGGTTAACAGGCTTTAACGTTATGTCTATGTGTGTGTGTGTGTGTGTGTGTGTGTGTGTGTGTGTGCGTGTGGAGGGAGCAAAAGTCACCAAATGGGACTTTTGGAAGACTGCCAGTAATGAAAGTAAACGTGGTGGTTTGCGGCATCAGAAAAGTTGTCGGTGGCGCGTGCCAGCTGTGGAAGTGGACACGGTGTCCGCGGCTCGGAGGAGCGCTGGAAGGCGCGCGGGCGGAGACGAGAGCAAAGAGAGGAGCCGTGGTGCCTTACCGAGCCCGAGCTTTGTCCTCCCGCGCTGAAAGTTTGAGACGCTGGAAGAAATATTCTGTCAAATCTCGCCACGCTTTGGAGAAGTGAAGGCGCGCTCAGACGGGCCGTGTTTTGGTCTCCATAGGTTTCCAGAAGAAGGCGAAGCGGCGGAAGATGAAGCCCCGGGACGGAGAGGCGCGGCGGCGGTAACAGTTGGGCAAACTCTTCCCGACATCCAGCTCCGCGGATTAAAAAAACAAAAAACTAAAAAAAAAAAACTACATGTAGCCGTGAGGAGGAGACATGACGCAGCTTCTGCTTCTCTCCTCTCCCTCACAGCCGCCTGTCTATCGACATGCCTCCGTCTGTTTCCACCGCGTTTGACAGCGACACTATTCATCAAATTGCGCAAGGGGCTATTTAAATTAGCGAGAGGGGACGCAGCCGGAGGAAGCGCGCAGCAGCCAATCGGAGCGCAGGGGGCGTGTCCTCAGTCAAAATGATTTATGAGTTCATAGTGGCTCATTAATATGCACATTGACATCTTCTCAGCGCCCCACAGGGTGCCTCTGAGTGTGTGTGTGTGTGTGTGTGTGTGTGTGTGTGTGTGAGACATGGGAAGCAGCCGTGGAAACAAATGATGCTACGGGTTTTTCTACTTTTCATTAATGCCGACCTTACCTCCTCTGTGATGCTTGAAAAAGATGTTTTGTCTTCACAACATCATCAATGTCCAACATTTCTTTGTTAATCAGAAAAAAAATGCTATTCCTTTATCACCTGAGTTCATAGGACTCGTGATTTAAAGATGTATCACTGAATATGAAGGCAAATTTCACAAAAGTTTCAGTCGCAGATCTTTAAAAGCTTTGGAATTTATTCACGTGTGCATGCGTGTCAATAGCTCTTCCTGTCATCCATCCATACAAGCATATATCTATCTATCTATCTATTAGTGTTGTTGCAGTATTATAAGTATTATCAGGGCAAATCAAGCATATAGCCAGTAATCATACTTCCATACAATGATGAAAGACATTACATGAAATCTGGTGACACATTCTCTACATACCTGTCACTAACACTGTTCTTGAGCACATTAGGTCAGTAGGTCCGAGGTCAGTGTCAGTACATTAACCTGGCGCCCTGCTGTACTTCCTGTTGGGTTCCAGCAGAGGACAGCGTCCTATAATGTTGCGAGGAGCAGACTAAGTCCTGATTTATGAGGTCACATATGCACGATGGGATGAGTCCGAAACGTAACAGCAATCAGGCTGATCTTCCTGTTCCTGAATTAATATTCTAACAGTTGCATCCTTAAATGAACTTTTGAAAGCAGGTATTGCAGAAACATATAATGATAATGTTTCTGTGGAAATATTTTGTCAGTAAATGAACACAAGTTGCCTATTTAATGACTTGTTTTTCATGTGTTCTGTTTATTACATTGCTGTTTTCAGAAGCATTTACACATTTCTGATCTTAACTCGAACATAACTATTATCACACCGGTGCCCGTAAAGAAATAATACATATCTCAGTATATGATTCCCACTTTACAATGTGTAGTTGTAGTTTGTTACTGTGAAGGAAATAATGATTGTGTCATAATCATTTCTGTTGTCTCATATCTTATTTCTTCATACCAGCTTGGTTTGACCTGCCAGGTTAAACTGGTACGGACACAGAAGGCTTCATAAAATGACTTATCATGTGTACAGTTGATGGAGACACTGTGCTCTCCCCACCAGTCTGACGCTGTGTTGCAGCTCCTCACTGTGACCACTGGAGGACAGTGAACACACGTGGTTTTAAATCCACTCATGTCAGCTACCTACTGTTGCTCCTGGTGACATCTATGGGTTGCTAAAAGCTCATTTCTGCTCTCTCAAACCAGAAGCTAAGAATTCTTTTTTTACGGGGGATTCAACAGCTTTCCAGCTTTCCAGAGGAGGACTGCTGACACATGTGCTCCCCCGGGGACACGTGTTGCTTGTCACATCTTACCACCTGCCAGCCATGATCTGCAGGGTACTTTGCACACACACAATTGCAGGCTCTTACTTGATTTTTGATCAGATTAATGCAGAGGAGGCCTGTGTCGTTTAAGACCCCTGAATTTCCAGCCAGCACTGTGCCGGTGTCTCAACTAAGTGGTGCTGTGACAAGGTCTAGAGCCCTCACCGGCCTGCTACCCTCCTTCACACATGACCATGTTTTTTGGAAAACACAACTCAATGGAAGGTGCTGCCGCTGGGAATCACGCCCCAGGTATTTTAGAGCTAGCCACGCTAGCAGCAGGGTTCTGTGGATGGCATCAGTCGGCTCACTTTGGCACTTTGGCCCAGACTGAAATAGCTCAACAACTATTGAAGGGATTGCTACAAACATTTGTACAGAATTAATCTTACAGACTTTTCCTCTGGTGCCACCATGAGGCTGGCGTTTGTTGGATTTGAGCGAGAAGTCTTCACACCTATTGGCTTAATTGCCATAGAACTTGGTACAGATGGTCATGGTGCCAAAAGAATAATCCCTATTGATGTTGCTGATCCATGAACTCTTTGTCTAGTGTCGTTATCAGATCCTCATCTGTGCTTTTTGTGTTCAATGTTAAGTATCAAATGTTAGCTAACAAACTAAATGAAAAGGATGATTGTGCCAATTTTCAACCAGCTTTGTGTCGTCACATATATGTGCGTTATATGCTAATGAACAAAGTTTAACTTTCCTCCGGTCAGCTCTCAAAGTCTGTCACTCAGCCGACTCAACAATAAAAGTATTACTGTTATTTTACCATTACCATTGTACTTTTCAATCTGTACTTTTTGTTTTAAAAAGGGACAGACTATTTAATTTAATTGTATTTTATTGTGTCTAAGTTTCTGTTCAATTTTGTATTTTAACATTTTGTATTGTGGTGACGACCTCTGTACCGCACTCTGGCACAACAATTTCCTCCGGGATAAATAAAGTCGGTCTTATTCTTATTCTTATTCTTATTCTTAAGCCAGTTATGCAGTCAAGACTAAAGATCATTCATTTGTACAAATTAACCACAATGTAATGATATAAAGCCAGTTGAAAATTGGCAACGTATTATTCTAAGGCAGTGAACATGGTAAACATTAAGCCTGGTAGACAGCATCAGTATGTCAGTAGCCACTAGTGTGACTGAAGACTCCAGTTGTTTTTTTTAACACACTGGGCCTGTTCAGCATTCATAGCATCACTGTGGTCACTGCCATAACGTAATGACCAATTATCTGGAGCAGGGGAGCAAGACGACTGGACCAAGAACTGATCCCAAGGGCCAACAGTGCGGTAGTAGCATCAGCACCATCATCTGCAGTAGCACTAGACGCAGTGTTAGAGGTGGTGGAAGTAGTGGTGGTCCTTTGAATCAGTGTTGACGTGACACTGTTTACTTGCCTGGGAGCTCCCAGTCTAAACAGGATCCTTTGTGGAAATGTTGACTTAAGTTCAATAGAGGTTGTTGCTGTGACACTCTTAAAAGAGAATGAGTCATGTTCCACACATTTGTTTTCAGCAGAATAAGCCAATAATAACTCAAATGGAGACGTGTGTTATTACCCCACATTGTGTTGAAGAGCAACCACTTCGGCACATCTGTTTTCAGAGTGCATGGCGGGGTGGGTTGGGGTGGGATTGGGGGTATTTCCTCTGCAGTGGTTGGCGTAGCGGCGCGGGCCAACATCCACCACTCTTTGAGGCCCCCGTTTATTTCCGACATATTTCCTGTTCCTCTGTCAAGGCCACGCTGAAAGTCACAGCTCTCTGTGAGGCCGAACAACACCTGTAACTTCCAGCCAAAGTAAACCGCTGTGGAGCATCACCGCACCGCAGGCTGCCAAGACAATCACATTTATGAGGTACCCGTCACTGTAATGTGGAGAAATCCTTCCATCTGAGGCCTCGTTTTCTCTCTCTTGAGGGCAAACACCTCCGTGTCATCTGAGTTTTGTGGTACCACTTTAGAAATGAGTCATCCTCAATATCTCCGCAGGTTGTCATGGAGTTTGGAGTGATGTGTTGCAGGAAGGGAAAGTCGACAAATCGGTTATTTCTCGGGGGAAACCTGTGAATATCAGTAGGTTTTTGTTTTTTTTCCAATAATGCTGGAACAATGTTTCTGTTTAACTCTTCAACTGCACTCTATAGGATCAAATGATCAGGTCATGGAAGAGCTCCAACGGGTCACAAATTATGAATCAGGGTGCAGAGCTAGTCTGTTGGTGGGCTGTGGTTGGTCCGTCCAAAGACACAGTCAGTGTCGTTCACCGGTCCATGTGCAATATGTGCGGCCAAAACTGCTGCAGCTACAAGCTAATCTCACATGTCACAATAGCTCCCTGGTGCTTCTTTCTGTTTCCTTTCTCCTGTTCTGTTCACTTCCTCCTAGCATTAACTCACCGTTGTCTACAGTTTCATTCAATAAAAATCTACAAGCACCAGTAAATACTGTTGTTTCGTGTGATCAGTTATCTGTTGTGTGTATAAGAGCAGCTTGCAACCATCACAGCCGCAAAGGTAACACAAGGCAAGCAAAGCAAAGTTTTCCTTGTGCCCCCGTCTCCCCACTCTGCCCCACCCTCTAACCTCTAACACGGCTGTGTACATAGATTAAAACACTGAAACACACGCGACAACAAAACAAACCTGAACAAAACTAGCAGCACATCCCGCCTCATTGGAATGAACACTGCAGATTCTTTTTTACTGTTGAGTGACGAATAAAACAGTGTTAATGTTTGTGCTGTCTTTCTGAAGTCAAATATTTCGAAATTAAATGACCTTTATCAAAGCATCTATTGCTCTGATTTGTTTCTGGTTCATAACACTTTATATGACAAGTGCACACAAAGCACAGCAGGTCTGAACTCAAATCTAAAAGGTGTCTTTTGGCAAGCATATAATTCAACACGCATGATTTAATGGGTTTGCCTTTCTCCAGTTATTGAGAGTTCTGCAAATCTTCCTTCGAAATTCCTCTCAGCAACTACTTATAAACTGATCCCAACTCTGCAATGATAGACTGAGCTCAACCAACCGTTGAACCTTCGTACGGGTGGACACATACATCGTTTGGCATTGAACAGGCTGAGAAAACTGCCCCCTGAAATGTTTTCCTCATAGCTGACTGCCTCTGATTCTGCCATTAATTGCTCTGAAATTCCAGGATGACCCTTTAACAAACGAGCAGTCAGTGTTGTCATGGGACACTAGCGTTTGTGTACAACACCGCGGTTAGAGGGATCAATTCCCTGAATTTACAACTGCCTGAGCAGACAAACATCGTCATCAAGGGTAATGTTGAACCGTCTGAGTCAAATGGGAACCAGCGGCTCCATCAGTGACGATAGCAGATGGTAAGGAAGTCTCCATGGTGAGATGGTATGTCGTGTGTGCTCTTTGGTCCTCGCCTGTCGGTGGGATGGCAAAAGAATTCAGCCTCGTGTGGAGGAGGACGCAGAGAATGATACTAATATTTGACTTTCTGTCAGTTGGATTTATGATAGATAGTTCCAATAGGAAAACATGCCAATGGTGTCAAGATTTTATCCAGCCCAAGTTAGAACACCCAAGATGAAAACACAGATCATACTGTTGCATGTATAGTATATGTAGTAATAGGTATAGTAAGAGCAACACAGTAATATAGCATGAAAATGTATAATATGAATAACATAATAAATAGATATTATTATTAATGGATATTAGTTATTGAGCAGCTGTCGCTCATAGGTAGAGTGGTCGGCATGTCGAAGTGTTCTTGGGCAAGACACTGAACTCCAACTTGCTCCTGAAGCAGCTTCAGTGTGTGAAAGAACAGTCTCCTCCACCTTAGATCCCTCCTGAATGAACGATGTGTGAATGAGGATGTGATGTAAAAGAGTAATCGAAATGACCAGAAAGGCGCTATACAAGTAGAAAGAGAGAGCAGATGTAGAATGATATAGAATGACATTACATGCTTGTGTTCACCCCATATTGATATTCTTTTCAACTTTATTTTAGTTTCCATTCAACCCCTGAGAAAAAGAAAAAACCTGCTAAATGCTCCACTTTGCTCACCAGCTAGTTTCTAACATTGTCTGTCTGCCGTTTGCCGCTGAGCAGGTAGTGCGGGTGGGTTTTTGATGAAAACAGCTGTCTGCTGCTGGAAATGAGATCGATGACAGCAGAGTCTGTGGGGTGTCAAATGTTAAAATGCTCTGTAGAGCTGTGGGTAACCTCACAGCCAGATGAGGTTGACATTATAGGCTTTATTCTGATCAGCGAATATGTAAAATCAAATAAAAAAATAAAAACAAAAAATATCAATTAGCACAGTTTAATGTTTAATGTGTTTGAATACTACGTATCTGAAAGAGGCTCGAAGTATCTACACCACTAGCGCTGTGGCCAAATGATGGCATGTCATTAGGCCATTCATCAGCCTGTCCATCCACCCACCATGGTTCACAGCAATATATGTTACTGGATGACCAGATCATCATGACATTAGCCATGGTTTCATTCACTCTCACTTCCAGCGTCACCATAAACACATTTAATGGTTAATAAGTAGTCCTGACTGGGGCAGTGAGGAGGTCACATCGTTCCTCCGTCCTCTCAGGAGGAGGCAGAGGCCAGGGTGAGGAATTTAATAGTCCACTGTAATGTTTGTGCTCCAGAGCCAGCCTGAGCTTTGTGCAAGGCCATGAGGCAACACGAATGCAGAGCTCTGGCTGAGAATGAGCACTGAAATGCTCTGTGACAAGAGCAAGACAGTGAAGACACACCGTTACATCAGAGTAACTGGACCAAGTGTTTCACCCCCTGACTTTTTCCTCTAGTGCCACCAGGAAGTTGACATTTTTAGCTGAGAGTTGAATGTTTCCACAACTACTGGACGGATTGTCCTCCAATTTGGTTCAGACCCTCATGTCCCCTTCAAGACAAACTGCAATAACTAACTATAATCCCCTGCCCTTTCCTTTAGTCTAACTAAAAAGCAGCCGTTAAGTGACAGAGGCTGGTCTGTGTAGGGCAGCTTCAGTAATCTCAGCTTGGAAATGTCTGCATTTGAATTTGACTCTTCAGTGAGTTTCCCACAAGACTAATAAAGGCGTTATATATTTATGCATGTACACATGGACAGTTAACCCAGCCATGAGTGCTCTGATACATTCCATTCAAACAATAACCAAAAAAAGAGCATATCACAAGGTGATAGGTTTTATTTGAGTTTATAGGCACAAGACATCTTTTTTTTTAACTTTATCACATGACTCCATCGCTCAAAATAAAGCATCGTATATACACTGTGAAAGACACAGACAAAAAACAATAAAATCACACCCCGAAAAATGAGGTGATCCTTGAATTTACCACTCCACAATTAAGAGTGAAGTCTTTCCACACTACAGGCTTTCATCTATGTTATGCTTCTATATGCACAACGAGCACATTACTCTGTAAACTCTCTTTTGTGAAAGTTTCTCATTGTTCAGACTATACAATACACTTTCATGGACACACACAGTCTCTCACACACACACACACACACACACACACACACACACACACGGTTAATGAGTTCCACAATTAATACATATGTAGGAAACGTTGTATCACAAACAACAGGCACTGATGAACACAGTCCCTATAGTCACTAATGAATATGTCTTATGTCTTCTAGTTCTTCATTACTTCATGTCCATTACTCATGTCTCATAAATGTTCTCTGTTACTCTTCTAAACAACTTTCTGTCTGTGACAAACTGCCACGTTGCCCTCTGTGGAGAGTACACACACTTACAAATAAATAACAGACGTTTCAGTGAAAGCTCTCGGCCAGCAGTCTAACGCAGCAGCACACTGCAGTGTGTTGTCCTCTGTGCTGCCCTGGTGCTACAGAGGTAACACACCTCTGGTGTGGACAAACTGATCACCGTCATTGTGGCGAGAAGCTTAAAGTGCAAGCGAACGTATTGCCTTGTTGGGGAGGGCAGCTGACAGACAGGGAGGCGCCTGGTTTGGGGATGAGAGGTGCAGAGTCTCTGCCCAGTGAGGCAGACCAGGGCTGGGCAGGATGAGTCAGCCTCAGTGCGTGAAGGTGTGGATGTCATTGTGGAGGCTGACTGAAGGGCTGGACGGCCCGCCGTGCATACGACAGCTTGTACTGCAGCTGCAGCGCTGGATCCACATGACATTTTTGTAGAAGCCCTCTCCATCTGAGCAGTGGAAGCGCAGCCTCACAGTGCGGGAGAGAGAGGGCGTGCAGCAGCGGCCGTCGGCGCAAGTGCCACAGGTTCGAGGGCGGTACCGCTCTGCCGTCGAGCATCCTGCGAAGGTGATTCTGACTGGTTCCTGAGGACGGACGGTTCGCTGACACTTTTTCCCCTTCTGGATGACAGAACAGAGCCACCATTGAAATGACATCATGAAGGTCCCACTGACTTCATCAAAGGACAGTGCACTGTTTATTGATTTACTCCTTTTTCATATTTCACACGAAATTCACAATAAGTCAGATATATATACTAAACAGTATATTTTTTTAGCGTACCTTGCTCGCTCCAGGAAGCTGCAGCACACACTGTCGGATCTGGCAGAGTCTGGTTTCTCTGACCAGCCGACACTCCGGATTGTCACTGGTCACTCGACTTGAAATGCCCATCCCACATGTGGTGGAACACTCCGTCCACTCGGTGGTTTGTGGGAAACAGCTGGATTGGAGGAACGCCTCAGATATGGGGAATGACACCATCTCTGTGAGGAAACAAAGTTAATGAGCTACAATCAAACAATGGATCCCAGCAATCATTCAGGCATTATGAAGTATTTGTGTATGTTCATGACTTGTGGATTAAATGATGCTTATGTTTTTTTTTGCTCTAGTGATTGAGGAACCTTCAGATTGAAATGTCATTCAGTTGGTTATTTTTGTTTTCCACATTCGGGTCCAAGTACAGGACACATTTTCATGAAATTAGCTGTAGGCATTCATTGGCCACAGCAGACTAATCATAAAGATCCTTACTGAAGAGATAATCCCGGGTCAAAAGTTTCACTTATATATCAAAATCTAATGTAACTGAGCGCATACATGCTCACCTGAGGTTAAACCCTTTTCAGTTTATACTGAATGTACTGTGTAGGGCCACCCTCAGGATGAAATATCACAAGATGGCAAATGTATCTAACTGGAAGAAAAACACTGCCATCCAATTTTTTTTAAATCAACATTTTTATATTCATGCACCCAGGGGGATAAATTCTTTCAGTTTTGATGAGCTCATGATGGTTTAGCTAGCAAAGTCACTTGCGGGATTAAGACATTAAAGTTTGTTTAAAATAAGAAATAT
The DNA here is from genome assembly GCF_042242105.1 of Pempheris klunzingeri. Lineage (NCBI taxonomy): Eukaryota > Metazoa > Chordata > Actinopteri > Acropomatiformes > Pempheridae > Pempheris > Pempheris klunzingeri. Next base: position 22,979,853 of record NC_092018.1, read on the forward strand.
TTTAGAATAAAATATACATTTTTTGAATATTAGATACCTAAGAAGTAGAAAATATCTCAAAACTGGAATCTGAAATGTAAACATTTCTTATGAAATGTATTGGCCTGCACCCCACACCCCAATGCAAGTTATTGTTTTGTGAAGTCAGACGCTCTACACATCCTTCTGACACCAGCTCAAGATAGATTCCAAAGCAGTTTATACATTGTTTAACCATACACTTGTACCATATCCATACCATATATGTCCAAACTACTGGTCGTTAACATGAAAAACCTCCTTCAGACCATTTTAAGCGTTGGGGGTGGGCATCAGCAAAAGCATCTCAGGGATAAACTGTGATGTGTACCTCTGAACATGGCCCCTCCAGTGGCAGCTGGGTGCGGCTGTGCCTGCAATAGGGCACTGATGTGGTTGGGAAGGGACGGGCTGTCTGGCAGGGAGGTGTGTGTCAGGTCGTCTGGCTCCTCACTGATGTGGTTGTTGTCATCACACACCCATTCCTCGCAGCAGCCGCCCTGAGGCCTGGCCAGCCGGGGCCGCGAGCAGCGCCAGTCAGGCAGGGGCACTTGGTGAGGACAGAGGGGCATGCAGCCCACCACCCTATCCATGCAGGTGCACTGGTGCTGGCAGTTGGGCTTGAAGTCCTCACCATGCTGGTACACCCGCCCACTGAACTCACAAGGCAAACCCTGGGCCTCAGCTGTCAACACGCACACACAAAACAGGAAGCAGAACTGTGAAAGGAGGCCTTGGACCTTCATAGAAGGACACAGGAAAAAAAACTGCATCTGTACACAAACACTGATATCAGTGGGATCAAACTGGGGAAAGAAATATGTTTTCTAAAAGGGATCTCACCACTAAAGGTCAGTGTCCAGAAACCCTACATTTCTCATAACGCCACCTCGTAGCACCTTCTGTTAGACCCCGCTCACCTAATGACATCACCAGGGTTCATTTCACAGGTTTTGAGAAGCTCTTCCAAAGACCTTATCAGTCTGTTTCCACATGCTGAGGAGTACTTCCCAGTGATACTCTGCGTAAACTGATTGTCGTATCTAAAACCATTAGTTCTCCTTTCACATGTGCACGTTTGATAACACTGTGTTTTTGTCATGTGAGTTATACCGACAGCCGCTGACATTATCTAATTCAGTAGTTCTGAAACTTTTGGCCTGTGGACCATTAAAATGAGTGAAAGTCTTGGGGCTCCTTATGACATGTGAGCTGATCAACCAAGGAGCGCTTTTTTCTTCTCTGATTAGTTCATCTCAAAAAACCAGAGAAAGGTCTGAAAAGCATTAACAAAATCTGGTGGGTTTATTCATCCCTTTATGGTGTCCCCTTAGATTCTTCTTAGTGGTCCCAGCCCACTGGTCACTTACTCACGGTATTTTTCACCACATTCAGGATTTACTTTCTAGACGATATACAACACCCAAACTTGAGTTTTACATCTGAAAAGCAGGGCTGATTTCTTAGCTCACCTCGACACAGTCCTCTCTCAGGGTCTCCTCCAGCCCCCAGATGGCAGCGTAGCCCCTTGATGTGATCACATGGTTCGGTGGCACTGCAGTCCTCGTTGAACTGCCGAGCGCAAACTTTACAGCAGCCGCAGTGATCGGTCACCCAGCTGACACCCGGCGGGCACAATGGGGGTGAGGGTGTGCAGGAGCATTCGGCTGGGCACTCATCCTCTGCCTGGGGAGCAGGGTCAGAGGTCAGGTCGGGATGTGTGATGGCTAGTGGGTGTGACTCAAAGGATATAACATGACTGTTCATCCAACAGTATCTATGATATGAAATTTCACAGACATTTATAGTGAGAGACTTCAAAAGGCAAGTGGCCACAAGACACAGCAACTCACCATCACCGCAGCGCTGCCGAGCACAAACAGGGTGGAAATGATCTGCTGCAAAGTAACAAGGCTGAGCATCCTGGGTACAGCCGACAAACAAAAAGAGAAAACTGGTCAAACCGTCAAAAGGGCTTGAGAACAGCAGGAGTGTGAAGTCGTCCACATCAACAGTCCAGAGTCCTAAGAGGAGACAAGTCTTGTTTTTCAGCTCCAGGATAAAAATGTATCCACAGTCCAGAGTCCATGCACCCAGAGGTCCACCCGTCTGCTGCTCGCCTGCTGTCCTACAAGTATCTTGGTATTGGCACAACTCAGCTCTGCCTCAGAGAGAGGTTTCCCTGTGTGGGGCCTGTACTTATAGACACACATGCCCCCGCCCCCACTGTGATATCATCCACTCTCCTCTCAAGACTGCTGGAGGATGCCCAGAGAGAGAGAGGGGGTGAGGGGTTTGCTGGTGTGAAATAGAGACAGAGACGTGCTCAAGTCGCTGTGTAATCGCTCACATGTGACCTCAGGGAGGATCGTCAAGGTGCCTGAGTGTATGCAGGAGACAAATCTTTAATGATTAATGGTAATTGGTTTATATCCAGGCAAGCAAATAGTGTTTCGCACATATTGTACTTCAGGGTAACTCTACCCCTCCCATACATATCTAGGGGTATTAGACAGGTCATGTTATATTTGAGAGATGCCTGCAATTAAAAAAGGAAACAATGGTGGGACAGGTGTAATGGAAAACCTGAGTAGGGAATCCCACTCCATCCCAGTAGAGTCTTTAACAGGGGATGTGGTGATGTGGAGAAAATTCCTGTGAACAACTCTTCCACCAGCTCTGGCCGCCCAGCCAGGCTCTGTCCTCTCCAGTGCAGTGAGCTGTGGGACACTGTGCTCAGGACATCCTGTGTTCCCTCCATCTCTTTCCTAACGGGCCACATTCCAGGAAATTCAGGCCTATCCTCAGGTTCCCATGATTGGTAGGAAAACTCTCCATTCCCATTGTCATTCCAGGGGCACGTAAAAAGTGTTTTGCTGGAGAGCAGGAAGGTCCTCACATTAAGCGTTGGCGGGCGCTGTCATTAAAACATAGGAAAAGCAATTTGGCGTATTTGATAAGGCTGCTGAAGGTCTCCCCTTGTTCCTAAAAACATGGTGGATACAGTGTGTTGAGAGACGCTACATGTGATGTTGTAATGCATCTGTGTGTCCAAAGGAATTTAACAAGAGAAATACACACACACACACACACACACAGGACCAAATGCCTTATAGCAGTGATTACCAGACTAATTACCAGATTAAAGACATAAAATAAGGAAAATATCGATTAAAAATGATTACACTTTTGACAAAAACAACATTACCAGATGCCTGAGGTCCGCTCAGTATCTGTTATGGAGATTTACATCACATGACACGATCTTGTCCTGTTGTCATGAGCATGTGGATTCAAAGATTCAGATTTTCATTATTGTGATTATGTAATCCCAGGAAAGCATCATGAAATGACGCTGTAACTCCCTCCGTGCTGCACAAACAGAACATTTGATGATCAAATCCATCCACGTGGGCTCTGTGGCTGTTCTGGAGACTGAATGTTTTTAGCCAACAAGCAGAAGAAACCCTGAAATTGTTCAGAAAAATAGAAAATGAAAAGCCATCATCAGAAGCTGCAGTAGAGGGTGCCAGGGCCCGTTAACATTTGTCACACTGATGCAAACATGCAAATGAAGAACCTGTACAGCTGCAACCATTTTACTGTAGATTAAGTAGCTAACTGGGTCTTTAGGCAGATGATGACCCCCACTGTTGATTAGATTAGATCACAAGTGTTTAATTGCTTCCACCAACAGGATCAGCGCCATTACTGGCTGAACAAATGGTGATGTGGGTTTTGATTCAGAGGTCTAAAACTAGGATAGTCCTGAGGAGTCCTAAGTAGACACATTGAAATGCGGATTTCACCGTCTTCTCTGGTTGAAAGTTTCAAGTCACTCATGCTGGGTGAGGTCAGAAGTGTCTGCAACATGTTGCACCCTCGGTGACACCCAGCAGTGATGTCACAGTGGACTGGCACACTGGCACACGCAAGACTTAACCTGCTGCTGAGTTATACCTGTTCTTTTGGCACAACACTGACATGTTAGCACTGTTTGGGTTGTTGTGACTAACTTGTTAGCAAATGCTTGCTTATTAGCACACCGGTATTTATTAGAAGTTGTGCACCTTGCCACCTGATGAACTAAAACAGGAAAGATGCAAGCTGGAAAATGAAATGCCCCGTAGACCTGAGAGGAGCTGCAGAGCTAGGTATCTGTGTGCCTGTCAGTACAAGCTAATGTAATGCAGTGTGACTGAGATTGTACTGATTATAGCCACAAAGGGCCACAAAACAAAACATTTGGGGACCACACATCCTAACGACAGAGCTGTACAAAACTAGTTGCAGGTACTGATGGTTTTGGGGGATAATACCATGAGGTTCTAGAAGCCGATCCACACTTGCTAGCATCACGTTTAAAAATGACTTAAAGATGAAAAAGACTGACCTCAGCCCACCACAGACCACCCTGAAAACCTCATCAAACTCGAGTATGCTGCTGGGAGCAAACCTGCGGCCTTTAGGCTGAAAGCCGGTCCCACTACACACGGCTCACTTCCTGAGAGCAGGTGTTGTAGCTCCAGACTGAAGCGGTGATGTTGCTGTGTGCAGCATCAAACCACACACAGCCACCCAGACACCCGGCCGGCTGGGCTGCGAAACCACCGGGACGCCTGTGTGTGTGTGTGTGGGGTGGGGGGTGGGTGGAGGAGTTGGGGGTTGGGGGGGGGGGTTGCTGTGGTGAGATGGGGGGGATGAAGGGGAGGTGGGCCGAGAGCACCTTGTTGGGCAGCAGCGGGGAAGAGGGCAGCAGTCTGGATTCTTGGCATTCCTGGCCCACAAAGGCAGGATGTGTGTACTGGCCACGCTGCGTCGGACACTGATGGAGGAGAGGGAGGAGGAGGGAGGAGAGGGAGGAGGAGGGAGTCAAGGGGTGGGGGGGGGGATTGCCAGTTTGGCAGCCTCTTGCCTGGCCATGTGCCAACCATTGTTTGTCAGCCAGGCAAATATTTCCAAAACACATGGAGGTCAGGAGTCGCCGGCGATTCATCACACTGCCCCCCCCTCCTCCACATTTGTTTTTTCAGCTCGAATCTGACACCAAGCGTCAGTCCTATTAAGTGTTTTTCTGACTAATAATGTAACTTGTTTCTGCGCAACCACAAATCCACCCATCCAAGCCAACTAGTATCCTGAGTGCTCTTCGGCCCGCTGTCATCCCGTAACCCTGAGGAGGCTCGGCGGGAGGTCTCCTCGAAATGCGGTGGCGAAAAAAAGTGCAAATCCTGCTGCAAAAGTGACACTTTCATAGCAATCCAAAGGATAAACAGGAAGCGTGTGCAGCATGCAGGAAGAAGTGCTGTAACGCCTGAGTCAACCACCGAGAACTGAGAAGACACAACAGGAACCCAGACAGACCAACAGCAGAGAAGGGATTAGGCAATGTTTAGATTGGACTCCAATAAGAGCTCATGAAAGGCAAAGTATGAGTTAGTACGAATTAAGAAGAAGCTCATAGAGCACTGGAGGGTTTATATAAGAAGCACATTCAACAGTGTGTATATTATATGTGCTTTTGGCCACACTGCCAAATACTCACGGAGAGAGCTCAGCCTGATTGTGCCTTAACATAACCGATCATTTCATCCACACCGTGCACAAGATGCCTTCTGTAGGATCACAACTGATTATTTAATCCCGACCACTTCATGACTGAATGATGCAGAATGTGACTGACTTACAAGTTTCTGTTGGAATTGGCAATTTGAAATGAAATGTACTAAAAACATTTGTGCTTCCCAGAGGATAAATCCTCACTATTTTGAATGTAGTGTTATTATTCATTGTCACCATTTTCTTACTGCTGCTAGTTCACATTAAGAATCTTCAGCTGGCTGAGTTGGCTTTTGTTAAGATTTATTATTCTTTATCATTTTCAGGTGGAACAAGGGAGTAATGGACCTCCAACTCCTCAGCAAGTAAACCTAAAGTCCTCTTACTGCGTCCTGCTGTTGGAACGCTACTTGTGCCGTGTGCAACATGGAGCCTTATCAGAATGGATTATGACAAAATGGGAAAAGGCCAATTGCTGAGCTACATCTTTATTAAAGCTGAGGAAGATTCACGCTCCCTCGATTTCTCTTGTGCTAAATAAAACGTGTGATCCATGTGTCAAAAGGGTTTTTAACTTCTTGCAAAACAAAATGGTATTCCTTATCTCTCTTCGTCTTTGTCTTCCAAACGGTGCATTTTCACCACAAAATTTGAAAAATTTGAGCCGCGACACGGCGGCTAACAGTGACAATAATGCACACGCTGCACCTTTAACTGCACCTTTTTTCTCACACATCCATCTTTAATTCATGTTCAGAAGCAGAGAACACTTTCGTTCTATCAGAAAGAAGCGTCTTAAACGGCCGAGCATTAAGCTTAGATCCATGTATGTCTTCGGTTTAGCCTGGTTGTAAACAGTGCATTCAAGAGATTAGAAGAACACGTCAGTACAGTCACTGCAATTAGGTAAATGCACATGTATGTTTGGTGTGGAATCAGCTGTGTGTGAGCATGTGCGTGTGAAGGCTGCATCCCAGCCACAGTCATAACACCGCCTCCACAGGTTACATCTCCGCCACATTCCTCATGTTAGTGTCCTTAAAAAGCTCTTGGTACACAGCAGTCATCACTCATCCCATCATTACTCTGAATGGGTTCCATTTTTCCCTCCGTGCAACGTCTGTCTATACAGTACATACTCATACAGAGCAGCCAGAGCTGATCACCAGCTGAGTATTAGATTTCGAAGATGGGTGAGAGCGATTATGTCATGAGCTGTGGTGCGTTTGGATGCCCATGACTGGCAGCAGCAACAGCCCTCTGGTGACCACAGACATAAAGCTTTCCTTCATGATGGTCATCATCATATTTATTTCTATACTTCTGTCCCATGACGGTGTAACACATAAAAGACACATATAAAGACTTCATTTGGTATCGCAATATGATTTCATACAAAGTATTTCCTTAGCTAATACAGCATCTACAACCTGCTTAATGGTTCTCTATATGAGATTTAGATGGTAGTGATGAAGTCACACTCACCCTCTGTGTGTTTTGTAATCTGAGCTTCTCTGTCCTTTGCTTGTCGTTGGGGCGGCCATGGGTTCATGTTAGTGCATGTGAGTCTGAGTGAACCTGTAGCATGGTGAAACCGAGCCGAAAAACGAGTCAGAGCGGCTGCCCAGCGACAGACTCAGCTAACCTGCTAAGTCTACAGGGTAGCACAGAGGCTAAGAGAGGCTGTCAGTCAGCGGTTGTATACAGAGGGACAGAGAGACCCAGCTGAGGAGTCAAGGCAGCAGCAGTGGGGGGTGGGGGACGGGAGAGACAGAGGTGCTGAGATTTCATGTAAAGAACCTTAAACTAAAGCACTAATACAACAATTTAAGGGTGTTTCTGGGATATGAAGGTATGAAATCTCTGCCAATTACCACCAAGTTAAATGTAAAATTCCCTGACTTGACATGACAGAAAAATTTAATTTCCATGACCCATGTAAAGTTCTCTTACTTTCCCTGTCTGGAATAGACTTTCTATGACTTTCCAGGAATTCTATGACCCATGGGCACCCTGCTCTGCTGTCCAAAACCTTCTGCAGCATTGGCTCCTCATGTCTCTATCTCCAAACTCTCAATTCATTCTTCTTTTGTACTGAAAAAGGTGTAAGGCTTATGGGAAATGGTTTTCATTAAAAACCACCACAACTAGAAACCGTTTGCAAAAGGTTGTTTTACTTGTGAAACAGAATTTTGACAGGGAAAAATAGAAGAAGCTCAGGAAAAGCAAATGTGGATGCCTCTTCACAAAAAAAAAAACAAAACGAAAAACAGAACTTGTATTTTTGTAATTAAGAGAAAATGTGGGCGTTTTCATGGTGCTGCCAACTAGTGGTTACTGGAGGAACAGCTGCTTAATTAGCTTTCACACTCCTTGGAGTGACCAACACCTCAACCCTACTGAGAAGGTGTGGCATGAATGTACTGTAGCTGTTCATTTAGGCGCCATCCAATGTGACAAAGCTTGATATGGGGGTGTTATTGTAGCGACATGTTTCCATAGGTGTAAACACAAAGGAGTGAGGAGAGAACAGAGAGGGTGCAGATGGGCTAATGCAGCTATCGATGTCAAAAGGGTGAGACTAAGAATTTATAGAAGGTAAATCTTTCACAGATACATCTAATCTAATAATCTATATGAACATGAAGCTGTGAAAAAAATGTTTTGCATGTTTGTATGAGATGGAGGTGTTATTATCAGGATACTTTAAAAAATGTCTTCATATGTCTCACATCTCAAACACTGAATGTTTAACTGCTACAACAGCATTAGCTTCTTTCTGAAGATGATAATAGAACATTCATATCATGTAACAATTGTTTTCCTGGTACCAAGTATTAAAGTTCACACTTTTATTCAAATAATAAATTTGAGTTTCTGTCCTTCCTGCATGTCCATAATAAAGTCAGAACCTCAGCAGATAAAATGTACGTATTAGTTTGTACATCTTTCTCTGATCCGTGACATCTGTTATGAAATAATAAAAGCGTGCATTAATAAATATGTCAAGTGTCTAACATGCTATTGTGGTAGGAAATAGTTCATCACTTTGCAAGACAAGTCTATATGTTGATATACATGATCTGAACATGCCTCTAATATGTTTCGACACATAGAATCTGGAGAATGCAGAAGCCGTTCGACCAGAATATGTTTTCAGCATGTCGTCTCTCTAAAATATGAAAAATGTATACTCACTAAAGCAAAAACTACAAAGTAGTACTACTACAAAAGAACCCATTTGGAGGAATTTGTTCCAGGTACTATTCTCACTTCCTTAACAAGGCTTTGGTTGGATGGGTTTTCATTAGCAGGATGAGGCAGTTCCACAAACTCGTAAAGTCATGGGATGAATAAAAGTTAATGAAAAAGTAGGCTAGTCCCGCATGCGGCGGCTGCAGGTGTGGCCGTCCTGCAGCCGCGCACAAAAGGGAGTCGTCATTTGAGCTGGCAGCTGCCCAAGCAGCAGGGCGGAGTGGAGCTGTGGCCTGCACATTCCTCCACAGCATCTAATAGGAGTGATGACAGCAGGGAGCACAGAGCAGCAATAACTGGCCACAGTGCTAGCAATACTAGCAATAACCTGGCCATTGTGTGTCTGGCATGAGCAGGTGTGCTGCAGGTACTGACAGACACATCCCGTCCACAGACAGGCTGAGGTTTGTGGCAAGTGGATTTAAAGGTGCTTGCTGGAGTTTTCTTGTAAACCCATTCAACCTTACTCACCATGTTCACTTTCCACGATGTCACACTTCAGTGTTTGTTCATAAGACATTTGCAAAGTGGATCTTTTGAGGATTTCAAATCCTACATCCATGTATACTAGTTTGCAGTCTTGCTCTTTTTCCCGCCTTTGTTGGCACATTGCTGAAGCTCTTGGCGAGTTACCGCCACGCGTCAAAATCAGAAGATTAGCGTGACACCATTCGTAAGACTGCACATTAAATGCATGAGATAAAAAAAAAAAAAAAGGGGACCAACTCGTACAAAAAACAGCTCCATAGACTACTGGAGTTTTACTGGAGGTCTAAAACTCCACAGGGAAGCTTTAAGTAACAACTGTTGCTGCTGCAGCCGTCACTGTGCAGCTTCTTTGTGGTCAATATTAATTTGCCTTTATTAGAGGAAGACAAATCAATGGCTTTTATACCAGCAATGGATAAAATGTTGTTAAAGTAAGTAGGTGGCTAGTGCCTGAGCTTCTCAGTCTTTTTGTTTGGTTTTCTGTCCTGCAACCTCTACTCTCTTCAATCTCCTTTATTTTTTTTCCAGACAAAAAAAAAGACACAGGTAGCAGCTAGCTGATGGACAAAGCGAGGCATTTAGCGGCTAAAGAGCCACTGTTGAGTACAAGTACAAGCACAGCTCAAAATAAATGACAGTGCTGCTCTGTGTCTGCCTGATGTGCAGCTGCTTACTGCCGTGTGTTGTTTAAGGTGAGATTACGTCAGTGGTGTGTCTTCGCTTGTGCTGCTCATCCAAAGTGATCCAAAGAAAAGAATTCTGTGAATTCAGTGATTTAAATAATTACAGTCGAATGATTACTGTCTGTCTCTCATGTATAGGAAAGTAGTTGGAATTCCAACAGTACTCATATTTGGACAGACTTTTCTCATGCGCCCTCAAAGATTCTTCAGAGCTATCATTTTTTGGATTTTACCTCTCAAACCAATTATACTTGATGGCAAGTGGTAATAAATTACTAAAGTAATTGTTGAAATATTTTTTCAGAACTGAGAACTCTGAGTCATATTTAAGTGTTAAAGAAATGATCAATAGTGTGATATTCAGGCGGACAAACACAGGTGCGGCCTGTTTATTTCATGTTTAGAACGATGATTGGAGGGAGGATGTTGGTGTTAACAGGTGACATGTTGCCAAAGAGAGACCATCACCAGAATTAAATCTTTCTCTTACATTGAGTCCAATGTTTTGGTCTCCACCAACTCCTGAGGAAAATATCCGGCTCTTTAACTGCTAAATGCTGAAAACCACGATGAGACTGAACCAACTGGTAAAGCTGTGGGTTAAAAAACACTAAAATAGGACTGCAGATGCTGACAGGATGTTTTGAAGCCTGTTTTGACCTCTACAAACTTGGCTGTGGCTAGAAATAAAGTGGATTATGTACGTGTTTAGAGATTCACACTCAGACCTTTGAACCACAATAAACGTCTTCATCATACATTTGTTCAACAATTAAGTCAGTACTATTATATTACCATATACAATTGTGGTTTATTGTGGACTTTGTGGTCGTGTACACTTACAGGACCTACATACACCACATGGACTGCAACTGGAATACAGAGCATGTGGACTATCAAAGCTGGGCAGAAATGATCATAGCCCTTCTAGATATGTATAATAGTTTGATAGATTTTAGAAATGACAGCATGGACATTTAGATCTGTGTTGAAGTGAGAAGAGAATGATATATATGCTGAGCTTATCTTTGCAGAGACTGATACCTAAAGGCCTAAAAAGAGAGGTCAACTGAGTTTTGCAAATGACAAGATGGGCAATGAGCCCACCGTAACAGTACAAGCATAACAAGGTTTGCACGAAAACACACTGAGAACAATTGAAGAAACAGGGATTCAGCTGAAAATGACAGAGGCCAGAGCCATCAACATAGCTGCTGAATTTCCCTCCAGTGAATCTGAGGTTTGTTAAACTGCACGTTGCATATTTAGTACACTAGAATAAACAAACTGGTATTTCAAAGGGACTTTAGTGTGGGAGCTGGCGGTGTAGCCAGCTGACAGAGAGTGTCCTGTTAGTGGGCAGGGAAAAGGTGGCACCACTACACAGCGCTGCCTGTGATTCAGAGGGGAAAATGTTATCACAGTAAAGCTGTAAACAGAAAACGTTCCAGGGCTCCCCTACGGGAACTGGGACACAAACACATAAAGCTCACTGTGCCTGAGGTTGCTGGAAAACCCAATATACAGTAAATGGAAATTAAGTCGTTTTTGATCGGGAAATGACAGCACAGAAGGTATTGTGTGTGTTTGTGTGTGTGTGTGTGTGTAAGAAACAGGCCCGGCTACGTTCCACTATGACGTAGCTCATTGCTCATTTGTTTCCTTCGGCAAAGTAGCAAGATTATTTGTTTGCTCAACAGCTAGGAGCATGCACCGATACCCAATGGCAAATATTCAGTGTTATTGCCGTCTAAAATTAGGCTGGAGTGTTTGCACTGATATTCAACTGGATGTATTCAAAGGGCTCTGTGAAACCTCTCCAGGGTTTGGGGTGTAAAAAGTCTTGGAGGGTCTTGAATCGTTTCAGAGTGAAAGAAATGGATCAACCTTGACAAACAATATAAAATCTAATGTTCTACAGCATCAAAATACAACACACAAAGTCGAGTCATGTTCACCCCACACACTCCTAAAGAAAGACTAGAATCCCTGCATTTAAAGCACTGAATCAAAGGCAACTGCACTAGTTTTAATCTTAAAGGTGTTTCGTTCACTGGGCGTTATTAGGACCAGGAATCAGGATCAGGATTGTTGTTGGTCTATCTTTTATATAATGATATTTGGTGGATATTATTATGCTTTATTTATGTGACGGTTTAATAAGTATGTATGTCGTGTTGAATGTTATTCTGTCTGTCCTGTACTATGAGCTCACCTAGCAGAGCTCCCAGCAACATTTATCACCATGGCAATAAAGTCGCCTCAATGCAACACACCTCAACTCACACCGACAAAGCTTCAGTGCTTGCCTCAAGGCTCACTCCATTACCTGTCACAGGACAGCAAAGCACAGCATCACCAAAACAGCAACACTGTTTTAGTTTTAGCTGTTCTTCGAGGCAGAACGATCTAATGAACCTTCAGCGATTGGGAAACTGCGTCATTCAATCGACAAGTGATGGTATGCAGCTTTAGCGAGGTTACGAGGGAGGCTGGTAAAGCCGAGGGCTCGTCACACAGCAGCTTTGTGAGCAGCATAGCCCAGTGCACCAAAACAGTTCAGACTACTTGAACCAGGACCGCTGGACTGCACATAACACATACAGCAACCACATCATCATCCGGCAAAGGTCTGAAGAGCCGAGCAAAGCTAAAGCAGTCAAAGAAGATGGTGGTTTGACTGCGGCATCGTGCTGCCAACCACAGCAACGGATACATCGGCGACGACAACAACACGCGCTCGTTTGTTACGCAGCCCGACGGCCAGTCTCAATGTGAAAGCCCCAGTAATTTCAAAACACTGTGCATTCAGTCTTCGGGCCTTATTTTATTTTTTCTTGTCTTGAATTGTTCCTCGGGAGTTGAGCAAAAGTCAACTGGACTCGTTGAAGGTACTTGAAGACGTTTCGCCTGTCATCCAAGAGGCTTCTTCAGTTCTGACTGACAGGTAGGGAGGTCAGGCATATAAACACAGTTGGAGTCGTTAGGCCCTGGTGGGTCCTATGTGGGTCATTACCCAGTCCTTATGGGAGTCCTTAAGTCTTGAATTGGCCTACTGAGGTGTATTTCTGTGTGATTTTGTGGGGGAATTTCAGCCTCATCTTTCTCTTTGTAGTTCTAACAAACATACAGATGAATGCAAGGGTGATAACGGGACAACGTATCAACATGTCTTATCTATATATACTTATATCTATATATTTATTTTTAATGATCTTATTCTCCTCCCAGTTTCCACATCCTCTTGTCTGACACTACAATGACTCTGCTTCCTCGCAGGGATCACTGACCTGATCTAACTAACACTTGTACCTCTACAACCAAGCCCCCAAAATTAATGATACTGGAATAAAACTAATATAACTAAGTAACTGCCTTCTGGATTAAAATATTACTATGACAGTTATTAATGATTTCTAATAATATTCCAAAAGGACTAATGTCCACATGGTGACTCTACAGTGACCCCTACTGCTCTGCTCTTCTAGAAACATTTCAATAACAGGAACCAAAGTCACACTTCTGACTAATAATTGTGGAGCTCACTCATCACATTAATCACTTTAACATTGAATCAAACATGCTTATGGGTGTGCTCACAGTCTGCTCTTCATCATTTGCCTTCTTCACAAATATCAGAGGGGAGACTGGAAGGTGGGGGCGGTGCTGCAGGTCAGGCTCTTCGTCTCAGATGTTTCTACAAACAAGTTGGTAAAAAAAAAAAAAAAAGGAAATCCTTTTAAAAGAATTGACTGGCATCATGTCACAGAAAACTGGATTTGATTTAGTTATGTGCTATCCATTTCATCTTACCCTCTCAGGAGAAACCACTAAAAATGTTCTAAACAAGTTTTTGTTCACCTGGGACCACATCACTCACAGTAAGAAGCTGACCAGGAGAATAGATCAAATGTTCAACCATTACTCACACAATAACCACCACCCCGATAAAAGCCAGGCAGCTGGACTGATGAACCCATAATTAGGATTACTACTGCTTACTACTTTTGCTCATGATAAATCCATTTCATATTTCTATATCTATTTATTTATTGCTTCTTTACGAGCTGTGGACATCTTTGGCATACATCTAGCATGAAATCACAGCTTAGGTCTTTAATTCATTTGTTTATGAGCAGCTGAGAAGGAATTCATTTCAGCCTTCGGCCAGGATCCATGACCAACATCCCGTTTCTACACGAAACGCTGAAACACTTAATAAACCCAGTAGAAAAGTGTTGTGTTTGTGACAGGTATCTTGGAATCTATGGAAACCGATGACAATCACGAGAGTTTCAAATCACTGAGGTGGGACTGAGGCTGGCCCGGGAGATACCGAGGTGACAGAGGGACGCTGAAGTGATGCTGATCGAGACCAGCACTGAACATGAAACTACAGATGTACAGGATGAGAAAACCTACACATTTCATTTTTCTTTTACTCCCTTAATATATTTTTTATTTACAAGCTGGAAACTTTGGTATTTCCACTAGAATAATGTTAAAATGTATGCTTGAACAATGTTTGGCTGTGCAGCATGATGTTTGTACTGACTGACACACAGGGAGGCCAGTGACATCTACAGAAGTGAGATGTTAGTAGCTCGTATTTTGTGACAGCATTCATTATTTCTTTAATTGTGGCCATGTTAAGACCCCTTGAACACACAAGTACACACTAGCCACGCTACAGTCTCCACGCTCCTCCAAAACCTCAGCGCATTTGGTACTTCGGGATGTTGGACGCTCGTTTCTCACAGTTTGTGATACTATGTTATTTGAGTGCTTTTCATCATATTCGGTTTCTTTTAAAGAGCTGACAGCCTGCAGTCTGCGCCTTACAAAAAAAAAAAAAACACGAGGAAGAAAAGTGGTTTCTAACCTTCAGGTCCAGTTTTGGAGCTCCTTTTGGGTGTGCCTCCTCTGTTTCCTCAAAGACCATCAGCTTATTCCTGAGCTGGATGGTCTGGGCTGACCTGGGCGGCTGCTGGCCATCGGGCGCGGCAGCCAGCATTTGACCTACAGGAACAAGTCGGTGGACCTGAGGAGGGGCAGTGGCCTTCTTCGCCTGGCGGTCACTGTCTGAGGCTGGCCAGCACAAACCTGGACCTGACAGGTCAGTGTCCGCCCCTGACAGGGAGCCCTTCCCTTCCCAATTCAAGTGAGACTGCAAAGCTGACGGCTTCAAAAGAGCTCTCTTCCTCGACTTGTCTTGTTCAGGTTTTTTCTAAACCACACAACACATTATATGGTTTAACTTAACTGCAGAAATTCACTGCACAAGTTACACGCCGTCTCACTGTGAGGTAACTTGCTTTTCACCTCGTATTCAACAGATTTGTTCATCTCAGCAGAGGAGAGGAGAATCAGCTCTTTGACAGTTAGTCGAGGAGACTTGTGGTGGTTTGTGTGTGGTGGTGCACTGTGGTGGAAAAGACAGATGGGTACAGCGGGTCAGCACAGTGGATGACTAAAAATGGCTTTGATCGTCACAAAACACACTGAATGAGATGGAGGAGAAACACACAAATAAATAACCATACAATCTAAAGGTTTGTTCATCAGAAGATACACTGTGATACTGGATGTCATTATATCATGTCTTTTTAAGTCACATTACACGTTTTAATTAATTCCACGCCATGCGGTTCTTCGTTTATGCTGTGTGAGGTTGTGTCACCACTACATGTCGTGTCATGTTTATCTCGCGTTGAATCACATTGTCACGTAACGCCAAACTCCCTGCTCAGCACTGCAGAAGCACTGTGCATCACCTGTGTTGGGAGTTATGACCTGGAAGGCGACAAGACCTGGGAACCCACATCACTGAGGACTGGGGCGTGCTGGTGGAACTGGGCAAGGGGCTGGCGTCGACAGTCTTTAGCTGCAATAACAGTCAATGAGTCAGTTACACAGAAGATAGCTGGTGCTATACAAACAGTACATGGACATAAAATACAATCTTCAATTAAGAAACAATTTCCTGTCTGCACATCAAAGTCTCCTTGGGCAAGACATTGAACCCCTGTATGTGTGTGTGGGTGAGTCGTTAGCTTCCTTCTGATGGTGGATTGGCAACGTGCCATCAGTGTATGAATGCTGCGTGAATGGGTGAATATAGTGTAGAAGCGCTTTGAGAAGTTGGAAGTACAGGCCATTCAAAAATCTTGTCAATCCCATAAACTCACCTGCAAACAGCAAATCATCTTGCCTCATTTTTTCCTACTTTTCTTTTTTTTTTTCTTTTGTTTCTGTGACTGTGTGGGAGTCCTGTCTCTCTATTCCGCCCCCCATATCACTGTGCAGGCCCTTGGTGACACACAGAACCCACCTTGACTGTCCTGTTGTCTCTGTGTGTTTCCAGATGAGTGGGCATGGCTGAGCTACGTTTTGGAATGTGGAGATTTTCTCTGCAGTGAAAGAAACAATTTGCTTCATTATTTTACATCTGTACTTCACACATAACCAACTTCAATGCTGTAGAATAAAAAAAAAAGCAAAATAAAAGCACCATACCGTCTTCTTGGTCCCCTAATAAGAGTGTTGGAGGCAGCTTCTGAGAAATCATCTTCTTTGTGAAGAGGAAAGTCCCTACCTGACCCAGAGTCAGGCCACTCTGATGCATTAACCAGAGTGATGGCTGGAAACCTATCCTCTGGTAACAAAGACTAGTGTTACATCCAATACATCCGTTCTTTCATTAAAAGCAGCACCTTTAATCGATGGGCTGTGAGAGGGTTAGGAGTGTGCCCACCTTCAGAGCCCAGTGCGAAGGCCCCGCGAGGAGCTTTAGCCTTCACCTTTCGAGGTCTGCCTTCCTGGATTCGCCGCTGAGCCTCCCAGCAGTGGCTGTGGGAGCACAGAGGCCAGAGGCAGTGAGCTTCGTCCACAGTGGGACTGGGGGGGGCGCCCAGACCTGTGCTGGCTGAGGGCAGCAGCAGCAGAAGTGCTTCATCTGCCGGGACAGGGTACAGTATGGATAATGTGAAAGCATAAGCAATGTTAATTATGAATTGCCACACATGGAGAACAGTGCTACATATGATTTGGGGGGGGGGAATCATTGTCCACATTTACTAAGCTTTGAGATTGTGGGGGGCCTGACTCCCTACTACTGTGAACAGTAATATGACAGCTGGGAAGAGGTTCCCCCCCCCCCCAGGGTGTTACCAGCAGGAAGTAAGTGCTGTGGAGTGAGCTATCACTCTGTCATCAGTTAGGAGGTACAGGACACTGGTAGCAGCTAGCAGATATCTCCAAGTAGAAAGTCCCTGATCAGTGGAGGCAGACATGTTACTGCATGAAATGAACAGGTGTTACTGAGCCTTCAGGCTGTCTATGAACCGACCTTTAATGTTACCAGCAACACACGTGCTTTTACTGCTATGACAAGTCAAAATGTGTGCTGAGGAAACCGTCTGTTCAGAACACACACGTTAGCAGGAGCTTCGAAACAAGGCCGGACACGGCTAAAGGATTCACTGCTAAGCTAGCAGGAGCAGAGCGACGTGATGTCCGAGCTGCTGTGGTTTCAGAGAGGCCCATCACTTCTGTCCCTCTGTTTTATTTAAGCTGAGCTATTTAAGCTATTTAAGCTAGCCAAACCAATAGAAAACACTCAGCTTTCCCGTGACAGTAACCAAATGGCTTTCTTTCTACTTACTGTCAGATTTATGCAGTCTGGTCCAACTCATGGCGGCGCTTCTGTTGCATGGCAACAGTGTAAGCAGAGGGTCCAGCGCCCCCTGCTGGTCTGTGGCTGTTATCCCCAACACAAAAAGGTATTATCATGTGCATACTACTGTACACACTCCTGACTCTACACACTACTGTGCATACTACTGTACACACTCCTGACTGTACACACTACTGTGCATAATCCTGTACACACTCCTGTGCACACTCCTGTGCACACTCCTGACTGTACACACTACTGTACACTCTCCTGACTGTACACACTACTGTACACTCTCCTGACTGTACACACTCCTGACTGTGCACACTCCTGTACACACTCCTGACTGTACACACTCCTGTGCACACTCCTGACTGTACACACTCCTGACTGTACACAGTGTGCACATCTCTCTAGAAATTATTTAATTAAAAACAACTTACACATGAATGCACTTTGATAATCAAAAGACATCACATTCAGTAAATAGGACTCAAGGACAATGTTTCAAGAGGGTGGAACTGGGCAAGGGGCTGGTGTCGACAGTCTTCAGCTGCAATAACAATGAGTCAATAACACTGATTATACAGATGATAGCTGGTACCATACAAACAGTACATTGAAAATACATCTTCAATTGAGAAACAATTTATAAATAAGTAACTGCACTGTATTTGGCTAATCTAGTGAATTAACCATCTGAGAAATGTGGCTCAGAGGTAGGATGATTTTTATACTATAGCAGTAGAAATTGGTTGTCTGCACATCAAAGTCTCCTTGGGCAAGACATTGAACCCCTGTATGAGTGTTACAAATGAATGCACTTTGATATTCAAAAGACATCACATTCAGTAAATAGGATTCGAGGACAATGTTTCGAGAGTTGCTAAAATCTGTAATATGACACTAAATGCTGACAAAACTGATGAAAACAGACAAAACTAATTGACCAACCAAGACAAGAGATAAACGTCATGTTTTCCATTTCATTTATTTTCTGGAATGAATTTCAGATTAGCAAAAATGTGTAAAAGTTATATTCTCAAAGCAGCAACTAATTATTAAAAACCATGTAATCTCTGAAACCACTGACGACAGGATGATTCAACAAACTAATCTGCTACAGTGCCATGTAAAAATCTGGGATTGAACTGTGTCACTAAAAGATATCGCATAATTCAGGAAACGTATTTGTTTTGATTCTTCGGTGAATTACGGGGCTTGTTATTTCAACCAAAACCCAGAGCCTCCAGGATGCTGTCAGCTTTCTCCGTCCAACCGAGTCCATCAGCCGAGGCCTCTCTCTTCTTCCTGACTGCTCCACAGGGCAGAGGCAGCCGGGAACGTCCCTCAAACCTGTTTTAAAGTTTAGATGCAGACTTGCATTACTCCGTTGCCATCTCAGTTCAGCCAGTCCAGATCATCGTCGTCCTCCTCATCGCCAAACAGAGGGGCTGGGGGGGGGCGCCCCTTCAAGCTCTGGACACAAACAGGAGATGAGAAAACATGAATCCTGTCCATCAGTGTTGTGATGATGGATTTAGATCACGTAGAACAGAGCTGAATCTTTTTAAAGCAGCGTTATGTTAGCATTTGAACATCGGCGAGTGACTTAACAATGAGACAAAACGCGGGGGGATGGGCTGGGGTCGGGAGGGGTCACGCAGAGTGCTGAATCAAACTTGAGGGCTTAGACTGAACTCTGCAGATCTTTCCTCACCATCTCATCCTCCTCCTCTTCCTCGCTGGGTGCCGTGGGGGGTTTAGCAGGAGTTGTGATGTGGAAAAATGCCTCCTCTCCATTTTCCTCAGCCAGTCCCACAGTCAGACTGAGAGAATAGCAGGGGGGGGATGAAGCAAGCAAGAAAGAACCGTTCAGAAAGGCAGTTAGTTAGGAACAGATGCATACATTGATAGAGATGGAGGGCACAAATATGTTCCAACTGTAGTCAAATTAAATAAAATCTGGTTCTATCAAGCTGGAAGTTACGTTATATGGGCCTTTAACACTGGATCGAAGAACATGTTACTTAGTCTGCAGGTTAAAATCACTTCTTACTTCATATGAGCACATGTTATTTTATTCATTGTGTTCTAAAGGACACCAAAAGTTTTTGGATTTAGTCCCTTTCATTCCCACCAGCTGTTGGTTTCCTCACATCCACTACAGCTTGGACATTTTTCAACTTTGGCCACAGTGGTTTGGTGGTGCAGATGCAGTGTGAGACCACCTCCATCCCACCAGTTGTACTGGAATCAGCAATTAAAAAGACTTTACTGACTGAAGGATAATCTGGTGTAGTAACTGTTCCTGCCAGGACTCACCTTGTGCCCTCTCCTGAGCTGTTTTGAAGTGCATTTGGTGGTGGAGGTGGGTTGGCTGGGGGTCCATAGGCTTCCTGAGAAGCAGTATTCATTTCTCCTGCGTGCTCTCCATCATCCGCACTCTTCTCATTCACCTCGCTGCCCTCTGCCACACTTCTGTCCGACACCGTTTCCTGTCCAGCCTCAGGTGGCGGACTCTCATCAGGCTCCACATCCGATTCTGCACACCTGTTGGTGTCTCTTTCCTCTCTGGAGGCTTCAGAAGCAGAGTGCTCTGCCTCTTCCTGCTCTGCTTTAGACTCTACCGATGCGGTCTCTTGTGGTTTTGGTTCAGCGGATAAAACTGGATGGAGATCAGCGGCCTCTAATGCCTCCTCATCGGTTACTGTCTCTTTCTCCTTCTCTGCTGCTACTTCCTGATCCATCTGGGTCTCCCTGACTTGGTTAGAATCCAAATCAAGGGCTTGTCCTTCTTGCTCTTTCACCTCTCTCTCTCCATTCACATGTTCATTCTGATGAGGTGTCTCCTCTCTTTGTTTCACATGGTCACTTTCTTCTTCCTCCACTTCCTCTTTGTTCTTACTCGTTCTGAGTGAAGATCCGTCTGTGCCACTGAGCAGCTGCAGAGTTACATTCTGGGAAAAAAAAAAAACATCCATAGGACAATCCATACGTTTATATGACTTTGACCATTTGCAAAACATGTCATTAATCAGATCTGTTGACTTTCCAGGCTGCCCCACGAAGGCTGCGTTGGCCTTTGTGTGGAAAAAGCACTTACCTTAATGGTAGTGACAATCACCCCCAGCACAGCCTGGCCACTGTAAGACTCACTGAGGTCAAACTCCCCTCGCAGAGAATGAAACACTCCGTTCATCACGCGCTTCACCTGCAAGTGCACATATAGCTCAGCTCACTTTCGCTGCTCAAAAAGTGACGAGTAATGCCACACGCACACCTTAAATTTCTGCCTACAAAACAGACTTCTACATGAACCTATCATCAAACTGAGGCACAGGTTGTACCTCAACTGTGAGCTCTGACATGAACAAATAAATGAACACCCCGCCTGCAGAAAGTTCTGCTCTTGGCATAAATAATCTTGCTGAAGAAAACTGTTATTTATTTATTGTTGAACTGTTTCAGCGTATACATTTGAATAACAAAATGGCTGTGTTTACAAGGTTGTCAAAAATGTTACACAGAACAATTGATCTTTTTGTCACAGTGCTTAAAATGCATTCTAAAATCACATAAAATTGGAACACCTGCATCGTATTGTAATGCAATATGACAAACCTTTCTTAATTCCTACATTTCTGAAGATTTATTATGCCGAATTTCCCCAAATGATCCGTTGCAACTACACAAAGACCTAAAACAAGAGGCAGTTTGTTGGTGAAGTTGTTTACTACCTTGACATGTAATTATTTCTCTCTCATGGCGCATCTTAAATCTTCATATTCAAAATGTCATTGAATATTTCGAGCTGGGGACACATTTTTCTGCAGTCTAATGGAAACTTATATAAATGTTAGTACTACTGTACTCCAACAGGTGCACAGTCCACAGGGGTTTATAGTGTGCATCACTATACGAACTGAAAGATATAAAGCCCTGTCCACTACACAGTGGGTAAGATATTATATGTTATACTATGTACAGTGCTTAACAAATGTATCAGACCAGCTGTCATAAAAACGAGAAAACACAAATATTTTAGAAATCTGTCAAAAACTTGTTTCAAATTAAACATTGTATTATTATTTATTAGGCAAATAACAAACTGGAACAACTAAATAGTCCTTATTCACATATTTGAACCAAAAATCTTAATATTTAGTTTGACCTCCTTTGGCCCTGATTGTTTTCATGGACTTTTCCACCGTCTCTTTTGTTATTGAGCTCCAAATAGTTCCTAGCTGTTGCCAGAGACTTGCTTTGGATTAAACGTGTGTGTGATCTATTTTTTAATTCAATAAAGATCAGATCTGTTCGATAGGATTCAAATCTGGACTTTGACTTGGCCAGTCCATCAGTTCCACTACTCCAGATTCCTTTTACATCATTTCAAATACAAAAAAATCATAAAAATCATTCTGATTAAAGAGCTTGCACATACTGGTAGATTACCATTACAGAAATTAAAAAAATATTTTGGTAATCAGCAATACTGTTGTATAGTGTTGTATGTTGCGGGCAGCACATACTTCAACACAACAACGCTGTTCATTTCAGTTTACTGCAGAACAGTTGTACTGTACTGGATTAGAATGAGCAAGCATTGATTATATTACATCCGCTGTAGCTCGTGACTTCCTGTTTACTGGTGGTGAAACGCAAGCTGGGAACTAAGAGTGGGAGGGACTGAAGGCTCAGCCATCTTTCACTGACATCTGGAGGTGGTGAGGTGCTACTGCTGATCATTTGTGTCATGGTGACTAAGTGACACTCCTCTCTGATCTCATTTCATTGCTTCACGTCTGTTCATGCGCGACTCCTTACCTCTGCTGCAGTGTCTCCTGGACTCTCCTGATTTGCCAGTTTCTTCTCCAGTTCAGCCACTCTTCTTTCCAGTTCCTCCCTTACAGCCGCTCCTTGCTGCTCCAAGGCTGTGTACTAACAGAGAAGAACATGCAGAATCACATTTTTTTTTTTTTTTTCATGTTTGTGTTTGAGCGTGGAGGAAGGGGTGGTACAGATGTAACCGAGAACATTAAAAGCAGTAAGCAATAATCTTCCTTGACAATAAATAGCAGTTATGTGTGCAAACGTGACATCCCTGTGACTTCCCTGACAAATGCATTCCCTGCCAATGACGACCAGTTAATCTTATTAGAAGTACAGCCTGACAGGCAACCATCTTACTTTTTCCTGAAGGGTTTGCAGCTCTTGGGTCTGGCAGTGGTGTTGTTCTGCATCTCTCTCTTGCTTCAGAGCCGTAAACTGTTGAGTGTGAGAGGACAAAAAGAAGGCCACATCATACGTATGCTCACACTTATATCACACTACCAACAACCTGAGGTGTTTTTAAAACTCTGCTGCTGATCAAATAAAAAAAAAAAAACAGACAGAGACAAAGTTGCAGCAGATATCTAATGTAAAACATACACAGTTCAAAAGTATAAGTTCTGTGTTTTCTTCTACCCTGATGACTGAACATATCTAATCTTTTTCTACAGCAAGTGGTTTCATTTTGTAAACAGTAACAGTAGGTACAACTGACTAACCATCAGTTAGTATTAAAGTGACCGTAATGTGGACAATTTGAGTTCTTCTTTAAAGACAATAACCAGTGAGACAAACTCTCTGATTTAAGTGTATGGACCTGTGTGTGTTTGTGTTTTTTCTCGTGGCTACTTTGGCTACCTTTTCCTGTAGCTGGGTCAGCACAGCCGTCTGCTCCGTTAGCTCAGCCAGCTCTTTACTGTGCTGAGCTTTAGCAGAGGCGAGCATCTGCTCACACTTCCCCTTCCACTCCTCCTCCAGCTCCGCCTGCAGCTGAGCCAACTGCGACACATACACGGTGTATTAGTTGTACGTAAGGCCCAGCTAGTAATGTAGACACTTGAAATGATCACTTCCACAAAATATCTTTAAATAACTGGTCCGGGTGACATTTAAGAGTCCAGAGACTGATTTCAAATTGTTAAAGCATCACATTATCACCGATATTCCCTCAGTATATTCTTTGCTGAGAAGCCCTTTCACTGGATGCAACCTGCTCGGATGAAGCATTGTCAGTGCTGGTCCTGGCCTTGCGAAGTTGAGCTCGGAGGTTATCCAGCTCCTGCTGGCTGCTCTTGCGTAGCTCCTCCACCTCCTCATCCCGATGCTGCCTCTCAGCCTGCCACTTCTTCTTCCTTTCCAACAGTGTCTTAAGGGGACAGCAACCAATTGTTCATCAGCATTTAGACATCACTGATTTCCCCATTTCAAAACCTACTGCCCGATCTCCTTCTACACCTAAACAGTTGTTTAACATATCCTCCTTTGCATGGAGACTTCTGTGAGCTGTGATGTTAACTGTCAGGACAAAAACAGGAGTACACTTACTCGTTCTAGACTCTCTTTATCACTCTTGAAGTCCTGCAGTTCTTCCTCCATGTTGTTGACTCTCTGCTCCATCTCTTTGCGTCTCTGCTTCTCTGAGCGGTACTGAACCTGGGCCCTCTCTGCCTCCTCCTTCAGCTCTGAAGCACACAAACACAGCCATGTTACACTCGTGTTTCTTTACTGTCTTTACTTGTTGTCCACGTTATCTTGGGCCAACATGGCCTGGGTCTGTTAGCGTGGAACCTTTACGCCCAGGGAACATGCTCTTTGTAAACGCTTACCTTGATGTTACGGTGATGATTTGACATAAGTATTTTTCTGTTTTTTCTGTTTATCTGGATTGTCTATCAAAGCAACACATTCTTAAACCCAAACCCGTCACGTAATGCAGGATTAGTCACACATCTGAATCACGATCAACACATTTCATGGTGGGCCTCATACATTTACTCATTTTGAGATTTGAATGATAATTTAATTTTTTAGAGATACCAGTAGTAAAGTGATGATCTCCTCAACCAGTCATACACGTGCTAATCATGGTTATGACGTTCAAAATAAGAGCACACTCGAGAGCACTTGTTTGGGATGACGTCTAAACAAGCATTCATCTGTTGATACTCTCAATAAATCACATTAAAAGACCAAAGTGTGATATGCCTTCTTCTTCTGTGCCATACAGCTCCGTTGTTGTTCAGCTACTACTAAAAATACATCAGTGAGCCTAACGTTAGTACTGGGTGACATTTTCCCTCACTACCACACACACACACACACACACACTGTGGTTTATTTTAAATCCCACACACACCTTCGTGCAGGCCAAAATACTCACATGAGCACCAAATGCAGATTAATCCACTGCTGAAAATAGTTCACAACAAATTAACTGTTTCTTCCTGTTTGAGTAATGTTTGCTAACAGTGACCAGTTGTTTCAGGAAATTGAGCCTTTTGTAAAAATGAAACTTTATATTTGAGACCAATCGGAGTTGAACAAGATGAGAAGTGACAGAATTGATTTAGTCAGCATAGTTAAAGTATGTATGAAGAGCTGGCTAAATGTAACCACATACACTCCCGTCGCTATTTTATTAGTTTGTTTTGTTGAAGATTATGTTGATTACTGTTTGTTTGTAAGGTTCAACCGCAGACCTGCCGGCCGGCGGATTCACACCTGGGGCCTTTCTGAGTGGAGTTAGCGTGTTCTCTCCGAGTACAGTCCAAAGACATGGAGGTTAATCGGTGACTCTAAATTGCCCGTAGGTGTGAGTGTTTGTCTGTCAGTCCTGTGATTGACCGACGACCAGTCCAGGGTGCACCCCGCCTCTCTAAAGTCAGCTGGGGTTGGCTCCAGCCCCCCCTGCAACACTTAAGGATAAGCGTATAGACAATGGATGGATGGATGGATGCTAGTTTGTTTGGTTTTTTTTAGAGATTTGTGAATTCAACCGCATCGGTCATTTGGATGCTGTAATTTGGGCTGGTGTTGATTCGCATTTACCTGAGAGATGCTGCAAATAATTTGTCCTCCCGGTTTAATTGAGTGAGGGTAGACTTAATATTAGAAGGCGTCACAGTCTAAAGCTTCCAAACTAATCACAAAGTTTAACACCTCTCTCGAAGTTTCAACAAAAACAGAACGCTCGGTCTTTTTCGTAACGTGATCTTTTGTAACTATGAGATCAAATTACATTTCATTTGCAATTTTCCATTCCAATAGAAACATCAACACAAACCTTCCAGCTGTGTTTCCATGGCAGCGATGCGTTGGCTGTGGGTCTCACTGTCCTGCTGCGCCGACATCAGTTTGCTCTGCAGCTCCATAGCCTTCTGCTGGTGAGCTGAAGCCTCCAGCTGCAGCTGAGACAGCCGGGACGTGGACAAAGCCAGATCCTCCGTCAGATGAACCTGATGGCGACAGAGGCGGGAGAGGGTGAGAGGAAAGGATGTACTAGTGTGGCGATCTGCAGCAAAGTAAAAACCCAGGCCACACAGAGACGGTGTAACGACAGAGTGACTGCTGGGATGAGTGGCTACTGGTGCTAGTGGTGTGAGCAGCGTGCCCCTGTGGGAGAAAAATGGTGAGTGATGACTGATGGAAGAGGAGACAGAAAGGGGAAAAAGAAGAAAGGTCAGTTAATGAGGTATGATATAAACAGGATGATTCCAGTGGCAGTGGTCAGATCTGGGCCAAATAGTAGCTCCACACGATTCTTCACATTTTGTGCAGCGTGTTTGGAAGTGGGGGGGGTCATCAGGAAAAACCATATAGTCAGATCCGCTGTTAAGTCCCAGCATTGCATGCCTGCCTAAATTTACTCCTGCCCTGTAACTTGAGTGGTAGAATGGACCATTTACTTTCTCAGGGACTTTGTTGTGTTCCCTCTCAATGGATATCTCAAACATCTTTGCTTTGTTTGCCCCAAAACAGCTGCTGAATTCACTTTGTTTTTCTGATTTTGCAGACACTATTTGACCCCAGTCTGGTAGAGGTACACAGAAAAAACAGGCTCACCTGGCCGGAGCCCAGGTCCTGAGGCAGTGCATGCTGAGAAGAGAGAGCAGTAAATGCTAGATTTTCCTTAGAGCAGCAAAGCAGCGTAAAAAAGGCAGAGAGAGGGTGGCACAGAGTGACGAACTTATCATTAGCATCAGATTTGTAACAGGATACAGACAGCAAATGATTAAAAACAAAACAACACTATCTCCACCGATAGTGCTGAATATGAAGTGTGTTACTCAGGAGAAAATCTCCATGTGAAGGTCTGATAGCGTTTTTAGTTTTGGAAAGTTTCCAATCATCACTGTCCTGTGAAGAGGACAGGCCCTATTTTCAGCTGTGTGACTATACATTTTTAGATAATCATTATCTAGAGAAAGAAACAGAATGTTGTATTGAATCCACAAAGTTTCCCCTTAATCCTTCGGTTTATCTGGAAAACTTATTATTACCAAATTTGGAGATTTGTCTCCACAACGTGACAAAATGTGAAAAAGAAGTTTAAAACCTTTTATAGAAACATGTGAAAATGACAAAACGAAGGACTGTTCATCTAATTTTCTTTTTCGACCTTTGAGACCAAACATCCAATGTGAAATGGTGAATAAATGTAGTTTTTACAAGTAAAAATAGATCTTGAAAATGGAAAATTAAGGTTGTAGAAGAGAACAGCTGCACGCTCACAGTAGACACACAGAGTATTAACTTGTAAAACCCTCCATTTCCTTTGTGCTTTGGCCGGACAGATAGTGGCTTTTTGAGGTTGACACCAATACTAATGTTTAACAGTAAAACAATCTAATATATTGGCTGATGGTCGCTAAAGAGCCTATAATATGTACCAAGCAGGACATTTTACAGTTAGAAAATAAAACACATCGGTGCTCTCTGCTGGACAAACTGTGCAATGTAGACACGGTGTCTAAACAACCTCGAATATATCTTTGACATTATCGTGCTGACGTTTTTTTTGTCACTTATCGACACCAACGTGGATACGCCTGATCAAAATCTTTGGTCCTGGTCCAACTGACACATCGGCTGGATTCAACTTTGGATCAATCCTTGAAATGCTGACAGTGAAATGCTGTGAGTTTTCAGATGTTATTATAAAACCATTATATAAACCAAATCCACAGTCTAAAAGGTACGTTCGCACACTCCACTTGGTTGATGTGACGCTGTATCGAGACTAGCTCTGCTGCATTACAGGCTCTGACCACATGATCAGGCAAATGGCTTAAATGTCAATACCTTGCTGTATGTGATGGTTTGGGTCCATCACTATCTCATGACTGGCAGCGGAGTCTGTCAGCATTGCAAGACAGTGATATCATGCTCGTTATAGTGTTAATGCACAAGCGACCTACAGTCCCGATGGTTGCGCTTTTCACCGCTGAAGACCAATCCTCACCTTGTCCTGCTCTGCCTGCAAGAGTCTGGCCTGGTTCTGTTCACTTGATGACTTGAGGGAGTCGTTCCTCTGTTCCAGCAGCAGGTTACTCTGTTCCATGTACCTAGACAACCACAGCACCACCACATTACATCCACCCCGAAACACATTCACATTCAAAACCTCCCCGATGCTTTTCTTTAAGCTACACGAGTCACACAGTGGTCTCTAGACACCGTTAGCCCAACCAGATCAAAGATACTGACAAGTGAAATCTTTTTAAACTATCTGCAATGTATCCTCCACGCTTATCAATCATTAATGTGTAAGATCAGATAGTGGCTCATGCATAACATCTTACACATAAAGACCTAATTTTCATTGTTGTGTCTTTTTTTTTTTTTACCAGATACATTGTGTTTTTTTTAATCCAATAATTTCTGTTTCACACTGCAGCGGGACAGGACTGTAACGTTCTTTCAAAGGAAACTGAATGAGATGATGCCTGTTGAAAAGAAACACACATCTTGCAGATAAAAAATGAAATAATTGTGACCATTTGACATCTTCTGACTCACGTCTGGTTCTGGTTGATGAGCTCCCCAATCTTACGGTTTTGTTCCTCAATGCGAGAGCTTTTCTCAAAGACTTCCTTTTTTAAACATTCATTTTCCTAAAAACAAAAACAGGAAAATAAGAGTTAAGAGAATCTATATTTGTGTTCTAAAAAGAGCTGAGGACAGAACAGAGCCTTTGAAAATTAAAGCCACCATACTGTTCAGGTGTGTACCTGGATAATTCTTTGGATGTTGTGCATGATCATGGAGGTTTCCATCGACATACTAGGAACACCCATTGTAAGACTTCCCTGCCTTTGAAGGTCATCTATCTGTTGAAGTAAAGCAAAGACAAGAACCGAATGTGTTGCCTCTCTGTTAAATCTGCGAAATGAACATATTCTTGTACGTAAGAGTTTATACCTTTGAGGCCAGTTGATCCACTTTATCTGCTACTTTTCCAACAGATAACCGGATCTCTGTGTTGTGTTGTCGGGCCTCGGTCATCAAGAAGGAAGTCACATCGCTGGAGCCTGGAGAAGACAATCACAATCACGACAGTCACAGACAGTGTGTCATTTCTAACCACCACTTATCAAATGCAAACCTGTCTTGCAGCTCCGTAGTGTTTTTAACTGTTGAGGGTGATATTGTGAAGTTGGTAAAATGGGCCCTGTCACTCTTTATAATAACCCACTCTTCTGGTTTGATGGTAATACTTTCCTTGTAATAGAATTGAATGCTCTTACCCATATATGGGACAGTCTGTGCAGGGTAGACCTGGCCTACAGGCTGCAGCTGAGATGGGGCCACAGAGGTCTGTGTGCAAGAGTAAGGCTATGAAAGAACAAAATGCAAAAATATAAAAAGGGATATTACCAGATTTGTCCAATATGTACTTACTGATGATAAACTGGTACAGAATTTAGTGAAATGTCACCTGAAAGGCATGGCTGCTGCCCGGCAGCCCAGGCTGTGGGGCGACAGTGGTCATAACAGAAAGCAAGGCAGAAGGCGGAGCAGTGTGCTGAGGATGAGGATGTACTGCAGGAAGAACAACAGAATTCAGCGGGTTCAATTAGGGCAATTTACCAAGAAACTGGAGAACATACTGTACGACATCATAAGACAACGGTGCACCTTGTAACCCTGAGAAGAACGCATCTATGAACAGGTGGAAGAACTTTACCGTGTGCTGAGGCCTGAGCAGCGGTTGAGATCTGCACCGGAGATGGAGCCGCAGGACGATCCTTTGCTCTGCTGCCACTAGTGTCCTACAGACCATCGCATCACATCACACACTCAATTAGTACCAAGTTTGGAATTGGCCCGGTAGATGACCTCAGCCAGCCGCCGCAACAGGCCGTCGATGAACTTTGGTGGCTTTAATGAAATACTTTGGGGCAACCGCACTAATCAAAGTAGAGTTCACCAAGAGTGACAGACTCCGGTTGTTACTAGAAGTGCATGGCAACATTACAGAAAGGATCCCTACAGAGGTGGACCTGTAAGATACTTTTCAGTTAACCAGAAACAGCTGATTTATTGCTTAGTTCACAGCCACCAAACTTCATTGACAAAGCCAGTAATTTTACCCACAACATAGAGTTGTTGGTCTGCCTCTGTCACATTTTGTTTGAGTTACTGAATAATATGTCATTCCAGATGTCAACTAACTCTTTAGAACATCCAAGTCACAACAACTAAGCTAAGGCCGTTTGTGGTTAAACCAAAAGGATCCTCCAGGTCTCTCTCTGTAGGGATCCTTTCCATGATGCTGTCACACACCGAGAACAACACTCTGAGCCTGTCAGTGGATCAAACAAGCACTTTTAGTGGACCTACTTGTGATGGGCAAGGTTGCCCTAAAGGATTACGTCGTAGCCATTGCAGCTCATTCCACAGCTGCTAAATGAGCTGATCTGCTTGGACCAACTCCATAACCTTTTGTACCTATAAGTCATCTCTAACCCAAAATATATAAAAAAAAAATAGGGCTCAGGATGAAAAACTCCCGAGTTATCCTTTCAGCTGCTACAGTATGGGTCAAGCTCCAAAAACTCAGCTCAAATCAAAAGCATCTTTCATTGTGCCGCTGTGCAGAACCAGTGATGTTAATACTTTGACACCCCAACCCTACCTTGGACTCTCTGCCCATTGGTTCCTACTGAAAACATAAACCCTGAACATGCTTAACAGATTTCTGGCAGCAGGACAGTGTGTGTAGGATTTAGTCTAAATAAACTGAAAAGTGTGTGGCTCACTGATGTGTTTTTAATAGAGCTGTATGGCACAAAGGAAGAAGACCTGATGATTCACACATAATACTTGTTGGTTTTGACCTTTTTACGGAACTTGTTGACTTAAAAAAAAATATATATATATATAGAATGATCAGCAGACATATTATTTAGCATCTACAAAAAACAACTTCCTTCCCTGGATTGTGCCAACCCACCTCGAGCTCAGAGTCACTGGATTCATGACTGGCCACTCCTGTCAGAAAGGGCAACATGGGCTGGCCCATCTTGGCCATGCGAGAGATCAGCTTAGCTTTTGTGGCGTCTGGGTTCTGAAGTTAGAAAAAGAAAGCGTCCATGGAAATAAGCTGCAAAACAACTGAATACAATTTCTATTAAAGTATGTCATTCATATGGAAGGAAAGCAGCCGGGGTG
The DNA here is from genome assembly GCF_042242105.1 of Pempheris klunzingeri. Taxonomy (NCBI): domain Eukaryota; kingdom Metazoa; phylum Chordata; class Actinopteri; order Acropomatiformes; family Pempheridae; genus Pempheris; species Pempheris klunzingeri. The sequence continues at coordinate 23,011,041 of NC_092018.1, forward strand.
CTTACTGCCAGCTGTTCACTGAGCGAGTTTGACTTTGCACGAAGTGGTGGGTCCCTGGAAGACAAAGGAAAGGTTGGAGAAAAATGTGACAAGACTTGAGGATAATACCACCATCAGCCGTTTCCTGAGGCTTAAATCTCACCCTGGTCTGCCTGGACCTGAGACGGTCGTCTGCACTGGGGGCTCCGGGGCCAGATTCTCCACACTTGGGGCTGGGGAAGGGGCAGGGGATGGAGCAGCAGAGTCTCTGGAGCTGGCACTGGTCCGATCAGACCCACTGTCCTTGGAAAACTTCACCTAAAGCACAAAAGCAAGCAGAAAACGCTTCAGTTCACATTTCACCGATATTTCAAGTAAGTAAGAGTGAAGATGTCGTGTCAACAGTGGCAGCTCTTTAAACACACACTTAACTTGAGCTCTCATTCGTATAAATAGGTGTGTTAGAAAAGGTCAAAAACAAGAGAAGACGAGGAGAGGATGGAGGAAATTGTTCGTGGACTAACCCGTCTAAGTTCTGCTTCAAAAATAAGAGTGCTGTTAGCCGGGACACGATTAGGGACTCCCTTGGACCCGTAGGCTAGGCTGGGTGGGATGACAATAAGACGACGGCCTGCCTTCTTCATCCCCAGCATGCCTTCCTCCCAGCCCTGCTCACACAGAGGGGGACAGGAAGAGGGATAATAAGGTAAGAGCGTAACATTATGTTACATCAGAGACTAATTGCTTACAGCTAGTTCAAAAACACAGTGTTATTCCAATTAGATCAATTAGCAGAAGAGCAAGGATGATGGACAGAAACGTGCTTCTCATAAATCATCAATTATCAATCATTATATCGATATTATCAATGATTTCTTATAGTTGCCTTGCTTGTACTCTAAATGCACCAACATGTGACATCCAGACATCTTGAAATGATCAATATCACAGTATCCGGAAATAAGAAATGTCACAATGTATGATTTGAGAAACATCCAGTCCAATGTTTGACCACTCGTTAAAAACATTAATCCAAGCGAAAAGGAGAGCGGACCACGAATTAAAGAGATACAACCAGAAGACTCACTTTGATCACTTTTCCTGCTCCAACTTTCAGCCGTAACAACTTGTCCTTGTTCTGGTTGGAGTCAAACATCTGGAATGATATTTAGGGTTCAATGAGCTGAGTCCCAACATGTCTAGAAAACCCACAAGTGCTGGAGACAAAACTTTGACACTGATAAACTTTGATAATGGTGGAAGTCTGTGACCTGTCCGACGGCGTGGTTCTGCAGGAGCCAGCCTGTGTACACCACCTCCAGAGAGTCTCCGTTCTCCACCGCCTGGCCCTCACCGGGAGTCACATCCTGGACCACCACGGCATCTAAGGGGGCCGCACTGTTCGCTTTTGCCAAACATACCTGATGCACATAAAAGGACATGTGAAGATCAGGTCCTGACGCCTGCGGTTCTTGTGCTGCTACGTCCATAGACTGTAGATGAAGAAGTGAAACCAAAACATCTGGATTGCCCCCTGGTGGCTGGCTGCAGCACAGGTTGTAAACCCCTGTAAACCTCCTCCATGTGAGCTCACTAAAAGTTAGGGATATTCGACTTTCAGGTGACATTTATGGAAAATGTAAAAAGTGAATGCTACAGTGATATTATATCATGAAAGTAGGGCATTTAAGTAGAAGCATGCAATGGTCATTTCTTCATCTTAAACTATTTATGGAAAGAAAATCTAACAACAGTGGTAGGTATACCACAACAAAACATTTTCAGTGTCTCAATAAATTGGGATGTGACCAAAGGACGTCCACTCCTCTCCTTTCTGTGACTCTTCCAGTCTCTGTATCACTGTTACAACCTCCTGATGACACTCTGTGACCCTCTAAGCTCAGTGAACACCTCCGTCTGAGGACTTCCTGTTTGAAGCCTCGCAATGGCGAGGTGCTGCTGATCAATTGTTAGGTGTCGTCTTGGTCTCATGATGTCAGAATGTGAACAGCACGATGAGGAGGACTGTTTAAATACCAATTCTAACTGAAGCAGGAAATGTATTGGTGGATTCATGGATCAAACCTGTTGTGAATGTTGCTGTTAAGCTTCTTGTTAGAGAACAGCAACTTGTGCAAAAAGTACTGAAACACTGAACAGTTGGACATGTGCATTCAAAGGTTTAGAGAAGGTCACATTAAGTTCTCCTGGAAAGGTTAGAATGCATTTTAGGGTCATCCTGAAATTTCACCCAAAAGCTGAATATCCCTAACTTTTTGTGAGTAGTACATGTTAAATTAACTTTGCCCAAAGATGTTTTTTGTTATTAGTTCTAACCACGCTGATGTATGTTCAAGTCTTTTTTCTGATAAGTTTGGTTTGCTACCGTGCAGATTAGATTCTGGCTCAAAATGACATCGCCAGCACAACATGGCAGAACCTGCATCCAGCAGTGTTTTGGCTTAATTTTTCTACTTTTGGTTCACACAGACAGCCTTGTTTGCCCAGTCAGTCACTCTGCCGGTCAACCAGTAATTACAGGCTGAGAGGCAGGTCTCCTTCTGTGTCACTCACCTCTCTGCAGAAGTCCGACGAGGTGCTCTCCAGTTCAAACATCAGGGACCAGTTCTGCCTCTGGTCGTCGTAAAAAGTGCAGTAATTGTTCGGCTGTACCTGCAGGAGAGAGGAACACAGAGAAGACCAGAAGCTCATGGCTGCTGTTGAAGCCTCTGAGAGATGGCTGAATTTATATTATCATCTTCTCGTGTGCTCGCTAGCATTTACTGGAGCAATTTGCATACAAATTATAAAAATAACAAAAGACTAATAAATATTATTAAGTTTGCCAATAATTTTGTTTCTTCGAATAATAATTGTTGTAATTAATAATTGTTGTTCTTTGAATAATCAATGTACAGCAGATTTTTTTTTAAATAAACTGACATGAATAAACTTAGTTTGACAAAAGTTTTTCCATTTCTATTTTTGGTATTCCAGTTATTTGTCTCCTGAGCACATTTCCATCTCACAATTCAATCACCTCTGGCTCTAACTGCTAACCGGGTTCCATTTTGTGATTTCACTTTCATTAAAAGTCGTGTGAGCTGTACGCCATCTGTAGTTTCAGTGAAGTCCACTCTACATCCAGGAGACAGAGGCTTCTGACCCCCAAAATGTGAAGTACGATATTTCTTTAATGCATCGGTGTCTGTTAGTCTGTGTGTTTTAAACATCCTCTCCGTCTCCACTCACCGTGAAAGCAAAGCCCCCGTGAATCTTGGCAGCAGTCACTTGTTTTTGTTGGCTCAAGTACAGAAGCAGCTTGTACTGCAGAACAGAAGCAGTGCGTTATTCATAAAAATCAAAAGTCACACCAATAATCTCAAACAAGTGACCAGTTAGCAAAGCTCCAACCTCCTTTGTTGTGTGGTTGCCCAGCACGGCGGCTCCCAGCTTGCCCTGCTTCACATACTGTCCGTTAATACTGCACATGGGGCAAAAGTGGCAGAAAGGCTTTTCACTTGACTTGGTATAAGATGATTTAGGGAGTCGTGACTTGATTTATGCAATTTATTATGGAATTTACTATTATATTATTCATTTTCTATGTCTTTAACCCTTCAGAGTCTGGGGTAAAACGGCGTTTTTTACTGCTTTTCATTTTACCTTTGTGTTTCCCATTAAAACTGCTTAGCTTGCCTTTCTTTGTGTCTTTCTTTTCAGCACAACCTCACCTATGTGATTCTACGTAGTATTTATTTATTTTGACATAATATATGGACACACTGTATGTAAAAGTGCAAAAGAAACACAAAATCCCAGTAGGAACTAGTTGGATCTTTGGAGGAGCGGGGGTCTGCGCGGACACCTCCTCTCGTTCGTCTTCACGCGCAGCATCCACTTCATCCTCTGAAACTGGAGTCTTCCTCAGAATCAGAACGTTCTTCCCCAGATTCAGCATCTTCTAACTCGTAGAAGAGCTGTAGTGCGCGACTTCGGCTCTTCATAAATTTAGTCTTAATAGGCCGATCGACAAAATTCAAACACTTGTAAAAAGTTTGAAGTGTCCGCTTTCCACCAGTCTTTGAATTGAGCACCTGCGTGCTTGTGTCACAGCCTTACGTTTTCAAACGTGCGACATGTGACTTTGACGCCGTGTGGCGGTCCTAGACTCCGAAGGGTTAAGCTTTGCAAGGAAGAAAATGCGCTGAAATATTAAACCAAAAGCAACATTAAAGCAGTTTTAAAATATTAAAAACATGGTCCTCACTATCTAAAGGCTTGGACAGCTGTGGCGATCAACACTGCAGGAGCTCCAGGTGGAGGAGCTGGTTTCTGGGTGGCTGGGGCTACAAAACAGACAAAAAGCATGTTCAGTTCAGGTTCCATATCATAACTGAATCTGAAGTCCCCGATGTCTCTGCTCTGGTGGCCATACCTGAATTGGAGCCCTTCCTGGGCTGTTTCGGGGCCGTGTACTGGAACGACTCGTTCCCCTGACTGGCTTCTTTGTCTAGTCCAAACAGGGAAGCCAACTTGGCCCTGAAAGCAGAACAAGTGTAAAGATCATCTAGATATTGTTGTTTTCCGTGAAATGTAGGATCCACTCACATCTGAGGCCTTAAAGATTTATGTGGCCCGTCCCTCTGTGACACTCCACTGCCTGTGTAGTACTCACAAGGCTACACTTTATCTTAATTTCAGGGATGTCAGGTGTTGCTGTAACTGCCTGCCACAGCAGCCGCTAACAGCTCCTAACACCACTTTAATCCACAGAGAGTCAAGGGTTACCTTTTGTGCTACAATCTTAGGGCTCAGTCCACAGTGCTTTTTTATCTGACCAAAACCCAAAGATTGTCATTTGAACAGTCCTTGACCGGAAAAATCTTAACTCAGCGTCCACATACTAGCTTTTCCCGAGCTCTCAACAGCATTTCATGGTCATGTTTGCTCATCGTCACAGCGCTGTGACACTCTCCAAGACAGCTGGCAAACTCAGATCAACACTGCGCTTCCATCCTCACTGTGAAAGTCATTTCGCACTGACGCAAAACAGAGGAGCAGCAAATCATCGCGTCTGAACAACTGGATCAACATTTTCCATTTTTCTCTTGACACACGACTTACACTTTTAAATCAAACATCAAAATTGTTTGTCATAGTGTGGAATCAACTACACCCTTACTACATTACAGCTGCTGCCTCAACCAGAAGCACCAATCTCATCATCTTCAACAGACGGGATCAAACCTGCAAGGCGACATCAACAAAGACGAGCCAGCTTACTGTACTGACCCCTGGAACTCCTTCCACTGGTAGTCATTGGTGTCTCCCAGAACAGACATGTTGAAAGCCTTAAGGCCCTCATCTCCGACGGTAAGGAACTGGGATGGGGAGGGGCAGTCTGTTTGCATGTGTGAGCCAAAATCCTTCTAGTGTATGTTCCAAAGTTTCTGTCCCCTGATCTCGCGGTCCGCCGTGCGGTCACACCACGGTGGTAGATTCAACAGCATAGCCGAGGAAGGAGCTGAGGAGCTCCGACTTAGAGCTGGGCCGGGTGTCCACTGGGCGGACATGGGCTGTGGCAGAAGCCTCCACCTTACTCCTCTAACAGGCAGCATGTGAGAGGAATTAGCCGCCTTACCACTCCTCCTCCGTCTGCAGCGGGCCCTACACTGGCTGCTTATCCTGCCAGCTCACACACACACACACACACACACACACACTGTGCTGCTATCACATAATGGGCATGCAGCGGCAGAAAGCCCAGCACAGCTGTCAGTCTGAAAACACGCCACAGCTGTAACTGAGAGGCAAAGTATATTAATAGTAACTTGGCTCTGTCTCGCATCAGAAGGGTCACACTTTGAGATTCCTGAAACACTTCATTTCTTTGCCAGCATCATCACAACAACGTGCAGTCGAAGTGGCTTTTCCGAAACAACACGCACATTTACACAGAATACACAGAAAGGTTCACACTTGTCATTTCAACACAGTGACCGATGATCGTTGTGCTACATTCTGACAATCTTTGAGTACCTCTGCTTCTGGAAGTCCTCTGGAACACAGTCTGGGGTTCTAAGGGGACCTTTGGCGTGTCTCATTAGGCAGTTATCTTCACCACAGGAGCCACTTAGCTAAATGTAAATGTGAAGTCCCATCTAAAGGCAGGCCTGAGCATGGCAGGGGGGGCACCAGGTCAGCAGGGGGGGCACCAGGTCAGCAGGGTGGGTGGATGGGGGATGCAGGACACATGACATCAGAGGACCTTGATTTGATGCAGCTCCCTGTAAAGCTCCATGACCTGACCACACATGTGATGTATCAGTCCGCCCTTCTATTCATATCAGAGGTCATTTTCTAACTCGACACATGTAGCTTCTTCCTAGTAGAAGATAAATGTGAGGAGGTCCTCAGTGCTTCCCCCCCTGCTAGTCTGATGGAAGAACAATTACGGACACAACTAAATATGACGTCTACTTCTTACTAAACCGTGTGCTCCGTGGAGAAAAACATTAACCGAACGAGAGAACTAGTTTTCTCTGAAGGGTATTACCCACAGACAAGGTGGCATTAAATGGCCATATGTGAAGTGAGGTTCGGCCAAACGGGAGAGCAGCTAGCCTGCCCCCGGCTACATGGTGCTGCTAGCAGGCTAACAGCCTTAGCATGCTACAAACAAAGTGGCTCACCCTCCGCTGGGAGACAAGAAGTCTCCGTCTTCATCGTCTGCGCCGAACATCTCTTCAGTCTCAATCCTCTCTGGTTAAATAGAATGAACGCACAAGTGAGTTAGCTGGCTATTTTTCATGACTAGTTTGTTCAACTGTGACTTCCACTTCCTGTGTGTGCTGGAATCAGCTGACTTTCCACCTGACTTCCCGCTGACGTCGGTTGGCTGCAGCCGCCGCCAGGGGGCGTCACAGGCTTTGTGGCCTGCAGACGCAGTTGCTCTGGGCGGCGTTCAGTCATGAGGCAGAAAGGCAGCACAAGGTCAGGGCAGACATGGTGGATTCACTGAGCTCACAGGACCCATCAGTCCTCTGTCCCACATTTGGAAGAGGGAAATCTCACGAGATCCTAGAGTTTGCTGCGCAACCTGTGTGTTATTAGTAATATCAGGGAAATTCAATTCAAAATTCAGCGTAAAATCGATCCATTGAATCCACTGAATCAACTCAGTGTGTATGGATGAAGAAAACTGCTGCTCTCTTTGTAGAAATACTCATCATTAAATAGAATTATTCTCGTGTTATGACAGCATACATGTCCCTAGAATATGAATAGTTATTCCAGGCCATGTATCTATTTGCTTTTTACTTATTCTAACACAATTGACATCTTTTGTAATACTGCACTGTATCTTATGAATACTTTAATCATACTATATAGTGCTGAGTCTGTATTTCTTGTGTATTTATTTTATACCTGATGTGATATGTTTTATTTAAAATTTAAAAGACAACAACAACAAATTTCTGAGTCTAGAATCAATTCATGTTTCATTATTAGACTGTGGTGAAAGTGGAAACTATGTTCCTGTTCCTATGAAGTATTACCGCACTCGGTAAACCAACAGTTACAAAGAGCTCCTCCTGAACAATAACATGACCTGAAGTAGGTCAGACAGATTTGTCTCAACCTTAGCATGAAACTAATAAAGTGTTTAGTTGTGGTTATCTGTGGAGCCCATCAAACGTCATTTGGCAAAACTAAGTGGACATTTTCACCAAATGAAGAGATTTCTCACTGAGATTGTGGCATATCACATAGAGCAGAAAGTGTTGGTGTGCTCCCACCAACCTGTTATCAAATGTTTTCCTATCATCACGCCAAAAATAGACCTCATTACATTCACAGAAACACAGCCATACTTCCTACAGTCAATGTTAATTCAGACTAAGGCTCATGCCTTCCTTCTTTGCCAAGTTCATTAAGGAGCTGCATTATTTGGCTGAACTCCAAATAGCATTTTGATCCGTAATAACATTGTGTCGGGCCGGGCAACATGCAGATCTAAAACGATTCCGATGTGTGCCGTGAGCATTGGTGCCTGATGAGCTCCATTACTGCTGAGCAGGTTGTTGATTTTGACTTGCACTCATCCCGTCCTGTCCTCGTCCTTTCCAAACTGATATTTCACTTTCAAGCTGGCCTTGAGTAAATTGCAATGATTTATCTTATTCTAATATCTTCTCATCGTTGGCTCTGACAATCCGTTGGCATGCAGCACGTTCAGCATCCTTGCCGTTGCCGTTGGCTTCACCGTAGTTTGCTTCTCGGCAGCTGGAATTATTGTCTGTATTAGCAACATCAACAACAGTTCATTCTTTCCTGACAGCCTCATAGTTTCTATGTGGGCCTACCACTTTTTTTTTTAGAATGCTAGCGACATGGCACTGGAAAAGGCAATGTAGGTCTTTTCGTTCGGTCCAGCATTTTAGTTAAACTATTACAGATTTCCATCAAAGTTTGCTCAGATGTCCTCAGAGGAGGAATCCTCAGTACCTCAGTAGTCCCCCATCTTTTCCTGTAGGGCCACCGTGATCCAAAACTTTGCTTCTTGCCCACAGGTGATATTGATAACACCAAGCTGGGAGGAAGATTTGGTGATGTGGGTAAGCACTGATCCCTCTGACAACGTCAGGTAGGCAACTTTAAGGTGAACTAGCAATGTTTAGCTGAAGCTTACTGAATACTTAATGGTAAACACTTACAACATATGACGTGATATGAAGCTGAATGTCATTTTCCGGTTGGTTAGAGAACAATGTATTTTGACTCCCTGTTCACACATCATGTTAAATTCTACGAGCAGTTTTTGAACCTCGTGAATCTATGTGGCCTCTATCACAGAAGCAGCCACCTGATTTAAAGGTTTAAAGGTAATAAAGTGTCACGTTGTCTTTGTCGTACGGCAGTTGGTCTTAACGTCCCCTCGCCCCTCCCCACCAGTGAACACATACACACAGGGTGATTAAATATAATCCATCTTCTTTACTCTCTTTCAGTATTTACACATGATCATTTTACAGCAATATTACTTTAGATTTATGGCATTTTAACCATCTTTATCTATCAAAAATATACAAAAATAAAATGGCATCTGTTTCTTCCTATATCACAACTGTCATCAGTCCATTTCTGTTGCTGCATATTAGGAAGAGGTACGTGATTTCCTATTCCGCTTTGCTCGACGTGTGGCCGGAAATCGGATGAACTCAAAGTGTTTGCTTTGGTCTGTGTTGGGGAAGGGAGGCGGGCCAGTGTGTAGCCTCTTGATGAAATGGACCTCTCTCTGGTTCTCCCTCGTCCTGGAGGCTTTGATGGGCCTCCCCTTCCTAGTGAAAGCCACATACCAGCCCTCATACTTGGCATTCTGGAAAGCTGTGTAATTGTTCTCCAGGACTATCTCTGTGAAGATACAATCCCTGCTCCGACCATTGGGCTGCGCAAGGAGACACAAAAGGTTTCTTATGTTGAATGTGGACAGACACAGATCACATGGCACACAGATAGAAGCTGTCTGGATACATATATATATATATATATATATAGAAAACCCTTCTTAAAGCAAGACTATATCATTTTTGAAAGAGGAAATAACATATTATTTCTCTCGCAAAGGAGAAGTTGAAGTTTTTAACACGAGACTTATATCGATCATATAAATAAAAATTACTATTATAGGCAGAGTGACAGCGACTCATTTCAGTTGTTTGAAGAACTGAAAGTTTGACTCTTTTGGCCTCATGAGTTCTTATTGCACAGAAGTGCTGAAAAAGAGTACATTGATGTCGACTCGTGTATGGTTACGTAGGTTTACAAGCCTGTCAGACCTGCTGTGTCAGTCTGAGTGTCCTGTTAACTCATAGAGGGGCCGAACAGCAGTCACAGTTTCTAAAATTCTGAACTGTGATGAGAAACAGATTTATGAGCTGTCATGTCGGCCAGATATGTGAATCCTTCTTTTCCATTTCCATGAAGGAAGTAGAGAGTTGACTTATGACCAAAACACAAGCAGTACACGATGGGAGGGTACTTTCCCCTCGCTGCTGTCAGCGATGGCCAATAAGACTGAGCGACTATCATTCAGCCCTCTGCTCTGAGGAGTGCTTTTTTCCAGCACATCATGTCCTGAGGTGACTGACAAGTTATGAGACTACACTGACAATGGACTGAACCTTTAGTGGAGGAGCTACAGTGTAGTGAGATCTGATGAGGCCAGGCAAGGCCTCTGAAGAAAACAGCTCATAAATGGATTTGGATTTTTTTCCATAACTGTGTGTTTCTTTTCCAATTACGTGTTGCCTGGAGACCTTTCTGTCCACTCATAGTTATCTGGTTCTATGGGTACATATGGTAACTGACTCAGATCAATATATGGGTTTGGTATCAGCAACTAACTTAGTCTTATTGTTCCCACATAAAAGAAATCCACAAATGTACGTTGTACCTTTCCAACGAGTTTCCCCTTCCGGTTCATGCAGAGGTATCGCCCACTCTCAGCACCTCTTATCCTCACTCGACTGCCAAAGGTGTCCGTCTCAACAAAGAGGCGAGCTGCCGGAAAAAGAGAGGAGAAAGTCAAGGAGCCGAAGGGGTGAAAAAAAGACAAACAACACAAAACCAAAGTGAGACCACCAGTTTATCGCCCCATAATCTAGTCATAGACATTGAATGGCAAATATTATTTAGACAAGGCAAAGCTTTAATGAAGCTTTTATTGTCATTCTCTCAGTGGAGACGGCTGAGTCAGGCAAGCCTCCTAAAATTATACCTCTCGCAAATGATTAAACAAATGTTATCACTACACATTAAAGAGCTCTATTGGAAGCAGAATATACATTCTCAATTGAGTTTGTCAATTGTATGCCCACAGTCAATTATGGCCATTGCGCATCACAACAGCCTTGTGTATTGGGGCTATAGAGACAAAGGACTTGTCCTAATCAGCCGCTAATTCGCCAGACGACGGCTTCATGGATACAGCAGGGAGGCCGAATTAACATACAGGCCTGAAAACAGCTCACAGAGGGAGGGACGAGCAGGAGGTGAAACTGCTGGTTGTGCCTGAGGACATTGGTCCCCAACAGGGGTTTTGTGGCTCTACAGTCGGGACCAGAAAACTGCATTCCATCCAAGGCTTCCACTTAATTCCTTTGAAGAATCCCTCTAACACAACCTCCCTTAACATTTGTCATTTATTGCAGGTCAATCTTTGTTTACCAAGAGCTGGTATTTGTGCAGAAATCACAATTTACTACAGGTTGGACTGCAGATTTTACACACTGAGGTTGAGGTTGAATTAAGGTGAGCTCTGTCACACCGGAGATGCTGACTGGCCAAGAATCCTCTTTTTTTTTTTTTTTTTTAATGAATGTAACAAAAAACTTTGTACGTCTACCATTACATATAAGTCACAGAGCAGGGCGTCTGATTTTCTGAGAACCAACTGGCCAGTAAATAACATTTACTGTGGTTTCCTCAAAGACTCCTCTGACTCTGTCCACCGTGTGATAAAAAGCTTTTTAACCGCTTTCCCAACTCGCACACAAAGATGATGGCTGGAAACGACAGATCTATTTTCTCAATTTGTACAGCATGAACCAACATTTTCAAACGTGTTGTTAGTTATAGTGTGTGTGTGTGTGTGTGTGTGTGTGTGTGTGTGTGTGTGTGTGTGTGTGTGAGTATAAATATATATTCATGTTATTTGCCAGTGTTGTGTGTTTTTGTAAACTATGATATGTACATTTGTTGATTGTACACAAAGAGCAAGAACATGCCACTTCTGCCCACTCGGATTCAACAAATACCACGGCAGCTTCAGAAACTTAACTTCTTAAAATCTTAAACTAATGTTATTATATTTTTTTTATCTCTACTATTTCAAGAGGTTTATGTGGAAACACCCTCAGAAGTGTTCCTTCAACCACCATCACAGATCTATGGTGTTTATTTGACAGAAAACAGGATGCACAGCTCTGAGGCTGCAGAGTAAGAATGAAACTTCTCCTCTGTCTTGTCCTGTCCGTGCAATGAGCACAGACCCTCTAATCCTGCAAACTGCTGAAGGATCCCTCGGTATACGGGATGTAAGGGGAAAAGCAAATGGAAACATAGCCAAATGTCCACCTGCGTTAACAGCAGGCCTCGAGTCAGCTCTTACCGTACGTATTTCCATCCTCAGCTGTGGCGGTGACCCTTTTGCCCTGAATCTGGACGTGTTTCCCGCTGGTGCGGCTGTAGAGCTGGTAAACCCTGACCTGTCTGCGGCTGAGCTGGTCCGTCACTGCGCCCTGCGTCCTCACATACTGGTTAAAATTAGGAGACGGGTGATTCTCCCCCTTTTTTTTTGCAAAGGGAAAAATAAAATACATAATTTTTTTCTTTCTAATCTGGGATACAGTAATGTATGGCTAATTTTGTATAACCACCAAAACAGATTGTAGCAAATCCAATAGTGCCCTACAGCTACTAGACCAGATGAAGTATATCTGCTCAAACTCGATTGCGGTTTTCAGAGTAGTTATTATTGAAGTTATTACAACTTTTATCTGAACTTTTTACTATTCTTTTTAAACTTCCTGTCAAATGTTCTGGTCACTTACCTGAGCATGGCACCACAGCACGAAGAAATGAAATGATCTGCAGAAGCGACAGTAAAAATAAAGTTATTATAAAGAAGTTATTTAAGAGGCAGCCATACAATCGTACGATCTCTCAGTCATCATCTTACATGTAAATGCAGCGCTGGTTTAGTCCATACATTCTCCTTTTTATTTCATCCGATCAAGAAGCGAGAGTCCCGAGGCAGAGGAATCCCAGAAGGATGCGGCAGTCAGATCCAGCGGCGCTCCCACACTGTTGGATGTGCGCTCCTGACCTGTCCATCCACACGGGTCCGTCTCACACAGCCTCTGATATAACCAGCTCCTAGTTAATTCCCCTCACATTTATCAAAAACCTGATCCAGACGACTGAGTGGGGAAGAGCTCTTCAAAAGACGCGCGCAGCACATCAAAAGCAGATACATCCATTCTAAAACGCTCCTCGGGTCTGTCTTGACATCACTTGGGTGGTGGTGGTGGTGGTGGGAGGGGGGGATGTGAGGGACCTCGGGATCGGTGCGGGTCTGCTTGGGTTAATTCCTGGTTTTGAAAAGCCCTCTGCCTCACCGGGGTCAGGCTGCTCACTGGTTAAATGTTGGAGGACAAAGTCCCTCCCTGAAACCTTTCTATTGTGGGTGGGCAAAGCAGCACGACCTCTAATGATGATTTAATAGGGGAGACGCAGATGTGCAGAAAAAAAAGGAAAAAAAAGGAAATTTACATTCTTCCACAGAAAATACAACAACAAAGCCCCAAGACAAAAGTAATAATTCAAAATCTAAATCCTACAGTTAAATTATCCAAAAAAACAAAAAAAAACTGCCTTGAGAGTTTTAGCTCTGATGTCACTCAAGTTTGCTTGCTTTTAATGTAGCTCATTACTGCAGCATTGTATTTAAAAGAGAGCAGCTAATGGCACCTTATGGGTGTGGCAATCAGGTGTTAAAGAGACCACTGCCCACCCACCCCCCCCCTCCCCCCCCCCCCCCCCCCCCCCCCCCCCCCCCCCAGCCTCCACTACACTTCCCTTTTATCTTATGTTAATTGGTCACACTCCCGGCTCATGTAAAAGGAGGCCAAAAACAAATCATACAGACAAAAGGCCTGTTTCATCTTCACATAATAAGCAATCAACATCCCAAGATGAGCAGGAAGACGGTTCATTTACAGAGAAGAGAAGAGAAAGGAACCAAACAGAGGAAAAGAGAGGAGAAGACAGAGGGAGAGAAGCATAGTGGATAAAAATCGGTCTATATTTTGCTAGCTGCTGAGTCCAGATGGGGCATAGTTTGAGTCTACGAGCAACAACGTAACATGAGGCTTTGAGTGCCTTCACATTTTACCTTTCTCTTGACCCCACCACCACCCCTGTCGAGGGCAATTAAGTGATAAAATGCAGCAGTTAGGCATCTCTGACATGTTGATCTGCTTGTGGCCGGCTGACAGGAGCCGGCGGGAGTTGATTCCTCCCCGTCGATGTCACTTCTTACTGTAAGTCACTGTCAGCCAATCAATCCATCAATCAGTTCTCCTCTTGTATCACAACAATCAATATTGTTTTAGTCAGAACCCTAAACAGAACGCAGTGTTGTGAGCGAGGTGTGCTGAGAGAGCAGGTCATGATTTAACTGAGCGCTGCATGGAACCAGCTCTGTGTGTGTGCCTGGTATTTCAGTGTTTGCATGAGGGAGACGTCGTCCATGGAGTCGGTCCACAATGGCGTCATGGCCCCGTAGGATGACGCAGTGACAAACTTCCCATCACCCACAGAAATGTGCGTGTCAGTGCCGTCCAAAGAGAACGTGAAGAGTACGGTCATGTCTGATGCAACGGTAAACTTAATGACTCTGATTCATTCGTTGACTGATCTTTGCATCAGCCTTTATATGAGGATGGATAAAAATGAAAGCCGAGATCAGAAATCTACCCATAAGAATGAATAAATCAGTGGGAAAAAAAAGAAAGAAACCGTAGCAATGGTGAAATTACTATGCACTGCACTTTACACATGAAAAATATGTATAATGTTCCAATCTCCATATCTTACTACTTTGGCCATATGTACAATATACAACACATTTCTGTGCATTTTTGTGTTAGCAGGAAGATGTAATAAATGATGTGTGCACTACTGAGCACAGACTGTATAAAAGAAGTGGATGTGGCTTACGGGTCTGAAAAGTGAAGCCAATGCGAAAGTGCCTTAAACCCACTTTCTTTGTAATGACCGACAGTGAGCGACCGGCTCCAAAGAAGTCCGATAGAATGGAAGTCTATGAAAGAGTGTGTCTACTTCTCACTTAATTTATTACCTCATTAAACATTTTAATATGAGTTTGTGGTCTTAGTCGCTAGTTTCAAGTCTTCGTCAATACAGCATGATGTTCGTTTTGAAAATCGTGGTCCTATTTAGAGTAAAATGGGCGAATAAAACGGGCTGTGCTTAAAGACGAGGCTGCCCTCTGACTGACCACAGATCCACAAATCAGTGGGTCCGCTTCTTATGTACAGTCCATGCTAACGAGTTGCAGTTTCAGAACACTACCACCAATGGGTGTGCTTCACAGCAGAAAGCACAGGTGTAATTAATCCCATTGACAAAGGCGCATAGTCACCAGAGTCATTATAGTGAAGCAGCAGCCTGCAGTGTTATTAATTACACCTGTGATTGTGACCTGCTGTGGTTAAGAGGGAACTCTTCTGCACCTACCGTGCTTGCATGGATTCTCTCCGGGTACTCCGACTTCCTCCCGCATTCCAAAGACATGCAGGTTAATAGTAGTAATAGTACGTCGCCTCATATTTCACATGTTTGTATCACCTCTGCAATGCTACACATATCACTGTAACATGTATATCCCCAAACTAACTGTGTGCTGAACACTGATCTATAGAACTGGAGTTACATCGTAGTAACTTATTAACGTTATCTCTCTGTAACTGTTTACTCAATGGGAGAATACCATTGATCAATGGCTGTCTTCATATTCATTAATCCATGTGCTACACAGAGTTTTGTGTTGAGCAAAGACTATTTCCTATTGCTGTCTAAGACGTATTCTGCTAAATGTAGAAACATGGCTGTGCAAGATTACCTCTCCAGTCAGAGGTTGCACGGGCTAACAAAGACATTTTTTATTTGATGGCAGAGTTGGCTGTGGGCGTAGAGTGCTTTTGCAGTAGCTGCTGTCATCACTGTGGAATTCGCAGATCTCTGGCTGTGCTGTGTTGTCAGCGAGATGTTTAGGGAATGGAATACAGGAAGGAGAAAAAGAGTAAATAGTGTCTCATGAAATGCCACTTGTCAGCTCTCCTACTTCCACTTTGAGCGCATAAATACACTGTCAGACACCTATTAACAAGTTAGGGAACAAGAGTGAAATGCGTTCATTTACCGTGCTCAAAACGAATCAACTTTTATTTTTCTCATTTGAATATTTTCCTGTCGCCCTTTTATTCCATTTCCAGTGCTCGTCCATGACAGCAGGCCCCAGCTCCTCTTGTGGTATCATCATTACTCATAAGTTCAGTATCAGCGTTGTGTAACTTGTGTCATACACTGATTAACAACATTTACCCCATTATGTAGATAGAAAACATGATCCATAACCCTAACCCTAACCACACTACTGCACACCCTAACCCTGACCCCAATCCACCTATCTGTTTCAGGTTTCACCTTTCCCTCACTCATAAACAAGACCTAGAGAAAACTCCTTCAGTCGTGGAAGCATCTCGTTCCTAAAGGGGTTATTTGTTGGAATGTCTTTACTCAAAATCCTCTTTGTTCTGTCAGCAGCAGGTTCTAAGGTTGACAGTGATGGCTGGCATGTCTGGCCATCCAACACTTCCATCTAGGTCAACATGCTATCGCGACACCGCCGGCCTGAATGCCATCACATTTGGTATGTGTATTCAGGGTCCCCAGAGAGGTTCCCTTAAAAACAACATCATCAGATTTCTAAAAAAGAATCTGTGGATATTGGATAATCAAACAGGCTGTCAAATGCTTCAGTTTTTTGCTGAGCACATTCATGCTTCCAAGGGGCTGAAATATTGTAAGTCTAGTGGTCCCAAGGCCTTCAAAAATCTAAACGCCTATTCGACTGATTGCCATGAAATCCATCCATCCATTGTCTGTACTGCTTATCCGTCAGGGTCGGGGGGGAGCTGGAGCCAATCCCAGCTGACTTCTGGTCGCCAGCCGATCACAGGGCCTTGATTGCCATCATCAGGTCAAAATGTGTCTAATATTTTGGGTTATGACCAAATACCTGCAACATTAATGACATTCCCATCAGCCTCAGCTGTACTTTTGATAGACACTTCTTTGTCTTTTATAATTAAAAAAACAAAAGGTTGTAAATTACAACACCTATGGCAATTACAGGTGCATTTTTGGACCTCAGTCCAACAGACATCCAAACTGTGTGTCTTCGCTGACAGTTCGAGCTGTTTGCCCTCATGTGAGTGTCAAATATATTTATTTTCCCTTGGATTTGCACCTGTATTTGAAGTTTCATCATCTGTGGTCATCAATGCAGCTGATCAAACATCGCTGGGTGATGGATGCCATTTGTGATTTTTTTTCCGGGTTCGTTACAATAAAGAATACTGCCAATGCAAGAGTGTCTATCAGCAGACCGTAAGCATTCAGCGATAGATTGTGACTTAACAGACAATTATTTAATGAAAAATCATGGGAATATAACTACAATCTGTTTCACTGAATAATAAGATTCAGTCAAAGGCAGGAAATGTTAAGGTTTGGGCTATGACTTTGTGGTTATTAGATTAAGTGCAAATTATAGCTCATTTTTGCCCCTCATTGGGGGCCTCCTCGTGGGCTAATCAAGCCATGGAGAGTACCACAAGGTTCTAAAACTGCTAAAAGTTTGAAAAAAAATTCTTTACACTCTCAGTCATTTTTTAAATAAGAATTCTAGTTGTGGAGAGGCAAATGCACCTCCGATTTATTTTCTTAGATGTATTGTAAGTAATAAAATTTCTATGAAGATGTACAATGTATTTTTCTTTATATTGGTGATCGTAGTGGGTGTTAAGGTGGAAATATATAGTACAGTACATATAAATGTGTCTATGAAAATAAATTACACCAGGGATACAAATAGTCTTGTTATTAACAGGGAGGGAGAAATAACTGCTTTGCAGACTTTTGAGTGGTTGCCAAATTTTCAAAACAGAGAAACCCATTTCCCATACAGCTCGGGCCTTCCTCGGGGCTACTGTAGCTCCAGTGACAAGTGAAAGGAGAACTGGTGGTCTCCAAACAGCTCTGACCACATCGTAAAAATCTCTGCCATAAAGAGCAACTGGCCACTCTTTCTGACCCTGCAAAAATAGAGGCAAGGGTTCAGAAAGTGGGTGGTCCCCTTTATGTATGATCAAAAGAAGAGAAAAGTAAAAAAGAAAAAGAAAAAAGGAGGAGGATTCACTTGGACGAGCAGCCTGCTCCTCATCAGCAGCAGCAGGGCTCTTCTGCACCCAAACCCACAATCAGGTCAGTCTTCAGTGCTCTCAGTTGACTGATTCAGCAGCCTGGGAATTCTACACTCGAAATGTGAACATAACAGCGATTTGTGAATGTAGTTTGGATATGTTTTTATCTAGATGAACACTCAAATTATACTTTGAGGGGTGAAAATGTACAACTCTGTGCTTATTAGAAAAGCTGCTGACCCTTAGGTATCGCCCTGCCATTTGCAAGCTGACCATTTGAGCTTGCCAAATTTGACACAGCTGACGCAGGCAATAAATTTGAACTAGTTTCCCCACCCCCTTTATCCATAATGAGTGCTGTCCTGCAAAGCCTTTGAACACACACACACACACACACACACACACACACACACACACACACACACACCAGCAATCCTAATGTGATCATCATGGAATAAAGCTGTATTATATGATGAAAGACACAAGCAATCTATAAAATCGGAAATTCGAAGACGTGCAGAAATGTGTGTACTGATATCTAAAATTGTAACGTCGCAGGTCAGACTGATGTGTGTGAATAACTAAAGACAATATGTAAGAGCTAATAGGTGACAGACAACGTTGTCAGGGTGACCAGACTGTGCAAATCCCCCTGAGTCCCCGAGCGCTGGGATGTCCGACAGGTGATACTCAAGTTGCTGATCCATGATTAACACTCGTCAGTTGCAGACGGGCTCTGACTGCTTCATCTGCAGGCCAAGAAGCTGGGAACATGTCAGACTTCAAAACTAATAAAGTGACTCACACAAGTGCCCTTCTCAGAGCCACAGACACAGAGAGACGCGGAGGGTCGGGTGTGTGTGTGTGTGTGTGTGTGTGTGTGTGGGGGGGGTTACAAGGAGTGGTGGTAATTAAAATAGCCAAACTTCCAGCTACACCAAGGCTACAGAGTCAGACAGAGCCCAGCATCTGTGTTATTTTTAAGGAGCAAAATGTCACTGAGCAATGAACATGCTCAAGGCGCATATCTAACAGGGTTAGATGCAAGGTCACACTAAAGCCCGATCGCTGTCTGAAGACAGACGCTGTTGTAAATGGTAGTGACACACATGCATCTGCTTTGAAGTCGTAACCGAAGCTGCTGAGAAATTAATTGTTCGTTTTTTTATTGATTGAACTGGTATGTGCACATGTACTTGCTCTTAAGACAAGAATAAAGTACTTCTACTTCTTTATGGCTATTCAACAGATTCAACATTTAAAGGCATTTAAATCCTCCACATCCCTCGGTTCAGTTTATTCACAAAACTGTGTGTGCACATATGTAGGGCAGACATGTCAGCTGGCAGGCTGAATGTTAGAACAGAGGATGATACCGGTCAGAGACCTGCATAAGACCCTGAGGCAGCTGGTGACGTGAGAGGATTGTCCACCAACTACTGTTGTTATAAGTTGCTGTTGAAATGCCAGTAAAAAATAGTCTAATCTAAAACATGATGATGTTGTAGTTATCAGAATATTCATTTTGCATTCACTTTATTGTCATTATATATTTCATGTTAGTTGATTTCGATATATCTAAACATCACATTAATACAGGCATTATGATTTTCAGTTCAAATGAGTGTTTGGACCACTTGTTATATATATATATATATATATATTGTTCGTACCTATGAGAAAATTCTAAATATGAAAAAACTGATCAATGCTACAAATTCTCTAGAACGATTTTTAATCTGATTGTACGTTCTTGCATTAGGTCCACTGTCGATATATAACTAAATGTTAAACATTAGCCATTTCTTGACCACTGAGAGCTGGACAAAGAGACTGGATGAAGCCCCTAAGAAGAACTCGTGAAGTTGCAGCTTTGCACACTTCCCTCACAACACCTGAACAAACCTCAGTGCTTTGAGAATGGACTGATAGCTAGGGTTAGGTTAAGGTCCTTAGCTAACAAACTACAACGTGAGTTTCACAGTTATGAAACTGCTAGGAGGTGTATTTTTGCAGATAGGCTAGCTATTAGGTTATTTCCATCTGGTCTTGGTACTAAGCTAAACAGGTCCTGAACCAAATTGGCATTGATCCTCTCACTTAAGTCCGTAATTCCCAAAATAATCAGATTCATTTGTAATACATGTTTTACTTTGTTGATTAGGCCACATTAGTTGCAGCCTGCAATATCCTCACACAAACTGAAAGGTACTCTTGAGAGTCTGTGGAAAAAAGCATGCGAACAATTTGACCTCTGAACACTTGCATTGGGAAACTGACCATTTATTAGAAATTAGTTATGGATAGGAAAACATGTGACCTCCTGCTCCCAGAGGACACATCGGGCCATTATATTTGACTGGTTTGGGATTTCAAGGACTCATTGGTAACCATTTTCAAGATTTATTCTGTCATCAGTTGACGGCAAGGCTACAGACATATGTCGCTGATGTCACTGGGCCTTGCAGTCAAAACACGTCTCAGACCCCGAAGGAATTCCTCCGAGAAATCCTTTCAAAACAAGACAAATAGTCTGTATACAGCTTAAGCCAGGAGGAGCAGTCAGTAGCGCAACAGTGAGGTTAATCACATCTAGAGTTTGACATAAAAAAAGAATTTCAAATGTTTCACTGTAAAATGTAGTAACCTGCTCTTATCAGCCTGGTGGAAAAGCTTTGCCCTCAGGCCAGCATTAATACTTTGGGATTTAAATGCTGACATATGAAAACTTTTTCATTATTTTTGTGATGAAAACATTTTCTTACTGAATATTATTCTTATATTTGTCATTCATGCAAATGTCATACAAATTAAACATCAGGTGTTTAGTTAGATTTAATTAAGGTCAAATATATAATAAACATTTATGTGATGTAAACTGCATCTTGACCACCGAGTCAGGATAATACTGACTAGACCGCGTCTCATTTTAAGTCCGTAACTAATGTCACCTCCAAGGATGTCGTTCACCCCGATTGGGAACGGTAATTGATTTCCAACTTGAATGCATAACACTAATTGTCAGCAGTGTGAGAAATAGAGCCGCCAAGTCGAAGCCAACACTTTGAATTGTTATCGTGATGTGTGCATCTGATCACAAGGAAAAATCTATTCCTCTTGTTATTTCAATGAGTGTTTGTGAGCTCGCTGATTTATTCCAGCCTGGCATGGGGTGAAGTGCCAAACATTCCACCCCTGGGTGCAGATTTACACATTGTCAGTCATCTTTTCTGGCTGCTTCTGAAAGGTCGCATTAGTCTTTATACATTACAAGATGAATTTGTTAAAGTCTGAATTTGGTGAAAGTGTTTTTGGTTCAAAAGCTTTGAGTAATAGTATTTTTGTCCCCATCAGTGGTTTAAAAGCATAGCAAACCATAATTTGTACAATGCTCACTGGTATCTTCATGAATATATCGCCCCTCACATGTGCAACTTAGTGTTTGCCTACACAGACGCATGTATTCGTATATGTTCACCAATGCCTGCACCTTTAAGCGCCGTAAGTAAGTAAAAGATTAACTGTTCATTAGCAGAATATTTTCCCAAGTAATTGTTTGGTCTATCTAATGTGAGAAATATTGTGTTTAACCCAGAGTCCAAAACCTACAGAATATAAATGTCTACCAATGTCGACCAAAGTCTACCAATGCCTGCATATGTAATTACAACAAAATAAGCACGTAAGTCCAATAAAACTATCAACATGTGTGATCTAACAGTATGTGCTATCTATTTGCATACATTATGTGCAGTGTGTGTGCCCTAGCTGGTAAATCTACACTGTAAGACAGGAATTATTCTTTTTATTTATAAAGGCAAACTGGGTCAGTGTACCCAAAATGCATATTGTATAAAATCTGTCCAAGCGGAGGTGAATTGCTGTAATTCCTGCGCCGCCTTACATTCGTCTTCCCTTGAGCAGCTCTCAATCCCACCCCACCCCCCCCGACATGGCTGCCATAGCTGGTCTGCTGAGAGCAGGGGCCCCCGGTAGCGAGCGCTGGGCCCCAGTCCCAGCTGGTGTGCTGTAGTGGAAGGGCTTGATGTGGGGCTGCAGCAGCTGTCTGCTCCCTCCGCCCCTTCCTGCTCTGATCTCTGCTCTGCAGTTCACACCTGATCAACAACGACTGCACTTCACACAGGAATTTTCCATTTTCTATTTTCTGTCACCCTCCACGGCTCGCCCCCACCCCCACCACACAACAGCCCCCAGACCAACGGCAAGACAAGTGGTGCCCTACAACTTGGTGGCTGGCGACAGCGACACCCAAACCAGCCGGTGACAAAACAGCACGCCTGGTATTTCAGGCCCGCTTCCATGACTCAGTCGCTGTGAAAGGACAAGAAGAGTTGCTGGTCCTCTGTTGTTAACTAGTGCCACCAGTGTTCAGCAGGATGGTAGACAGTGAACATTCTAACCACATCGTCAGCAAGGAGACTGTATGGGGAGCTAAAGAATCTCATTAAAGGTGCTAAGATTTGACTTTTGGGATCTGTATATTATTCTAAAATTCATTTTAAGAGATATTTTTATTTTCACTAAACAAATATGCATGTAACAGGGAATTTTGTCACTGGCTTTTGGGCCAATGTCCAATTTGACAGTGTTTGCCTCTGGGACAGGTTTGACATAAAATCTACTGGAAAAGATTATTTTTTTTCATTAAAAATGGTCTGAATGACTATTACCTGATAGCAAGTGCTGCTATCAGTACTTGACCTACTTATTTGCTAAAACAAATCAAACACTATTCATAGTGTTTGTTGTGCCATTCAGGGAAGCTTCCATAACCCACTGTTTCGGCACTAGTAAGTTCTTTTCTGATAAGCAACGTCTCGTGGTTGTACAAATAAAAACTTTTCTCTTTTCTCTTTAATGAAAGTGGAGACTGCTGTTTGCATCCCTTTCTCTCCTAAAAGTCAGCGTTTTATTTTAACCATGACCCAATCTTTTCTGTAACCATAGCCAGGTAGATGTAGTTGCTTTAACTTCACCAAACATCACATACAGAGGTGGGAAATGAAAAAGATATGTATCATTGCAACAGGCATTTGAGTTGTTTTGGAACGTACAAACAGGTTCTGTGTCGTTCAGGAGAAATTGTTCCAAAGATCAGTGTGAAAATCTTTGTACAATAACCTCCAACTGTCCCAACAAGACTGAAGTTAAGCCTCTAAGATAGTCGATCATTGCATCTTAGGACCAAGTGCCGAGTGTTCAGAATAAAAACAGCTCAAGTTTGGTTGGGATGTGTTGAGATGCCAGTGAGATGATAAAATACAGTCAAAGATAAAAGGCCTGTCAGTCACCGAAACTCTGCGCTGTGCTTTCTAAGAGTAACTGGTGATTTGACAACATTGGAAAGTTGTGTCATGTTAAAATAATTTCATCTAGTAGGAACGTGAGCCCCCGTGTATTTGTGATTTTGCACTGTGTTTTGTACTCATTGTTCAGGATATGATATGAAGAACTATTTGAAGTGTTGAAAACAACACTACCCTCTTACCTGGCTGTGACCTCTACAAGGGCTGCCATCGACCCTGGTCGATCTCTCCTCGCATCCCCCTTCTACCAGCCGCTTCTTACTCTCAAAGGCTTCCTCACAGCCAATGAGAGCCCGGGCTCAGGGGTCCTGCTAACTGTGGCGCTGGGGACAAATGCATAGACCCACTCAGGGAGCCATCAGTCACATGTTCCACAGACACAATGACATAAACAAACAAGGCCTGGTGTCACTTCAACTGAGAGGAGGGAAAACTGCCATCACTTGGGGGAAGTGATGATGTGGAGATGAAGACAAGTCATTATTATTCTGCTCTCTGTCCCTGTGGTCTTGTGCAACAACGGCATGAACACGTGATGCTCTTAGCTTTTCACACACTAAAATCATCTGAAAAATGTCCTTATGGAATGTTTTTTGTCACTGAAATACTGCAAAGCCAACCAGACCAATGGGGATAGGTGTCTTACCTGTGAAAGAGGAGGGGGTGGGGTCAGGTGGTCGTGGACGGAGTGGTGTAACAGGACACTTTCAAAGACAGCACTTAAACACTCAAAAAAAACACAAGTGCATCTCTTATTTCTGCTCACCTACGAAGCCCCGGCATCAAGCCCCGAGCAAGTCACTACAGGATCATCAGCGTGGCTGCAAACACACGAGTGGCTGCAAACACACCAGCACTGACGGTTAGTGTGAGCCGCCCTCACATATCCCTGAACTGTCTCCATTAGGATGGCGTTACTGCTCTCAGGAGGTTGGATCTCACTTGAGTTGCCGGTGGTCAAGTGGCCTCTATCTCAGGGTGCTCTGATAACAGTGTTTGATCTTGTTTGGTTGAGTAGAAAGCAAACAATGGCGGGGGCCAAAGACTTTTGTAGTAATGCCATTAGCTCACTCAGTTGGGTCACAAGTGCATGAACTAATAGGGTGGTGGCAGTGGAGCCTCAGACAGATGTTAGCAAGCTATCATGCTACAAATAATTGCTTTTTAATTACACTATAATGGAGTAAAGCTGTTTTCATGATAAACCTGTCACCTACTGGGGGTTGGTGTTAAGTACCATATATCTGGAAAGAGAAAGGCGGGAGTTTAAGATGACATGCTGTGTTACAAAGGAACAAAATCAAACATAGCAGCCATGACATCTGTCCTCTGATCGTTGGTTGGAAAAATTACAAGACTATTTACTCAGCAAGGTCTCCCAAATGGCTTCATTTTAGATTTTGAGGTCTGGATGTTAATTCAGGAGTAAGACTAAGAGTCAACAGCCACGCTAGCAGCTCTGTCAGGCTGAACTTGAGCACAGTGATATTTCTAGTGATACTTCTGACACCAGTGCTTGCATGGCAATATTCTCTCAATGATAATGGTACCATGCTGTTGTTTACCAGGTATAATGTTTATCATGGTCACATCTTTGTGCAGAATATTAGTATGCTAACATTTGCTAATGAGCACTAGGCACAAAGTACAGCTGAGGCTGATGGGAATGGCATTAGTTTTGGTAATTGATCATAAACCACAGAGTTGGACAAACCGAAATTTTGACCTGATGACCTCGTGCCTCCTCTGGGAAGTGTGAATGCCTGTATCGAATTTCAAGGTAATTCATGCAAGAGATGCTGAGGTATTTCAGTTGCGGACAACAAAGTGGTGGCCCAACTGACATTGCCATCACTATAGCCATGCTGCTGGCAGGGCCAAAAGTGCCAATCATTCTCTGATTCCGGCTAATTTGGGATTTTATGCTTTAATGTGTTTATTATAACCGTATAATTGAGTTTTGGGATGTTGGAATTTGAGCTCTGGCAAATTGTGATGAGTACTTAAAAATGATTTTCTTGCATATCAATGACCAATTTTTCCCACTCCTAATATTTTTTGAAAACAAACAACTATATGATTGTTCAGTATGATAATCAACAGATTCATTGATAATGAAAATAAACGTTATTTTAGAAATATTTCTGTTCTTAGTGGGACCCCCTGAAAGCCTTTAAAGTCCCCCTGAACATCCACAAATCCTAAAGAGATGCAGACAATTGTAATTAAACCACAGGGGTTCTAACAAATGTTTATTCATCCAAATGTCCTGATCAAAATGTTCCTGCAGGGATGCAGGCGGGAGGATCGGCTCCCAGCAAGACTCTCAGGTTCAGACAGGAGGCATCAGCAGACTGAGGGAGCAGTCAACAGCAGAGCAGAGATAAAGCCTGAGATCTGACAGCGGATACGGTTACATGTCACTTCTGATAGCTCCCAGCATTCCTGAGAAAATGTCTGCTTATACCTCACACTGTAAAATATTACCAGGGTTTCACAATATTTAACTGTAATATTTCACAATAAGTTACTGTTTTGTCATTTTACAGGCTTTAATTGTAATGTTCACAATGTAATACTGTAATTTTTAATTTTACTGTGAAATCAATGTAGGAACAGGTAATCACAGTAAGCTTTGCATTACCATGACATTACAACATTTTACTGTATTATTTCACAATAAAATACTGTATTCAGTCCATTTACTGTGATAACACAACAAATTACATGAACCACACTGCATTGTGGGAGCTGGCTCGATGCCTAATCTTTTGGCGGTCACATCCTCACTATAGCCGGAACCAAGCGGGAAAGGTGAACCACGCCAGAGCCTGATGAGGTAAGTTACTCTCCATTTATTTCTTTTCTTTAATGATAGCTAGTCTGTTTTCATTCAGTGTTGCTCCAGCACGGTTAAATGTGACTGCAGACAGTCTGAAAATAATCGGTGCGCTCTGTTGCACCAACACACACATTTGTCCAGGATATATTTTTGTAACATTTGAAACGTGTGCATGTGTTTGTCATATGATAATGTCTTATTTCTCTGATCCGAGGGTTTTGTTGCACATGCTACCTACTTTTTGATGTAAGTAACGAGTTAGTAGATTATTACAACTGTCCTGTTGCTTGTAGCTTGCTAATGCTAACGTCCTCGTTTAGCTACATTTTCCGGGTTGCTGTGAACTTTGGAGGGGATCTAAACGGGTTGACCGCAGTCTAGGACTGCAACAGCTGGTCGGTAAAAATAAACGAGTTTAATTTTCGAGTCGTTGTGTCGGAGATATGTGTCAGTGAAGTGGCAGGGCGCTAGCTGCACCAGGACCCTCTGTTAGCTGGGCGCGTGCACGCTGTAACGGACTTCAGTGACAACACGAGCGTGCACCGCCGGTCCCGACGGTGGTAACGGAGGCCGGTTGCTGAGATACTGCTTTACAAAACGCAGCTGGACCTGAACCACCTTTATATGGATATATTTGTGTACTTTGATTTGAGCCTGCAGTATCATCAGTTGTGGAAAATTCAAAGTAAAGCAGCAAGTAACATTAGGGGGTTGTGCAGCACTTTAGTGAACTTATTTGTATTTCAGGTGAAATAAAGTAATCTACAGCATCAGTTAACAGCTATTTTTTTGTTTTGTTTTCACCCAGGCAATCTTCACTGCGACCTTGAGGAATGATGTTCCACTGTAAATTTGGTATGTGTGAGTATGTGTCTGAGACTGTTAATCTGTTTATTCAGCACACAAAGCTTCACAGTAACACTCCCCATTACAACTATCAATGTGGTGTACCTTACTGTACTCAGATGTACCGCAAAGCCACTGTACTGAAAAGCCACATGTATAGAGACCACAAAGGATCTTATAGTCGCAAGCCAATTGACACATCCTTAAAGTGTGTGGCTCAGTCTTGTACATTCAAGTGTGTTACAGTAACCTCTTTTGTAAATCATTTGAAGTCACACTCAAAAGAAGGATTCAAAATCAAATGCCCATTCAGAGGTTGTGACTGCAGCTTTACAGTTGCATCTAGTTTTGCCTCACATGTTTCCAGGAAACATGCAAATAGACGTGTAGAAGATCTAGAAGATTCAGTTCTAGATACGTCTGGTCCCACAGAGCCTTTGAGCCAGCCTGGGCCTAGTGACTCAAGCTCTGATATTTCTGAAGCACAACATGAACCAGAAGTGCCATTTGCTGTTGATGAATCTCTGTTTTTACAAAACCTTACACTTCTGTACTTAAAATTACAAGCTAAGCTATTGTTACCGGCCAGTACCATACAAACAATCATTGAGGACTTTGAAAATGCCCATGAAATTGGCCTGTCCCATTCGCTTAACATTCTGAGTGAGAAATTGAAGGTACTTGGAATTCCTGAGGCCAGTATAAGCAGCATCATTAATGAACTGAACAGAGGGGATCTACTCAAGCTCTATAACAGGGGACTTCTGAGCACAGACATAAAGAGAAAGACAGCTTTTAAAAAGAGTTTCAACTATGTTGAGCCTGTGCCTTTGTTTTTGGGAAATGATGAAAATGGCGAAGAACGCTTTGCCCAGTATATACCTGTACAGGAGACATTGGCTGCACTGTTCAAAAGTGAGTCTGTGCGAGAACAGTATGCTGCAACACGCTTACAACCCTCTACTGTGGACGTCTATCAGGATATCAGGGATGGAGAAGGAGTTCAGAGTAATCCGCTGTTGAAAACTGAGCCTTCCTCGGTTGGTTTGATGCTATACCAAGATGCATTTGAGGTCGTTAACCCGCTTGGTTCAGGAAAAAAAAAACATAAAGTGTTAGCTGTTTACTCAACTCTGACAGACATTTTGCCACACAACAGATCCACTATAAATCAGATGCAACTTGTCCTTCTATGTAGAGAGCAAGACTTTAAATATTTTGGGATGAACAAAGTTTTTGAACAACTGATTAAGGACCTCAAAGTTCTGGAGGAGAGAGGTATTGAGCTAATTGATGGCAGTGCTGTAAAATGCACGTTGGTTAGTATTTCAGGAGACAACTTAGGATCTCATTCGGTTGGGGGCTTTGTAGAAAATTTCAGTCGAGCTGATCATTTTTGTCGCTATTGTGAGGTAGACAGAGACACATTTATGAAAGAACCACAGCTGTGTGGTACCCCGAGAACAGCACAGTCCTACCAAAGTCATTTGCAAGGTCTAAAAACTAGTGACACCAACTCTGTATGTGGCATCAAGTCTGACTCTCCTTTTAACCAACTTGCTCATTTTCATGTTTGTCAGCCTGGCCTGCCACCATGTCTAGGTCACGACTTGTTTGAGGGTATTGTCTCTTATGACCTTGCTTTGTTTATCAGTCATTTAGTCAAAGAGAAGCATTTTACTTACCTGCAATTAAATCGGTGTAAGAACCAATTCAAGTACCAAGGAAATGATGGCAGCGACAAACCGGCAGACCTCTCTTCTGGCAGTGAGAGATTAAGTGGGCATGCAGTTCAAAACTGGTGCTTGCTTAGATTGCTGCCTCTCTTGGTGGGTGATAGGATTAAAGATCCTTATGACAATAAGGTATGGCAACTCATTTTGCAGCTGAGAGAGATAGTGGAACTTGTCTGTGCACCAGCCATTACAACAGGCCAAGTAGCATATCTTAAAGTCATCACTGAAGAGTACATATACTACAGAAAAAAGCTCTTCTCTGGTCATCCCTTAAAACCCAAGCACCATTATTTGTGCCACTACTCAGAGCTCATCATACACTTTGGCCCACTTATTCGCCTGTGGACTCTAAGGTTTGAAAGCAAACACACGTTTTTTAAGCAGTGTGCCCGAAAATTACACAACTTTAAAAGTCTTTGCAAAACTCTGGCAGAGAGACACCAACTTCTGCAAGCATATTTGAGTACAGGCAGCCTTTTCCCTCCATCTATACAAGTAGAAAAGGGCACAGAGTTTTATGTGAATGATTACAATGACCGGATCAGGGCATCTGTAGCCAGTTATAAGTTTGAGTCACAGTCTGCGGTGGCTTGCAACAGTGTCACAATGAAAGGCACTGTGTACAAAAAAGGGATGTTTGTTATACTTGGGAACAATGATGAAGAACTTTATGTTGGGAAAATTAACCTGGTCATTGTTCTCCATGATTCTGTGCACTTTGTGACAGAGAAACACACTTTTGTTAAGTTGAGAGATATGGGCATCTATTGCGAATTAGGAGTAGCCCAAGAGGATTATGTTTGCATTAAGCATGAAGATTTGCTTGACTACTATCCTCTTCCAGTTTACAAAGTATATGACTTGTCACTAATTGCTCTCCACCATTCTTTCTCTGAGGCAGTTTAAACAACCAGGTGACAAGAGCAGACAGGACAAAGAGGCTGTAGACAAGCTGTTGAGGTAAAAAAAATAATGCATACCTAAATGGGCAAAAAGCTGTGTTATTAACCTGAGAAAATCAAGTGGTTCTCTTTTTGATATGTTTTTGATATGTTGTGGTAATAAATCTCAGAAGCATGGAGACTTAAACATAGCAAACAGACAAGTAGGGAATACTGTACACTGCAGTAATTGATTCATGTTTGACACTCTGGTCTTTTAGATTATGAATCGTGAAGATATAAAGGAAGCAGTCTTATCAGTTTTAACGGACCTCTCTGTTGAAACCCTGACTTCCCTGCTGGAAGGGTTTGAAGATCTTGGTGTGGAGAGCAGGGCAGACCTTGCTTTAGTGCAAGAGAAGGATCTGGAGCAATTCCTTAGACCAATCCAGTGTCGTAAACTGCTGAATGGCATTAAGAATGAAGGTAAATATATATTTTTCCATGGGAAAGTTGAACAAATGCGACAACAAGTTTAAATACCAGTACAAAGTTTTTGTAGAATTTTTATTTTTATCTAGGCATTCGGGGGTGGTCACGTTGCACATTTGAGGATTTAGCTTTTTACAAACTGAAACTTTCAGCAAGAATCTTGCACATCTTGCCCTTCCTTTATCTGTTCAGAATTTTTTGTCCTCACTTCCAGGACTTCAAGCACTGGAAATAGAATATGTTGCTGCCTCTCCATCTACTCAGTATCCCCAATCATCAAGTTCCGAAAGCACTTTGAACTCTTCTCCAACACTGCCTGGCAGGCCATGGTATACAGACTTCCGGGTCAGATGGGAAGGGATGCCAGCAGCAATTCGAAAGGCAGTGGCAGATCAAACAAGACCATCACCAGGGGACAGAAAAGATATGGTGAAGGCAGTGGTGGACCAAATGTTAGAGCATGAGCTCAACCCAACCCGAGCAATGTGTCACAGCATTGCACGCAGAATTGTAAGGGACTATCCCAAAAGTTTTGCTGATGTCGGAAGAAGAGGAGACATCTTTGGGGATGGCTGTCACTCTCTTCTTCTGCAAATTAAAACAAGAGTGGAATATAAGAATAGAAAAAACAGTCTTGCACGACGACGCAGAGAGAGAAGGCCCCGCACTGTAGTGGCAGAGGGGGCCAGAATAATGCCAAGAGGCCCTGTGGACCAGTATGGATGTGTCAGGTGGTGTCCTGCAGAACTTCCTGCTGGAGAAACCGAGGCAACCTTGGATGAAATTAAAAGGCAACTGCGTAACATCTACTCCGAGGAAGGGATGAGCGGGGCAGA
Organism: Pempheris klunzingeri; assembly: GCF_042242105.1. Classification (NCBI taxonomy): domain Eukaryota; kingdom Metazoa; phylum Chordata; class Actinopteri; order Acropomatiformes; family Pempheridae; genus Pempheris; species Pempheris klunzingeri. Next base: position 23,042,057 of record NC_092018.1, read on the forward strand.
AAGAGCTGAACCTCTGATGGAGAAGACATACGTAATCCAGCGCCGATACCTTAACAGTGTGCCTGCACCAGCCATCACAGAGATTAAGGAGGAATGGCCTTTTCTCTTCTCCCAAAGAGGCCTTTACTCCCACTTTGGTCTGCTGACGGATGTCTCCATCCTTATTAAGATGCAAGAGGCCCTGAACAACAAAGGCAGTACTGTCATTCAGTTCTGCCAGGAACTCAACCGTCAGCCAGGTATCGAGGAAATCCTGGCAAACTACGAGCCAGAGGCTTCAGACAAGGCTGCATGTATCCTCCTGCTCCTGATGGCATATTTCAAAGAGCCAGAGAACGCCATTATGCTTAAGACTGATGTAAGTTGTTTAAAAGATAAAAAAAGCAGGTTGTGATTGCATTAGACAGTACTGTATGATACTTTGACACTTGCATACATTTAATCACACTCATTCACATGTTGACACATAATGTTTTCTATGATTAACTTCTAAATCAGTGAGACCAGTGGACTATCTCTTATGTACCATGTTGAAACTTTGCTACTATAGATGTATGCTATGTCTTATTTTACAGCCGTGTGACACTGCTGCTGATGTGCAGAGGACAGTGGCATTACCGAGCACCCCCTGCTTAATTGTCCAAGGTACGGTATATCTGGATTTTATATTGACATTTGTAGCTGTAAGCTAGAAATGATATTTTTAAATAACTTGCTGATCAATGTTTTGACATGTTTTTTTCTAATATTGTAGCATGTCTCCATCTTTCTGATACTGATATTTAAAAGTAGTGCCATTAGCTGGTGTCCAGTCAGTGGTTTCAGATATTTCAGATAGCTTTTTTCCATCATTCCAGGGGAGTACATTGACTTAGATTTTCTTTGCTGTTCATTTCAGGTGACATGATGAAGCCAAGGGCTTGGATGCTGTGCATCGAAGGACAAGTGGTGATGGGACCACATGCCAGATTCATCAATGGTATAGCTGCACTTTTTGCGAGCTACTACAGCTTCAATCTGCAGTATCCTGAGGATGGTTCATGCACTCTGGAGTTTATCCAAAGGTATTGTAACGCTCTTCAACTTTTTCCTTTTGATAGCATGGTAAAGAGAGCACACAGCCTATGAGCTGCCGGCATATGCTCCTTTTTGGTAACACAACCTCATCAATTTTAGCACATCATTGTGTCAGGAATTTTTCATTACCACTATATTCCCTACCAATATTGGTCACCACTGTCACCACATGCACCTTTCTAACTTGGGTGTCAAGTATATGACTTGGTAGCTTGCTTAATTCCAGGTGTGGAAAGAGGGCTAAAGTACTGCTCACATGAAAGTACCATTATGTCGCTCATGCCCTTGATACATCCTGTTAGGAGTCTTGTGTTAGGGGTGAATTTTATTTCTAAAAACATCAGTAAATGGTAACAGCACCGCTGAGACACTGAAGCAGAAGCAGCAACACACACACACACAGAGGCAAGAGCAGGGAGCCTCGATCAGCTGTGCTGCCATCATTTACCCATATTTTACTATTCAGATTATTACTAAATATTTGACACACATACATATGACTTCATGACTTCAAAAATAATCTTCAATAATAATCAGAAATAAAATTCACCCCTAACACAGACTCCTAACAGGATGTATCAAGGGCATGAGCGACGTCACATAAATTAAAAGGTACAGGTCATCTCCATAATGCTTATAACAATCTCAGCCTGTTAGTAGCAAAACAAACACTTTTATTTGCATACTTTTGACACAAACAGAAATTGCCCGGACATCCCAGTTCAAACTTACTTTTGGTTTCAGGCAAAAATTAAACTTAATTGTGCCGATCAGTCTGATTTTGGTTCCTATCATTCAGTTGCACTACTGACCAATCCTAAATACAGCCCAGGTTCAAAAATCCACAAGTTATCCATTAAAGTACGAAGTACTTTTAACCCACAGTGATGAGGTTAGGGGGAGTAAGATGTACCCCCCAATTTTGTAAAATCATATTTTTTCCTAACTAATTGTTAATATAAAATAATAAAAAATAAATAATATAACCAAGAGCATTATTGTGTGAAGTGATTTCAACACTGCACCTATCCAGGGTGAAGTTATTATAAAAATATTTTTGCAGCATCTTTTGTCGGTGTTGCATTTTGTGGATAGTCCCTGTACACTTCAGTCCTGGCTGGTTGTGCAGAGGCTTGTTATTACAAGGCAAAAATAAAGACTTAATTGATTGTAATGAGTACAAATGGCTAGCAGCAGGTAAAATGTTCTCTAAAAAAGATGTAATACTTGTTTTTCATGGAGCTTTTAAAATTTAGACTTGAAATATATTGAAATCAGATTTATATTAAGCCGAATTAAATATTTTGTCTAGAAATGAGACAAATTAATCTCGGAAGATATGAGTTGCCTTGATAGGTTAACCTGGCTATTGCAATTGAATTTTCCTATTGGCTGATCTGGATGCAGATAACATAGGTGGTGCCATCTTACATCACCGAAAGCTAACATAGTTACTGTGGTGTGTGTGTCTTAGCTCCACCCAAACCAGTCTTTTTTTCAGGTTCTACAGGCATTTTTACCTCCGTCAAGGAGGTTATGTTTTTGCTGTCGTTTATCTGTTTGTATGTCTGTCTGTCTGTCTGTCGGTCGGTCTGTTAGCAAGATAACTAGAAAAGTTATGAACGTATTTTAATGAAATTTTCAGGAAATGTTGATAATGGGACAAGGAACAGATGATTATATCTTGGTGATGTTCTGGATTACCATCTGGATCCAAGAATTTTTGGAATGATTCAAAGGTGGAAATGGGCTGCTTGGCAGAGGTCTGCACTCTCCGAGTGCTTTTCTACTTTAAATTTCCAATCAGAGAGACTGGGGTTTAGTCACCCTTTAAATAAACTAAAAAAGTACAAGTACACAGAAAGCCATTCAATTACAGTTACATAAGTAAATGTCATTTGTTACTTTTCACCTTTGTTAATTCTTTCTTTTTTAGTGTTTCTCAGTGTTTCCATGTGTGTCTCTATTTCTACATACCTGATCTGCTTGCTTGTATCACTCTTATTTCTTGCCTTGGTGTAGGTTTACCTAAAGGGAAAGGGGCACCACTGCATGTGCCTTGGATAAATTATGCAATATATAAATTGGTGTAAAACTTAAAGTTGTTTTCTTTGCCTATTGTTTACAGGTGCTTCTTGGGAATCAACCCTGAGACCGGCTCAAAGGGCAAGAAGCGGAGTGGTGTCAACCCACGTGTGAGCACTCTCTTGAAAAAACTTGTGGACTTTGAATGGCTGTCAAAGTAGAAATGCAAAAATTTGATTGTTCTGTAATGTTCAAAAATGTTTTTAAAAGTACACTTTCAAGTGCTTTTATAGTTTTTTTATGTTTAAAAGTATTAAAAGTTTAAAATGGCCATTGTTTTTGTTGTCATTTTTACTGAGCAGATCCAAAGCATGTTTGTAAGAGTAAAAAACTGTAAAATCACAGTTAACAAGTAAAATTTACAATATGTTACAGTATTATTTAAATTGTAATTTCACAGTAAATTACTGGCTACCAAATTGCCGTACTTTTACAGTAAAATGAACTACAGCAAATTACTGTAATTATACAGGTAAATGCTGCTATATCACAGTAAAGTCAAAGTCACAGCAACTGTGAAATTACAGTAGACAGTTGTAGTTTTATTGTAATTTGTTGTGAAATATTTACAGTAAGTTACTGTAAACTATTTACAGCAAGTTACTGTAAAAATATTTACAGCACATTACTGTGAAAGTAGTGCAATTAGTAGCCAGTAATTTACTGTAAATTTACAACGAAAAATTTTACAGTGCACTTCAGCACTCCAGCCCCCTCTCGCTCTGTCTCTTTCAGGTTGACAGGCTGAGCAGCAGACACAGGGGTCCACAGCAGGGTGTGTGTGTGTGTGTGTGTGTGTGTGTGTGTGTGTGTGTGTGTGTGTGTGTGTGTGTGCGTGTGTGTGTGTGTGTGTGTGTGTGGAGGCAGTGATGGACAAGCATCACCCCCCTCCCCATAGCTCCCAGTATAGCTCCAGTCACACTCCAATTGAAACAGAAGCAGCTCCCTGCTCTCAGGGCTGTTTGGGTGCAGACAGCAGGTCAGTCACATATAGAAAGAATCAGACATCCACTCCTAACACTGTTTGTCTTTTACACCAAATAAGAAGATGTACAAGCAGAACCTTTAATCCATCATGACTTTTCGCCTCTATTCTGGCAGCAATGGTAGAATTTAAAAAGCTAAATACCTTAACTGTGTTTTACTGTGTGAATGCAGGGATGTGGAACTGTATCTAATTTATTTTTCAGAACATTTTTTTTTACGATTTTAGCAGAGGAGGTCTTTATCTCAGGAGAGGTGGTTCGCCATGGAAATATCTACACGCTGATGTGGTCTCACACACACACACGCACACACGCACACACACCACTTCTGAACAGTGAGTAATGAGGCCACAATGCAACAATCGTTCCTCCCATTCTGACACAGGAGCGGTGAGCATGTCACTCCCAGACAGCTCAATAAGTTGAGTGTGCGCGTCCTGCAGAGCAGCATTGGAACGCTGGTTTGGTTATATTAATGCTTAAACAATGACTACATTTTACTGATGTTTATTCTAAAACAAGTTCTGTTTTCCTGATAATTTCATAAATGTCCAGGCGCATTAGTAAAATGGCCAGCACATCAAACTAAAACTCTTTGATATGCAAGTGAAAGTTAAAATATTTTCCGGATATCCACGGAGAGAGACACTGCATTACTTCGTCACTCTCTGTTACACAGCAGAGGGGCAAAATGCAAACTTTCAACAAAAACTGAACAGTAGAGCCTTCACAAGGGGAGAATTCATTGAATAGGGCTGTTGGATTCAACCACATTAGTTTTAGCTAAGTGTGCCTAATAAAATGGCTATGTAGGCCTATGGACATTTGTAGACTCAACAAGTGAATTACATTTAAGTAAACCCTGATCATGGCGGTGCTTGACTCTCAGCTGTGGCAGCATTTTCCTCCACACGCCACACTTCCTCCACACTCATCGCCCCTGGATGTCTAATTCTAGCATTAAATGATTGAAATCATTTGCTTGAGGCAGACATACAACAAATGCAATCTGTAGTTCGAACAACAGCCCTAGAGCCGGCAAAAGTCCGCCACATGACAAACGAGCAGGGCGTTCTGGGTGCAGCAAACATGGAGGAAAGATTGTAAGATTGTAGTTTAACATTCTAACGATACAAAGGCAGTTGGACATCTGTAAAGTTTCCCTTTAATGTAAACTTTCCTGAAGAAATTTACATATTGGAGTAACGAATATCTTTTACTGAGTTTGAGTTTTCAAAAAACTAAATAATGCCATATTTTATATCATTGAGGAATCTTAGTGGCAGTTGATAACATCTGGCTAACTGTTATCCAGCGCTTAATAAATGGTTTAGGCTTCTGCCCTACCAGCACCCCACATCATTGTAGCCCTAAACCAAAAGACCATAATACTAGCAAGGACAAAAACAAAGTGAATGTTGCCGCTCCATCATTATACACATCTGACAGGCACGCTGTCTTTAGAAAAGTCATGCATTTCATGTCTTGACAGTTGTTAAACCCCCCCCCCCCCCAAAAAAAGCGCAGAAAAGTAAGAAAAATGCAGGACAGCGGTGAAATCCCCACACATGCATACACAACCTTTTTAACACATTCCGGAAGCTGCCGATGAATGACATCCTGTGAGGTACTGTATCCGTCAGGCCAACCCACCCACTGCAAATTCTGACCGCCTCAATACACAAGTGCACCTGAACCGTGAAAGGAAGGTGAAAATTAAGTCTACTTTGCGGCATTAAAAAAAGCCTTTGGCTTATCTCCCGGCTGGAACGATGCCTTCCCCTATCTGACACACAAGGAGGCAGGGAAGCTGCCCTGAATGGGAAACACCATGGCCCTTTACAAAGGCCTGTTAGAAACAATTAGTCCTGAGTGCCAGGGTTTTGATTTGACCGTCTAATTGCTAGTTCAGGGTTGAGAGAGTGTGTGAGCTGGCTGAGAAGGCTGGGGAGCTGTGAGGGCCCTGGGGGAGAGCCGCTGTCACACAATAGCAGCCTTTATTTCACATTCAGCTTCTACAAAGTGGGTGTGCTCAAAAGATTTAATCCCACATTCAGACCTGACAAGAAAAGTCATTCATATTGAAAAGGTGGGTACAACACTGTTTCAGGTGCCTCCTGTCTACTTCCCACCCATACCCCACCCTCCAGAAAAAAACACTTTTAAAGTATGTTCTAGTTTTTTTTCTCCTGCAGACGAACAAGCTAAATGGGGAACCTGATCCTCGTCGGGATCACGTCAGAATCCTTCACCGGTGCTCCTTTCAATGGACTTGCTTTTTCAGAGGCCAAATTGACCAGGATACCATTCCTGACTGCAGTATGTGTGAGTGATGAGTGGCTGACACAAATAACAGTAGGCCATGCATGTAAAAGGATGGGACTGTGCTACAGGATTACAGGAGCCTCATCCACGGTGGTTTGAGCCTCATACTTTCACCTCCTACCACGGCTGGGATTTCAACCCCCCCACACCCCCCCACACCCCCCTCCTTCTGTTTCAAGAAGTCCGTCCTCACATACCAAATCCCCCCCTACTCTTAAATATCACCTGCTTTCTGCTCCTTTAATCACCTCAATAGGCATTCCTTCATGCAGTTTACAGCAGTCTGTCGTGCACAGGTAAAAGGGTAAAAATTCTTTCAAAACAAAAGTGAAGCAATCCCTGCAAGCTGTAACTGCGACCGTGTCCTGCTGGATGAGAGGAACGCTTAGCTTTAAAGACATGCATGAAATAGATGCACGAGCAGACTCAAGTCATGAAGGAGTGGAAATCAAACTGATTCACTGATCTGAAGGTTTGACATAAAATCCCTGCATTTGCGCTACCCACTGCATCTTCATTCACCTCCGAGCTTAAAGGGAAAGAAGAAATACACACAATTTGGGCCTTTTGTTGTCGTTTTGCCCAATTCTCACCGTTTAGTTGCTAAGGTCTGTGATGAGAACAATTCTCAGATGAGGCAAGAAACACACAGCAGCCAGGCAACCAGACTGAAAAGACTGAAAAAGTAAAACCACTAAACTAAAATTATCACCACATTGTTGTAATCCTCCATCATAGTTTGCAATCTGACTTCCCGTCTCAACTTTGTCCTCTCGTAGTTGATAGTTGTGAGCAGACTCTAGCCCCCTTCTACACTGCCTTTTCAAGGTGGGAACATTGCGCCGTTGCTCTTCTACCCGTCTGTGTAAAAGTTACTTAGACGGAACAGGGGATCATTTTTGTTTGGGACCTGAAGTGGAAGTAGAGGTAGCAAAAGAGCTGTTGCCGACGCTGTTGTGTTACATGCCACAGCTCTTCCTCTTCTGGAAAGCCGGTGTACTGTCTAAAATCACACACCAGGGGGGCGATGTGCCCACCATTGCTTGGTTCATCGTAAACAAACAAAGTCACATTAATAGCAAGTCCGTGTAAAAAGGGCTACAGTTTCCCTGTGAGGGATAATTACTGACAAGTTGGAGGACTTCACTTTCAGTTTTACCATCAGACAAAGAAATGGTAACGCCAAAGGCACACACTTTGTAAGGACAGGTCATAGGTTCCTACAAGATTTGCTCTTTAAAAGGAGTTTTCTTGCAAATAAACACTGTTATGGGGTTACATTCAGTGTTTCTCACACATACATAGTGTGTATCCTTGAAGTCTACCAAATGTGCTGAATGGATGTCCTTCTTCGGGAAACATTTGGCAAAGATTTTATTTTCTCTTTTAAATAGTGCATTTTTACATCCAAGTTTGCAGAGGTGGAAGTCTTCCTCTTCTTTGCCTCCTCCGACACATTGCCATGCTTCTTTGCACCAGTGCGTGATGCAAACAAAATAGTAACCTCCTCATTAAAGCACCGCTCCATAGTTCAACTAATGGTCAAAAACTCAACGCGCTACCTTTCACGTACCACCTCGTTAAAAATGAGACAGCGTTTATTATCTCAACTTATCATAGAGGGGTGAACAGAGCCATCATACTGAACGCTGGGAGTGAATCACCAATGTGACTGCCCACGGATGACTGACAGTGCAGTTTCATCTCAGCTTTTCATTGTTCGCTATAAATCCAATATGTATCTGCAAATCAGCACAGCATTGAAAAAAAAGAAATCAGCAAAATGAAAAAAAGTTTCAAAAAGTTTGGGAGCCACTGGTTTAGATGCAGTAATCTTGCTCATAATGCATCTAATTATCTAATCTAATCATCTGACTATTCATGTTTCTTGTCCCTTCTGACACTGTGGTGATCACAGTAAAATTATCGCTGACGGAAATGATGTTAAATGGAAATTTACAATCCCAGCGCAAGCTCCTTTCTAATTATTAGTCCTTTTAGTTGGCTATAATTAAATTAATGTCATATAACCCCTCAATTGTCTCTAAAGATAATCTCATCCAGGTTAACACTGTGTTTTCCAGCAGGCCATATGCACCCTAAGGTGTGCTGCATTCACATTCATCAGAGAAAACCCTAAATTTCTTCATCACCCCAGTCGACAGAGAAGGTCACTTCAAAGCAGGGACTGATTCACAGGGGCAATAGAGGCCCGGGACCGACAAATGCACCAGTTGTAAAACTTAACAAGGTGTGAATGCCCTCTGAGTGCCCTGGCTCTCCAGTATGCAGGGACAGCCTGTGGAAGCTCTTACGGCCTGTGGTACACTGCAAAAAATGCTGATTCTGACTATACGTTGTCATTCCAGTCAGAATGAACTGCTCCTGCCAGAAAAAGTCGATAATGCACAGAGTGCGTGGTTACTTTACTGAGACGAAGACACCGGAGATGCAGCCACATTTGGATTCACATGATTCCCATGCATTACGCCCTGCTTTTGATCTACCAGATGTATGCTCTGATGAGGGTTTTGTATATTGAAAGCTTGGCTAAATGGATGTTACCTGATCAACCGACATCAATGGATGTCTATTGACCGCATTTAATCAATTTACTTCACACTTTGAGCAACACAATTAGGAGGTGGCCCGAAGTCCTTTGTTATCTAAGAAGGATGATTGACTGAGGAAACACTGTCGATACTCAGCCTTCAGGGAAAGTTGGCCATGACTAGATTTTTGTGGTTATCAGCTGCACGAGTAAATCACAGTTCTCTGTTTACCTTCTAATCTGAATTTCACACCAAGCAGTTCAGCCGACCAAGTGCAAAATGAATGAGATGTTGAATTCAGCCACGAAGAGCAACTTAACATTGGCTTGGATTTAGAAATATTGCTGATGAATTCAGTCTATTCATAGTCTAGGAATACGTTTAGCATAGCTCACAGAAAGTTAGCAAGACTATAATTTGCAACAATAGTAATTTTGTTTCAGGCCTTTCTGTGTAGGAGTTGAGGGTTTGATCTGTAATGCTCATTGTAAAGGAGACTAAAAGACTGATTAAACAAAATGAAATATCACCCTGACGATCTTATCAGATGAAAAGTCACAGGATTTCCTCTGACAAACTCCATGAATTTGTGAACCAAACTACACGGTACTCTATGCAACAGCTGTCGAGATATTTCACCTAAAATGTAAACCACATGGTTGCGTTACAGGGAAAATCAGGGGATCACCACAGTCAATCACAATCCTCTGGGGAGCATGAATGTAAAAATGTCACGGTAATCCTCGCAGTAGCTGCTGAGATATTTCAGTGTGGTCTGACTGACTGACTAATTGAGAGCTACCAGCCCGAGAGCTCATGTTTTAAAGCAAGACATGGCAAAATAAAAGCTCACTGTACACACAAATACCAATAATCAACCAATCAAGTCAGAGAAATGACTTAACTTTGCTAATGTTAACTAACATTGACCACCTTATGGTATGGGCCATACAGCCAGAAAGAGTGTTTATTGTACGTACAGTATTGTGGATGTCCTGGGCTGTATGGAGAATACTGACGTGAGCAAGAATGGGTTTTATTATTGCTCCAGAGTTTCCATTTGCAAGAGGAAGAATGTGTTCTTCTTCTCTGACAAGTTACATACGTCAGTCTGGGCTTAAATGGCCTGCTGTCATTTGTCATGCTGCTTTTTTTTTTTTTTTTTTTACAGTGTAGCAGCTCTTGGGGGGTGGGGGGGTGTTTGGAGAGGAAACATCAGGTGGCTGGTTGGACCACTAGGCCTGGACACTTCTGATTTATCTGTGCATTTCAGAATTATGTTGCCGACCTATTCACCTCACTGCCATTTGTGTCACCCCCTAAGTTCTGTTCAGGCAATCACCCCCCCCCCCAAGCCCTACCAACCACAGAGAATACTGCCTACAACAAGTTGCAGTGTCGTCTACAGTTCAGTACGCACACATACACACTTGGTCAAAAATAAATACTAGTCATACCAACACTGGTCACACAGACAGCCAGACTGTGATTCACCTCTGTGCAGATCTCAGCCTGCTGACGAAAGGCTCTTTGAAGTGGTCTTTAAATGCAAATCTGTGTTAATCTGTCAAAGTGATGCTGTCAATTTGAATCAGCGAAACGTCACTAAAACGGTGATGTAATGCCGTACGGCTCTACTATCGTTTGTCAGCGTGGGTTATTTGTCTAGATGTCTTCCCTAGCATATTGAATAAACGAACCGTTGTGACACTCTGTCATAGGCTGTGTGGTTTATGTTGCTGCTTATCAGTGAAATCATAAGGAGATCTGGAGGGAGAACTAGAAAACAGATCTGTGTGCTACTGGCACTGCCATTCAGAAAGTAGAGTATAGCGCCCTCTAGTGGATATAGAGAGCTAAGGTCTCAGAAACAAGATGCCTCCAACAAACACCAACTAGTCTTAATATCTGAAAATAGAAATGAAGGAATATGGGGATATAAATAGTTCAGGGAATTATTAAAGGTACAGAAATAGTGAAAGCTGAAATACACTTATCTAGTGTTGGACTGTCCTTTCTCTTTATTTTGTTGAGTGGTTCTTGCCATAGTGTGGATTAGAACAGTAGTCGATCAGGGCTGTTCACTGTATAGAACCGTGTACTGACCCTGCCTCTGCACGACACAACTGATGCTCTCAAACACATTAAGCAGGCAAGAAATTCCACAAATGAACTCTTGACAAGGCACACGTGTAAACTGAAAACCATTCCAGGTGACGACCTCATGGAGCTGACGGAGAGAATGAAATAAAAGGTGACTACTGCTAGTAGTGTGAATTACTCTATAAGAATATATAGAATATACTGGTAGTAAATTTGAAAGGACCTGGAATCCCTTTTTATCACATGTTAATGACACAGCATGTCATACTCCTGTGGACTGAGCACTGTGTAGTTTTTGATTCTTTTTCTTCTTTTCTTTACTTCTTTTTTTCTCCCATTTTATGTTATTTTTTTATCTTATATATTTACTTTTCACTTGTGGTGATTATTCATTTTGTTCTCCTGATCAACTTCTGATTTTTGGAGGGGATATGTGCCAGGGTGGGGGGGGGGTAGGGGGTGTTTGTTGTTTGTTGATTGTTCTGAATTATAATAGCTATACGTTATTGAATGTATGACTGTAATTGCTAATTTTATATGTAAAATTCAATAAACAGAATTGACAAAAAAAAAAAAGAATATATAGAATATAAAACACGTTCTGGTTTGTTTAACCTTTTTTGTTTACTACATAATCCCATATGTGTTCCTTCATAGTTCTGATGCCGTCAATATTAGTCTACAGTCTGCGTGTGTGTGTTCCTGTACACTATGCCAGCCGTGGCATCCCATGTAAGCTGGTCCTACCTGCATCTCACACCCTGCTATTATATGCTGGATTGTTTCAGGAGCATCTTTGCACAGCCTGCATCCTGCCCTCTTCACCACCAAATCTGAGATTTATTCTCTAGTAGGAAACTATGGGACACAATTGGGTTTTAATCTATATATGTCCTTTACCACTTGATAGTATAAGAAAACCATTTATTCAGACTAAAACTGACCTCGCGTCAGTGTCATCGGCTGCCCTGTTGCCCTGCTGACCTCCATACAGCAGCTAACAGTGAGCTGGTTTAGCAGGGATGACTCTAAACTACGATAGAAAAGCAGATGGAGACAGATGGAGGAACAGGAGACATAGCCTTAATCTAAATGAATTTCAGTTTGAAGTGCAACATAAAGCACATTTAAAGAGAGATCATTTGAAACCGTACCACTTTGACTCAACTCATTACCTTCCGTTTTTCTCGTGGACTGAGAGGAAACCACAGTTTGTTATAAGGCCTCAGCTTCCTGTGTGCTGTGAAAGTGCTTTAGCAGAAATCAATATAGTGAAGATAGACTGAGGAATGAGCCGTCTATTCTTATTATAACCAGTGCCATTATAACATGTGGTGTTAGACAATAGAATATGAGGGGAGGTAGCAGGAAAACTGGGCATTATGAAGAAAAAAAGCAGACATTTGAAAAAGAGTAATTCATTTGAACATTTCTATTAATTAATGAAAATCACTCCTGAAAATTGTAATAATGAAAGAGCCTTTTGTTATTGTTGCGTAATCGATATATTTAACATAATTTATTCAGGCCATGTGTTGATGTGTGTGTGTGTGTGTGTGGGGGGGGGTGCACAAGCATCCAGTATTTGTCCTCCTGATCATTCATGTCTTATTGACACTCATCTTCTGAGTGACCTCAGCGGTGTGTGTGTGTGTGTGTGTGTGTGAGAGAGAGAGGGTGCGTGCGTGTGAGGGTGCGTGCGTGTGAGGGTGCGTGTTGGAGTGAGGGGAAGTCCGTGCAAATGATGAATCAAAAGCTCAGACCAAACCCACTAGAGGATGCACGCCCTTTATTTCTGTGGCTTTTCTTACCGACGATGAAGTGCTGGTGCGCTTTTACGCGGAGTGCGCAGAGGAGGCACCCAGCATGGCTCCGAGCTGCACCGGGACCACCACTGCTGTTCTGCTGCTGACACTGGCAGCAATCGGGATTGTGCTGCTGGTCCTTCCGGCTGAAGAAACTGAGAGGCCTCGGGAAAACATGGTAATGAAAAGAATTAGTGTGTATGTCATACTTGGTGCATCCAAAAGGTTTTTTGGACGAATGCCCGTTAGTTCTTATTGTTAGTTGGATAGTCCTCTTGCTGAAAATAAAGGTGTTGTTTCAAAATAATTTAATTTTACTGATATTTCTCAATAGTAATATTTCCATGTGTGCCTGCTGGGTCATTTTGAGTCTGTTCTCCTGTCTGACTTTTTCACAGTGACAGTCTTTTTTTTTCCTCGTCCTAATTGTATACTTCTTATACTTCATCATCAGCAGTTGCAATAGAATTGCTCATTACATAAATATTTACATCACAAAGACATCTCTTACTTGCACCTCAGTGCTTTGCCTCATGTATCATTTGCAGTTGAACACATTAGAAGTTCCGAGGTTGGCACAGTTGACCCAATTTAATACTGTGCTTTATTTTAACCAGCTGTGCATTTCCAAAAAGCTGTTGCGTAAAGATTCTACTTAAATGGTCACAGTCTGAGACTCATATGTCCTGATCGGAACTTGCTCAGCCATCAGTTTGTGTGTCAGCTAAATGCTCAAAAGCAAAATGACAGCTCATCAGCCAACATGCAGGAGGTGCCAACCTCAAAGGTCAACAGATGTTTGCAGAAGGAAGAGATGCAGCGCACGCAAGAGAACACAACATAGAGAGAATGAGACAAAAAGAAAAAAAAAAGAAGGGGTCTGTGTGTTTTATTTCACATTCTGTCTGAGAACGTATTCATGCGCTCTTCCTTTTTGTTAATGTCACAGACACTTCAGAGGGAACATGAATTCATCTCATTCTGCCATGAGCTGCCTTTGCCTTTTGCCTTATGAATAGCACTTGAATAAAACGTGATGCTTTGAAGCGGTCATTGCAAAAGAGCACACAAAGGGAGATAAAGTCAGCTTGGCTGAATGGGACACCACAATGCATAATCAGTCAGTAAACCTGCAGGGCTCCTTTTTAGTCTTGTGACAAGAAATGTGTTGGCAAAATTGGTACTAACGAAAAGGTGTTTCACAGCAGGTCTAATGCTTTTGCCAGATCCTGTCAATACCACAGTTACAGTAAGTGCAGACTAAAGAGAGCAACCACAGAGTGGTTACAACTGCTAATGCAAATATCTCAGTAAATAAAATGAGCACAGAAGATAACATTTCAGAGCAGTTTTGAACTGGTGTGGTCAGTGAACCTGTGTTATGAGAGGTGCACTGAGTCATTTTAGGTGATGCATCAGCACCACAATATATTGGGGCAGTGTGATACTTCATATTTAGAGCAGCATTATTAATAGCAAAACGTAGCTGCTGTTTGTTCTGACATTTCATTTGATTTTGCCTGTTTCAGTATGGAATAGTTCTGGACGCGGGCTCATCCCACACCTCCATGTACGTCTACAAATGGCCGGCTGACAAGCAAAATGGCACTGGTATTGTTACCCAGCACAGCGAGTGTCATGCAATAGGTGAGACGGGACCCTGTGGGTGAGACAGGGCTGGCATCACCGCTTTTAAGTAAGGTTTGCCTGGTGGAGGTTTTAAAGGCTAACACTGACAGCAAGATGTGGGTAGTCAAGTCACCTGAACCCACCAAGGAACTACAAGTATTCAATACAGTAAACTTTATTTACTGTATTTATTTAATCAAATTACAAAAAAGAAATACATTTTTTATTTGACCTCTTGTGGTATCTACCCATGCAGAAAATTTGAGTTAAAATTTCTTTGGTTTTGAGGTTTCCATCTCTGAAACGTATCCTTCATCACAGTATGGTACAGGTCATTTCACCGGGTACCTTCCATTGCAAATCTCCAAGATATATTTTTCAAAACCTGGTCAGGTAAACTAAAAGTACACCTATAGTGAAGTTATCTGCATGGCTAGAGTACCACAAGACTTAAGTGGCAAAAGGGGAGGTTTTTTTTTCATTTGCCTGAACCGACCCTTTAACCCCAGAACACCCTGGTGGTAAAGACACCCCCACAATGACATCTTATAGAAACTTATCCAATGACTTTATTAGAAGTTCACAGAAGCAAGGTCAACACGTTATGTCTTGTGTAAGACGTTAGTTCCTAATTGGTCCACTTCCTCACCAGACAGTTTGTGCCATCCTGCCAAATGTTCCTCTTCTTGCCTTGGTTTGTTTTCAGAGTTTCCATAGAAACAACCACTAGAGCCTTTATCTCAGAGGGGCATCATTTAAAAGAGGAAGTAAGGCATCAGTTTGGAGAAGGTCAGCCTAAGTTCTTTGTAAGTGGAACTAGTTTCTCTTTCTGTCAAGGTGGAGGGATATCCAGCTATGCAGGTGTACGTGGTGGTGCGGCAGGAAGTCTGGAGGCCTGTCTGGAACAAGCTAAAAAGGATATCCCCAAATTCAGACACCATCAAACTCCACTTTATCTGGGAGCGACGGCGGGCATGAGGCTCTTGAAGTCAGTTGAAATTCCCATTAAGATCAAGACTAAGATTAAGATTAAGACATTACACCAGCGTTACTACCACTCCTTATCAGTTATGCATGAATACATTAAATGGATCTTAAAGGATTTAACATTGTTTCATTCCCAATTGAACTCTTCCCACCTTTTAATAGCCTAGTCAATGCCACTGAGTCTCGGCTGATACTGAGGGAGGTGGAAAACAAACTGCGGTCTTACCCTTTCAAATTCAAAGAGGCAACCATCCTGAGTGGACAGGAGGAGGGGGTGTACGGCTGGGTCACAGTCAACTACTTACTGGAAAACTTCGTCAAGGTGAGTTCTGACTCTCTCTGTTTTAAAACGTTGTCCTTTCTGCACAACACGTAGACAGTCACAGAGGAAAGAATGCTCCCTGAAGTGCTCAGACATCGTCACAACGAACCCGCTGTGGACTGGAATTGAAATCTGACTTTGGTAATACCTAGTGGTAGTGTCAACACAGACTGAAAGATGCAGTGATTATATGCTAGACTAAAAAGCGCCCCACATGTATCACAACAGAGGAAGTAGCCACTGTACAGTTACCAGGACGTGCAGATCCAAGGAGCAAAAGGGAGAATGTTTCTGCTTTTCAGGACTGTCAGCTCAGCAGTGGTAAATAGGACAGTGCTGTATGATGCACGTCAACTCTGTGATGCACGTCAGGATGTCGTCGTCATCATATGAGGCGGGTGTGAGTTACCCTGAGGAAAGATGAACGTGTTTATAGCTGCTTCTAACTTAGCCAAACTTGCAGTATATGCAAGTAGTCAAGTGTCCACTTGTATGACATATTTCTGGTAATTAGCAGTGCCCATGAAGACCGCAAGCATGCAAATACTTGTGCTCAGTCAATCTTACGTCTTCTGCAGTTATAAGGAGAAGAACATTTTCTCAAAATGATTGATAGAGGGATATGATACTCAATGTTCGTTAGATACAGTTGCGATCAGAATGAATCAACCCCCACTGCAAATTAGATGTATTGGCAAAATTTACAAACTTTTCAGCTGTGTTCAATGAACAAGTCGAACAAGAACAATTGAAATAGACTTAGACTTTTCTTTATTGATTCCCCACAGGGGGAAATTCAACATGTTACAGCAGCAACAAGTAATAGAAAAAAAGAAAGAATATAGAAAACAACAGTAGAAAATAAGCAATAGTAAATCAATATATGTTGTAATGATAAATAAATATTTACACTATGGACATAAATGTACAAGTATGGACAGGAATATGAAATGAATGGAATGATATGAATGAAACACAGTGCCAATTAGCAACTATGTAGTAACTATGGACTGTTCCTCAGTGTATTAACATCAGCCAGTGATGCTGCTGTTGAAGAGTCTGATGGCAGAAATAGCTCAAAACAACTGTTATTACAGGTGGTTTCTCCACATCCAACACAAAATATTACTTTTAATGAGAACTGCAGTCTCAAAATTATTCAACCCCCTGAATAGAATCCCTCATAAGAGCACTCAATTGTAAATCAGGTGTTTAATTAATTCATTAACTCATTAATTAATCAAGGGCCTCATTATTATTATCTAAATAAGCCACAGAGGTTTTGGGATTCTTTTTCTGTAGAGCAGTGAAACAAACCTGGAATTTCTTTGGTCTGTGGATCAGAGGTGTGTCTGGAGGAGGAAGGATGAGGCATCTGCTGAAAAGAACCCCCTGCCTACAGTGAAGCATGGCGGTGGCTCTGTGATGCTCTGGGGCTGCTTTACTTCTTCTGGTACTAAAAACCGTCAGGATTTGGAGGGGAAGATGGATTCAAGCAAGTATCAGGAAATCCTAGGAGATCAGGCCGTCTGTGAGGAAGCTGAAGCTTGGCCGTCATTGGACCAACAGGACAGTGATCCCAAACACACCTCACAGTCCACCAAGGATTGGCCTCAGGAAAAGTCCTGGAAGATAGTAGAGTGGCCGTCACAGTCTCCTGACTTGAATTCCACGGAAAATCTCTGGTGGGATTTTAAGAAGGTGGTTGCAGCACACAAACCCAAGAACATTAGAGAGCTGGAGGGTATTGACCATGAGGAATAGACTCAGGTTCCTCAGGAAAGCTGTCAGAAGCTGGTGTCTGGCTGTGCATCACATTTGCAGCAGGTCATAAGGACTGCTCTAAAAGACTAAAGATGCTTGTCAAGAAGGGGGTGAATCATTTTGAGACCGCAGCAGTCACTGATAGTGACAGATTGTTTGTGACAGTTTAATTTGGAGAAACCACCTGTGATATTAGTTGTGTTGAGCTATTTCAAATGTTCTTGTTTGAGTTGTTCAATGAACACTGCTGAAAGTTTGTACATTTTGCATGCAAAGTGATTCCTGAAATGAACTGATTGTTAGTATTAAGTTAGTGGAGGTTGCCTACACACTTGCCTAGCTACCTATGAGCATGTGAACACCCACTGAGGTGTTCAGGACCAAAAGTGTGGGTATTAGGACAGACAAATTGTTTCTGGCTGGTTGTTTTTCTCCGATAAACTCTGTGTCTCTCATGTCTTGAATTGTCCTTCCTTGTCCATCAGTATAGTTTTGCCGGACGTTGGCTGAATCCAGACAGGGAGACCATTGGAGCTTTGGATTTAGGCGGGGCTTCCACTCAGATTACTTTTGAGACTTCAGAGGAGGTGGAGGACAAGGACAATGTGATGGAGCTTGAGCTTTACAGACAAACCTACCGACTCTACACCCAGAGCTTCCTGTGCTATGGCCAAGATCAGTTCCTGAGGAAACTGCTGGCTCATTTTATCACGGTACAGTTCAAAAAATGAGTATGGACAACAGTCACATATGGATGTTGTTAAGAAACATTAACATTTTCATGATTTCTTTCTTCTTGACCAACTGAGAGGATAAGGATGATCCTGGGGTGTAAACTACGGTTAAATTATTGCCAGTTTATTTGGAATTATATGTAGTAAAGGTATCTGTCATGTGATGCAACTGCTTTTCATATTCACCAAAAGAATGTTTCGCTTTTATCTGTTTTACCTCTTTAAGACTCAACATGTGAAGCCCCAAGTGTCCCATCCCTGCTATCCCCAACGGTTTAACACATCTGTGAAGTTGGCTGACGTCTTTGACTCTCCGTGCACTAAGAAGTACAGACCGGTGCAGTTTAATCCCCAGATGTCTGTGTCAGTAGTGGGCACAGGAGACTATCAGACCTGCCTGGACAACATAAAAAAGATGTTCTCCTTCCACAGCTGCTCTTACTCCAAGTGCTCATTTGATGGCATCTTCCAGCCCAGTGTGAGAGGAAACTTCATGGTGAGGCAGCCTTTCAGAAAGAGACAGCAACATGCAGCTACATATCAGTACAGCTGAAGGGGCCAAAGTTCCAAAAGAGAGCAGAACAGTTTTTACTCAGAGAGCAAAGATATTTTACATTCACGCTGGTTCCATTCTTTGCCTTTTTGAATATCTCCATTTTACATCAGCGTAAACATTTTTGCTGGTTGAATATTGTTAGAAGTGCAATACTTGCCTATTCTCCACATCATACTGTCTACCTAAATTAAAACACTTGGCATACATAATAACACACTACTTCCTGGAAAATAGCTTTTCATGTGTTTTTAGCTGTTTATGCGTGAAGGTTGCACATCCAATTTCTTCAAGGGATTTGGCTCTCGTTCCTTGTGAGCTTGAATGCATTTATTGTAGGTCACTTTGAACATGGGGTGACTGGAATGTAAGAATGGAACAGAATGCAGAAATCTAAAGGAACTTACAAATGTGTCCTTCATAGGTGAAAGTATTTTGTATGTCACACAGTGTTTGCTGTTAGACTGAATTTCAGCCTAAACAGTAAGGTGGTGCTCAGCTTTCAGTTATTGCCAGGGATTAAGTAAAAGTAGCAATAACTCAAACTAGAAACACTGTGTTACAAGCAAAGGTCCTGTATTCCAAATCTTACTGAAATAAAAATCCAAAAGTATTAGCATGAAAATATACTTGCAGCTGATAAAGTTGGGTATAACTCTATATACTGCTGGGCAGCTTGACCTCTAATAATACGTCATCGTATACTATTTGATTAGTTATAATTTGTATTAATCCAAATATGCAAAGTAATTAGTAGCTAAAGCTATCAAATAAATACAGTGGAGTAGAAAGTACAACATTCCCCTCTGTACTGCAGTGGAGTAGAAGTACAACGTAGATACTTGTGCTCAGTCAATCTTACGTCTACTGCAGTTATAAGGAGAAGAACATTTTCTCAAAATGATTGATAGAGGGATGGGTTGATGGGACTGCAAATTAGATGTATTGGCAAAATTTACAAACTTTTCAGCTGTGTTCAATGAACAAGTCGAACAAGAACAATTGAAATAGACTTAGACTTTTCTTTATTGATGGGCTTTATTGATGGAATTCAACATGTTACAGCAGCAACAAGTAATAGAAAAAAAGAACGAATATAGAAAACAACAGTAGAAAATAAGCAATAGTAAATCAATATATGTTGTAATGATAAATAAATATTTACACTATGGACATAAATGTACAAGTATGGACAGGAATATGAAATGAATGGAATGATATGAATGAAACACAGTGCCAATTAGCAACTATGTAGTAACTATGGACTGTTCCTCAGTGTATTAACATCAGCCAGTGATGAGCCAGATACTCAACTAAAGTACAAGCACCTCAGAATTATATTTAGTAAGTTAAGTGCTGCTTAACTTTTTGTCTGAAAACTAGCTCGGGAAGAGTGTGGGACTGACTGAGCGCCCCCTTCTTGTCCACAGGCATTCTCTGCCTTCTTCTTCACTCACAGCTACATCAACCGCCTCACCAACATCTCTATCACGTCCCCCAGTCGACTGAAGGAGGCAATCCGACTCGTCTGCAACATGACCATGTCTGAGGTACTCTCGGCTGTCTGAGCCGAACCCCTCATCAAATAAAGATTCTAAGACATGGTCATGTCTTAAAGCAAAAAGCCATGTGTGATTGAAGGATGTCTACAGCGATGGCAGACAATATCAACAGGATTGAGATTTGAACAACTAGATCAAAAATCTTAACCCATTATATTTCCACACACAGATGACGAAAAAGACAAAGCAGTCAGAGAAATACATGAAAAATGTCTGCGCCGTCTCCAATTTCGTCCAAGTCCTCTTGACGCAGGGCTACGGCTTCGATGAGCACTCCCTCCCTTCCATCTCTTTTCAGAAAAAGGTCAGGAATAAAGCAAATACTCTGAACATTTTTGTTCATATCATCTACTGGGATTTCAGTCTGTGTTCAGCCACTGTCTGAAATTCCTAAAATCAGGGAGCTAAACCATGGTGTGCTGTGGTTTCAGTGGTTCCCTTCTTGTGTTTTTGCAGGCAGGGGGAGCATCTGTGGGCTGGGCTTTGGGGTGCATGCTGAGTCTGAGCGGTATAGTACCAGCAGAGAAACCTGGAATAATGAAGGCTCTGCCCTCAGGACCCTGGACTGCCATTCTCTTCCTCTTCATCGCCCTGCTCCTCTTTGCAATGGGAAGCCTAGTGGTGCTCAACAGTAAGTGCGAAAGTGAAGAAGGCATGGTTTAAGAGCAACATGTCCCCGTCCAGTTCATCTTCCTTACAGAGTATACACACGTCCGTCCAAAACTTTCAGTGTCTGTAGCAGCAGTAAAATATGTCCTGCACACTTTTCTTTGTATATTCGCAAACTTTCTGCACATTTGTGCAGACTCATGTCAGTGTGTTTAAAATTAAACCACAGAATAAACTATGTTTCAGATACATTATGTATTCTGACATTCATTTGCAATGACCACATCGTGGCAATACTTTCTCTGTTTTCTGCTAGTTGGGACAGAAACAGCCCATATGGGCTTCAGAAGAGGCCCAAGGCACCATTAGCTGACCATTTACCAACAAATCATGAATGAATGAATGAATGAATGAATAAGTACATAAATAAATGTTCCAACGATCTAATGAGTAATCAGCTTCGGTCAGTCTAATGAGCTGAATAAATCTGTCACATCTAAGTCTTATACGACCTGTTACGGTGGCTTAATCTTTCTGGGCTTCCATTTTATAATGTCTCTGCAGTATTCACTGGGGCTACAGGTTTTACAGATTATGTTGGCAAACTGTGTCAATACTTTTGTTCTTCAGTGGCAAAGTGACTTATTTATTTATTCACCAGTAAAAGCAATGATTACATGTGCTTATAGTCATCTGAAGCCACAAAAACAGCGTCCGTGGAGTCCTGTTTGTGATCATTATCATTTAGAAACACGTTTCTAATTCACATTCATGAGTGACACGTTCAAAGGTTTGGATTTAGCCATTACAGCAGGCCAGCAGCTGTCAAACTCACCACCGAAGAACAAGACGCGTTTCATGAGCCCTCTGCTTCCGGCGGAGCGTGAATGGATCACGGAACCTTTTCTTCTCTGGTGTTTCCGACGGGCTGTTTATGAAGTTGCACACAGGACGTCTGCTTTGACGAAAAAGAGCGTAGTGTGTTACTGTGTTTGGTTGCAAGCGATTGTCTTTCCGGCTGCATGCTCACATGTTATAATACTTTACTCTCCCCTAAATCTTCAAGTTGATGATTAGACAGAGAGGGAAATGTTCGCGGGGCTGCCTGAGCTCGGGATATCCAACGGAGAGGATCTTAAAGAGACTCTCACCAACTGCACAGAGCCTCTGAAAGCCATCGACCAGTTTCAGGTAACGCTGCAGCACATAGCTGCTAATTGTACCGGTCTGCAGTCCGACCCTTGTTGTTTGCACACTTCACAGACGGGCTGCTCCAAACGGTGTACGGCTGACGCTCCATTTTCTACAGGTGCTCCGTAGCGTCTAAGCTAGCTGCCGCGCGCGAGCTGCTCATCCAGCGACGGTTAGCAAAGATGAAAGACAGATGAACTCTGCTTCACGGTGCTGCGCGTTCTCAGTAGTCTGGGAAGCACATTTAAGTACTGGTGCCGCTCGTATTTGGGGATTTTGCGAGCTAATAGTCGCATTATAAATGCAGACCGGTAACGACAGCCTGCTCTCGGTTACGTTTCCTGAAAATTCGCTGTTTCACCTGCGCGAGCTCGTCGGTGCGTGGATGTAGGCAGAGCGGAGCGACCCGCTGCGGGCAGGATGGGGTGTGTTCAGCAGGCTAAAGCTAAAGCTAAAGCCAACCCCAGTCTGAGCCACAGGAAAAGAAGTGGCTTCACTCAAGAATATTAGCCGCACGCACTTGAAAGTCTTTCACGTCGTTATTGGCTCTTTTGTCATGAAATTATTGCGCATGGAGATAAAAAAAATAAATAAATAAATAAAAAAAATTAAAAAAAAGGCAAAGTTAAAAGACAGTATGTACAGAGATGTAGTTAACTGTACTAACCTTCCAAACAGATGCTCTTTAGTAAGGTGTGCTTTCTGTCATCACTTTTACTGTCTATCTTTTTTTGCTTTTTCCTAATATGCTTATTAATTCATTAACTATTGCAACCAAAATGGCAAACACATGCAAGAAGACCACCTAAAAAACACGCAGCCGCTCCTATAATCTACAGGTGGTAAACAGTGTGTGTGTGTGTGTGTGTTAAGTTCCTTCTTCCTAAATAGATAAGTGTGCTTCTGTCCTGGCTAACATGTTAGGTGACTTATTACACATTCACCATGTGAGCTGCAAGCAAAGACGTATGAAGGGCGTGTGGTGTTTAAATAGATAAATGAAAATTCATTTGATTCTTTTGAAATGAGCCAGGGAGACTGCATGAAGCAGTTTTTAAGTATAGGAACCATTTATATGCAGCATTTCCTGGAAGATTTGACAGTTTTTATGAAATGTTTTAAAGTTTTATATCAGCTAATGCACGTAAGCAGAAGAACATTTATTCGGTGAGCTCTGAACCGACCAGTTACAGCTTGGAACTGACACACCGATGATTGTTTGATGACCGCAGATGGAAAATGGCATCCTGCTGCCAACCCTCCAGTCTGCTCTTCCCTTCCTCGACCTCCATGGAACGCCTCGGCTGGAGTTCCACCAGTCTGTCTTTGATGAACTTCGAGAGAAGCTGATGGAGCGAGTCGCCACCATAGCGGAGGGCAAGGAGGACGACCGGTGTGTCATTGGTTGTTTTTGCCTTGGAATGATGTTCTCTGAAGGAACCAGCCAGGATGCCATTGTGCTTTGTGTTCTTACAATCTACTTTACAGGTATGGGAAGCTGGAAGAGCTGCTGGAGAAGAGCTTTCCTCTCGTCAAAATGCCGTCCATTCAACCAGTAGTAATGCAGGTGCTGAAGCATCTACCCAAGGTAAGTGTTTTAGGGCTAGTTCCTGCAGCGGTGCCTCCATCACAGGCTTTGTTTGTACACATGTACGCTCTTAGACAGTAAAGTACATTTAGAACATAAAACCCCCCATACAAGACTGAACACGTGTGATTCTTCTTCATGGTTCGATGGGACCCTCCTCCTGAGCGACGTTTCACAAAAGGTCCTGCTCACAGAAAAAAATCTTTATCCACTGAAGGGGTCATTTCACACAGTTCTCTTTACCTACATGCAACTCCGTCTGTCGTCTGCATTCGGCTGCGTGTTCTCATCTGCATCGAGCCCATCAGCGGGAGTGGCTGTTAAAGTAGTGCAGAGTTGTGCAAACCATAAGCATCTCTGTGATGTTGCACAGTTTCAGTTTGGTGCTGAGCTGAGCTTCATTCCCTCACCCATAATCAAAAGAGTCTTTTAAAAGTTCACTACCATTGTATTTCTAACACTGAAGCAATGGGGTGCATTACCCGCAGCAGCTGACTTACTGTAAGCTTTGTGAATTACTGTTAGACCTAAGATTTAGTAGTCTTAAAGTTGGGACTGATGCATTCCACCTTAATTCAAACAGTTAGCCTTCAGTTTATCCATTGGGCATCACACACACTGAAAAGTGTCACTCAGTATAATGTTAAGTAAATGTTAGGGTTCTCATTAAGATTTTTATATGTTTTATTGAGGCTTGTGGTGGAATAACACATTGCAAACACTCGGGATTACCACTCTGTACCATCTGTATCTTGTTATTCTGTCCTGTTGATCGAGCTAGATGAAAGTTGATAGGACCCTCTGGGAACAAATGACTACTTTAAACCAAATTCCATTTGGTCTCCACCAAGTTTCATATTTATATTGGTCTTTAGAGTCAGAATCCTAAAAT
This sequence comes from Pempheris klunzingeri, assembly GCF_042242105.1. NCBI lineage: Eukaryota > Metazoa > Chordata > Actinopteri > Acropomatiformes > Pempheridae > Pempheris > Pempheris klunzingeri. The sequence continues at coordinate 23,066,821 of NC_092018.1, forward strand.
TGGGTTAGCAACAGGTGAAAAACTAAGCTTCAGGCTGTACTCTTTCCCACAGGTGCCAGAGAAGAAACTGAAGATGGTGATGGCCGACAAGGAACTGTACAAGGTGTGTGCCGTGGAGGTGAAAAGGCAGATCTGGCAGGACAACCAGGCTTTGTTTGGGGATGAAGTGTCACCCCTCCTAAAGCAGTACATTGTAGAGAAGGAAGCAGCTCTGTTCAGCAGCGACCTTTCCATCCTGCACAATTTCTTCAGCCCTTCTCCCAAAACACGGCGCCAAGGCGAGGTGAGTCCCGCTCATCGCATTAGATGTCAAATAAACACTGGCCTTTTTTGAGACATGACTCCCTGTGCGAGATGATGCTTCGTTGTTGAGCTTCTCTGTGGTTGCAGGTGGTCCTAAAGCTGACCCAGATGATCGGGAAGAATGTGAAGCTGTACGACATGGTGCTGCAGTTTTTACGAACACTCTTCCTGCGGACGCGGAACGTCCACTACTGCACGCTGAGGGCAGAGCTGCTGATGTCTCTTCACGATCTGGACATCAGTGAGATCTGCTCCGTAGACCCCTGCCATAAGGTAAGGACACAAACAGTGAGGGGAGGTCGGTCTCTCCACACTATCGTACCACTGCGCTTACCTTTGTGTTACACAATTTTCTTTTTTGTGTTTCTGTTGTCAGTTCACTTGGTGTTTAGACGCATGCATCCGGGAGAAGTTTGTGGACGGCAAGCGAGCCAGAGAGCTGCAAGGTTTCCTGGATGGAGTGAAGAAAGGGCAAGAGCAAGTCCTCGGGTAACAGATGACACAACAGTTTAAGTTGATGAATGGAGCTGTTCACCTCTGATGAATTAATGGAGAGTGTCTGTGCATTCCAGAGACCTGTCCATGATCCTTTGTGACCCGTTCGCCTGTAACACCCTGGTCCTGAGTATCATGAGGAACCTGCAAGAGCTGCTGAGTCAGGACGCTTTACCCAGGGTGAGCATACTGCCCATGGGGATGCAAGTGACATGATGCACAATCATGCCGACGGTGTCATCGACTGATCGACAGTCGGTTGTGTTGATGCAGCAGGAGACTTGGAAAACAGTGTAGCCAGAAAAGAACTGAAGGAGATTGCCAGCAGGAAAACATGGATGTGTGTCCGGGACACACACACACACTGTGTTTTGATGAGTAACATTAAAAGGAAGCGCATATGTAATGATTTACAAGACAGCCTCTCAGGGCACATTTAAATATCAAATGTGAATGTGGATAAAATGATCAAACAGTGTCATAAAGAAATAAATGCGGCTCTGTAGTGAATAATAAAGACTAGTTGTGGTTGCGTGACCCAGCAACACTGCTCAGCCGTGTCACATAATCACTTTAAAGATATTCAATCAAGGATAATATCAACTCATTAATTGACTTATTGCTTTACCACTGGACTTACTACACTGTAAGAGACATTAATACTCCTCTTATAGAACATTAACTATTCTAGATCTGTGTTGCGTTACTGGATTATTTTCACCGACACACCCTGTGAGTGTTAAGAGTGTTTCCACCATAATTAAACGTGTTGTCACGATAGAGCTCCCCATTCTGGATCAACAGAATGCCGAGTCATGGTGTCTGTTTGTGAACAGGACAGTCCAGACCTGATGCTGCTGCTGAGGATGCTGTCGCTGGGCCAGGGAGCATGGGACATGATTGACAGCCAGGTCTTTAAAGAGCCTCGATTGGTGCGTACGGTATCTCACTCCAGGTCACGTTGTAAAGTAACTACTAAAATACAGTCTGTGTGTATACTTCAACACGGAGTCATTTGTGGTTCACCCTGTAATGGGTAGAGGGTGAAGGGCATTGCATTAAAACCTGTTGAAATAAATTGGACTTCTTGTGTTTCTGCTCGCAGGATTTGGAGGTGGTGACTCGCTTCCTGCCCGCCATGATGTCAGTGGTTGTTGACGATCACACCTTCAATGTAGAACAGAAGCTTCCCAGTGAGGAGAAGAGTTCGCTGTCATACCCCACCACCCTGCCAGACGCCTTCAACAGGTGAAGAGCATCAGGAGGAGGAGGAGGAGGAGGAGGAGGAGGAGGAGGAGGAGGAGGAGGAGGAGGAGGAGGAGGAGGAGGAGGAGGAGGAGGAGGAGGAGGAGGAGGAGGAGGAGGAGGAGGGACATGATATATGAAATTCTCATGGAAAGTTGCTTATGTCAGTGGCAGCACTGGGTCAGGAGATGAGTGGGTCAGCATGTTATCATCACATCCGTTTCTCTCATCTGTCATCAGGAAGAGATCAGTGACAAAAGGACAGAGTCAATAAGAAGGCACAGTGGTGTAATGTTAGTGTCCACTGTGCCCTGATGCAAATGATGTGGCTTTTTATCTACTGTCTGCAGCTCTCTCGTATCTGATTTAATGTATGCATTAGTTTATTCTGCATGACAGAACCCAATTTCCCTATGCTCACTTTTACAGTCAAGGTGCGTAAACAAGTTAGTCGCTTATTATGATGGAAGTTGCACATGAATTGATAAATATTTTCATAATTTGGTTTTAAGTTTTGTAATTTCTCATGTGAGAATCCTAATTGTTCTCTGGCTCCAGCTTCTGAAATATATATAACATATTGCAGAACAGCAACCCACATGATCGGGGAAATCCTAGAGGTGACTAGTAGCAATTATGGGCTTCCTGCTGCATTTTAAGCAGCTCATAACACAGATGAATATTGAGAAAGGGCAGCAACAAACCTCCTCTTAAACAACTTATAGTCACTGTCTACTCAAGTCAAACCACATCAGTGGTCTTTCTGATGGACGTTACAGTGACGAGCATCACAAGAAATACAGGAAGACTAATTCCATCAGAAGCCTGTACAGACTTCACGTTGTGTCTATGCCTCTTTCCTCATGTAAGGAGGGAGGGACACAACCAAACATGATTCACTTAACATGTTCCATGGATCTCCGTAGAAACACTCAAGGAGCTTGGTAGCTTAGTTTGCTAATAAGGCGTAGGAATATTGATTTCTTGTAGTATTATTGTGGTATTTGACTGATGGGGTTCATTTTTATCAGGGCTGATGGGGTTAATACATAATGGAACTGGTCTTTAGCTGAAGCCAGGATATGTTCTTTATGTTTTACTTTTATTTTTTCTTCTGGCACACTCAGTTTCTATTGGATATCGACCATCTTATCTCGTATTAAGCACATAAAGTGTGTGACTGGCTGTGGCGTACCAACCTCACACATTTAATGTGAGCATGTTCATAAGATGACTTATCTGGGTCATAGCAGGACATTCAAGGCATGTTCTTCCTTCTCACTGCGACACGTTTTAGGTCACACCAGACATTTCAGAGGACTGTTTCAACTGAGCTTCTCTTTGTTGCCCCCCCCCCCCCCCCCCCCCCCCCCCCCCCCCCCCCCCCGCAGGTACCTCCAGGACAACAGGGTGGCCTGTGAAATGGGTCTCTACTACGTCCTCCACATTGCCAAATTGAGGAACAAGAATGCCTTACAGAGGTTGCTGCCTGCCCTGGGTGAGTGTCACTCCCCCCCTGAATTTTGTGTCATGGGGTCAGTGGCAAGAAAAACTCTGTTTTAAAGTAGGAGCTGCAGGACTTGTCAGAATAAGAGTTGGATCTCCTCTGTTGCCCCACAGTGGAGACCTACAATGACATGGCCTTCGGGGACATCTTCCTGCACCTGCTGACGGGACACCTGACCCTGCTGTCTGATGAGTTTGGATCAGAAGACTTTTGCTCAGTTGTATTTGATGGCTTCCTTCTGACTTCCTTTTCCAGGTAGGCTGATTTAAGCAGATCCCAACAGCATGCCCACACTCCATAAATGGACTGCACCCTAACTAGTGTGTGAACATGATGGCATCCTCACTGCTAAGGACCCTCCAACACTGTTCTTATTACCCTGACCTCAAACATCTGTGCCTGTCTCCTGATTTCTGTCTGAATATTTTCTAGTAAGGAGAACGTCCACAGACACACCCTCCGGATGTTGCTGCACCTCCACCACAAAGTGCTACCATCATGCATGGAAACCTTGCTGAAAACTCTTGAACCTCCAAAACAGGTTGGTTTCATTTACTCAGCTTTAGATTTGGGCCAGAGTTGTAATGGCCACTAGAATCAGCAAGAGGTCTCTCTCTATCCTGCAGTCCCACAGTGACATTTTGGTAAGCTTATAATCACATCATCGTTCTCATCACATAAAAGCACCTCGTTATCATCGGCACAGTTATTTCCTCCCTGGGAAAGGTTCTTGTTGTTCAGCACATGAACTGGAGTTGGGGACGTACTAACACCAGGGTTCTGCTGGTTAACACACATGGTAGCGGATGGATCGGGCAGATTGGATCGCATGAGCAGCCACAATCAACTTTTTGTTTTTCATTCATTTTAAGTAATTACTTCTGCCAAGCATCAACTTATGATTTTGCCTGTTTTAAATTAATTAAAAAACCAAAAATAATCTTTACTAATGATTACTTTTCTAGTCCTTTATAATAATTTTAAACATCTGTAGCGCTCTGACCCTCTAACATCTGAGCAGCAGCAGCAGACAGACAGAAGTGTAACAGTATTCTGTAACGGTCTTATTAAATACTCATATATAGTCTGTATCAGTGAGCACCCACATGTAAGTACTTGTACGTGGTACATGTCATATACACAGTGGTACATATTTACAGAAATATTGGGCCGGTTGATATGACCGAAATATCATCGTGATTCTAATGAAGCTACTTATCGATGACATGGCAGATATTTTCCGACTCCCATATGAAATCACCACACTGAACCAGTAAACTGGATTCCATTACATGACACTTAAATGTGCAAAACCACAACTTTCTCACAATCAATGAAGTAGACTAACTGGTAACAAAAAAAAAAGACATGATTCTGCCATTGATGAACCCTTTTAAACAGAGCAGTTGTATCTATGGGAAAAATCAGTTTGTCTGCGCTGGATGTACTGACGCTGTGATGCTGTGATCCTGGTGACCACAGAGCAGCGAGCCGGTGAAGGAGCTGTACACCCAGCTGACGGAGAAGCTGGAGGCCCAAAAGAAGAGCCCTCCACTCCCAGATGAAACTCCATCCCTGGATCTAGGGCTGCACCCTGTGACTGTCCCCACCACCGCCTCCACCCCAACCACGCCTCTTTGAGATGCTGCACAAGCCGAGAGGAAAGCAGAGGCCTCTGTCGTTGACTGACTGTAAATACAGCCACCAGTTGGCTCAAGGATTTGGACTGGACTTTTTACATTGTTCTTGTTGATGTGATTTTTTTTTTTTTTTTTCTTTTATGTAGGTTTATTTTCTCTAGATGTTTGTCTCTGAGAGGGACAGTGTAGTCCAGCAGCCAACTGGGAGGGGTCATTACTTTTCTAAACTTTGTGCTCTTGCATTATTGTCCAAATATAGAGTATTTTCATATATTGTTGGCCTATCAGTGTGGTATATTTGAATTCTCAGTAGTGCAACAAACCTGTAAATAAATGGTTATTTAGAAAAGCATAGTGGCGGTGTTGTGTTTTAGGAAAAGTGACAAATTGCAGTGCCGCATCTTGTGCAACACTATAACACTTCTGCTGAGAAGGTGTCATTTGCTGACAACCACTTGACTAAAACTGAAAAAAAAGTGGTATCTTTAGACCACAGTTGGTACCTCCCCTGGTAGCTGCACATGTAGGCAGTGTGAAAGAGAAGCACCTCAGTAGGTTTCGCTGAGCTCAACATACTGAGGACAACTCAACGCTGGTAAGAGCTTTCAGATGGCCCATAGATGAAGTTCTAAAAACCCATCATTTTATCTACCATATCATTAAGCAAGGGTCTTTATGTACAGTGTGTTTTTATTAACATGTTCGCAGACCCTAAAAGTGTCTTGATGTTACTTGTATATACATTGAATATACAAAGGAAAAACGTGAATGTAGTATTTTACATCATTGTGTTGATATATGCTCTTACTACAGTATATTTGACTTGAGTTAGTAAATATTTCCTTGAGTGTGTCAACATTCAAGATGCACGTAAGAGAAACCAATGCTGAATGTTTTATCTGTGAATATCTCAGTTCCTTGACGATACTGACAGCAGGAAGTGGTGGATGCAGGAGGCGTCCACTATGTGGGCCAAAAATGTCAATCAACTCCTCTACAGGACAGATTGAATTACACTATATGGACAAAAGTATTTGGCTACACCTGTGAATTATTGAATTCAGGTGTTTCAATCAGACCCCTTGCCACAGGTGTATAAAGTCAAGCACAGACATGCAGTCTCCGTTTGCAAACATTTGTGATGCAAAATGGGTGGTTCTGAAGAGCTCAGTGACTTACTAGTGCGATAGGACGCCACCTCTGCAATAAGACGGTTTGTGGAATTTCATCCCTGCTGGATATTCCACGATCAACTGTAAGCGATATTATTAGAAAGTAGAAGCATTTAGGAACATCAGCCACGTAGAATCACAGAGCGGGGTCAGTGGATGCTGAGGTCCACCGTGTGCAGAAATCGCCAACTTTCTGCAGAGTCAATAGCTACGGACCTCCAAACTTCACGTTGCCAGGAGAACAGTACGTGCCTGACTGCATTGTGCCAAGGTGGAGGGGAGGATTATGGTGTGGGGTTGTTTTTCAGGGGTTGGGCTTGGCCCCTTAGTTCCAGTGAAAGAGACTCTTGATGCTTCAGCATACCAAGACATTTTGGACAATTCCATGCTCCCAACTTTGTGGGAACAGTTTGGGGATGGACCCTTCCTGTTCCAACATGACTGCGCACCAGCGCACAAAGCAAGGTCCATAAAGACGTGGATGAGAGAGTTTGGTGTGGAACAACTTGACTGGCCTGCACAGAGTCCTGACCTCAACCCGATAGAACACCTTTGGGATGAATAAGAGCGGAGACTGAGAGCCAGGCCTCACTTTGAGGAAGTCACGCAAAAGATTGTGTTCCGCATGTACTCATAGACTTGTGAGGCAAACATGCTCTACTGTGGTTCCTTAACAACACAGTGAACAGGAAATTATTTCACTGATCCTAACGCCCACATCCACCAAACACATAACACATGACACAACATGGCATGACATATGACATCACCTTTTCAATTGATCCGGTGAATTTGTTCGCAAACAACTGCATATTTACACAGCAGTCATGTTTCTAGCCACCTGGCAAATTTAAGTTTAATATTCACTCTCCTTTGGGCCTCCACCTCCCTCTTCCTGAGGGAAATGTCTGTCTCTGAAGTTGCAAAAGGACCCACTATGTTCACCAGCTAGTTTCTAACCGTATCTGTCTGCTGTTCCCTGCGGAGAGTGTCATGTGCAATGTGCTTTTAAAACTTCTTTGTTGAGAACAGCTGCCTGCTTTGGCCGAAGGCGATGCTTTGAGAGCAGTGCAATCAAAGCAGTAAGCATTTCCCAAAATACAGCTCTCTCTCTGTCAGCTTAGTAAATGTCCAAACGGTATGTAGCACAGACTTCATGTTAAAATGTGTGCACTTTTCAAGCTCAGCTGAGATAACCCTGATGACACCACCACCACCATCATTATTATATCATCACCAGAGTTATTTTCTTTTTAACTACTGTATACAGCAATCCACTAAAGCCAACATAAATATAAGAATCACTTTTTAAATAGAAAATAAGACACTCAAAACTCATTTTAAATTGGATTCAAATCATCATTATTTTGTATTTCTACTGATGAAATGTCTGGCAACATGTATGTCATCAGTCAAAATCAACTGTACACCACACTCCAAATTCTTCCTGGACACAGAGCACAGACTCTAAAGCTCTAAAAAGAGAGAGCCTTGTGTGTAATAACTTTGATCTGTACATTTTTTTTTGGTTTGTGTGATTTTTAATTCCATTTTATTAATTTTATATTATAATATGTAAATAATAATAATACATTATATATATTTCTTTAATGATGCATTATTTTTGTGTACCTCGAGCGTATGACGCAGTGTTATTGTTGGTGGAGTGCTAAACCTCTTGTGAACTCCATTTTGTAAATAAAGTTGCATTTGTAGTATTTGGTTTTGATGCGTGCAATTCTGTTCTTTTCCCACTGGTGTAGGAAACAAGAAGATCTTTGAGAAGATGGAGCCTCTGGTGGTTTCTTCACAGCTTGGTAACCGCAGCAATGACTCTGGATCTTGCCTTGGGGAGACCCAGCACGTGTCCATCACTGTCCTCCTGTGCCTGGTCTTCTTCCTGGGCTTCCTCCTCAACACCTTCAGTCTCTGGGTCTTCTGCTGCCGGTGTCCCTGCTGGACCTCTGGAACAACACTGCAGTTCCACCTGGCCCTCAGCGACGCCATTGCCACCCCGGTCACTCCTATGATGGCAGTGTACTTCACCATGGGGAACGACTGGACCTTCGGTTGGTTCCTGTGCCAAGTCAAGATTGCCCTGCTCAGTGCACATTTTTATGGCAGCACCATATTCCTCACCCTCATCAGTATCCATCGGTACACTGTCGTGGTGCGCTTCAACAGAAGCTCCCGCATGAAACGGAACGAGTTTGTCAGGAAGCTGTGCGCAGGAGTTTGGTCTTTGCTACTGCTCCAGGCTCTGATCTATGCTTTCATGCTTCCTCCAAGTAAAGAGGGCGGTAACAGTCAATGCCTCTCCATCCATCAGAAGAACCTGACAGATGCCTATTTTGTCATTAACTTCATCCTCTTCATCTTCGGGTTTCTACTCCCTTTGCTGGTGTCGGCCATTTGCTACAGTCGTCTGGCAAGCACCTTGACTCGCCTCAACATCAGCACAGCTAAAGGTCTGAAAGTCAAGGTGAAGTCCCAGAGGATGATAGGTGTGTGTCTGCTGATATTCGGGCTGTGCTTCCTGCCACTGAATGTGGTAAGAACCGTGGCAGTGGTTCTAAAGAAGTACTACCCGTGGCAATGCCACGTTCTTCTGCACATCGAGACAGCGTATTATGCCACCTGGATTTTAGCAGGAATCAACAGCTGCCTGGATCCACTGCTGTACTGTTTTGGTTCACAAAAATTTCGAGATGCATTCCAGTCCATCAGGATCAGGAAGCAGGGAGACGGCGTGGACAAAAGTGACTCAGAAATAACAGCAAATCAGTGAAATGGAGTCATGCACGTTAACTGGGTGTAACAAATACTGGAGGTCCGGGATTCAGCGTTGGTGGAAAGACCATGTTTAGATTAAGTGATGGTGAACTCTCCTTTACAAATGATGCAAACTAAATTCTTGGCTGGTTAACAGTGCAAGCCTGGTGCAGAAGGTTTCCCTGCATGTTTTACAGACTAAATTGTTTAGTTGTAAGGTTAGGGGGAATATTAATTTATTAGGTTTTGGCTATGTTATTATTTTGTGATTATACTGGATAGCGGGTCAGGGTTATTAAGCTAATCGACTCACCTGTTCAGTTTTTGGATTTTGGAGTTTTTTGACTGTTTAGTATTATCTGCTTGCACTGTTGATGTATGTCTGCTTGGAAAGCTGCTGTGCTATTGTAATTTCCTGTTAAGGATTATTAAAGTATCTATCTATCTTCAAGCAGTGTAATAAGACATTAAATGACGCAAAATGAAAATACTTTTTAAATGTTCATATTATTCTTACCAAGTTCTTGGGTAAAACAAGTCATTTTGAGTTTGTTTTTTTTCTCTTTTTACAATTATAATTTTGTACAAGTCCCTAAAATTGCCGTCCACCCTGTCATCATGGGGTAATTGCCCCATTAAGAAACTAACTGACTGACATCACCACCCTAATTTGTCTTTGCAAGGCAAGTACAGTGCTGCAAGTACAGTGAGTATCTACACTTATATTTCCTCATTTTCACCTCATTATATTTTTAGTTAGATGTGGTCAAGCAGAACATGTCCACCCTGTCAGAGTAAAAGATGACTCACAGAAACAATTCACAGAAATTCTAAATATATTTTAACAGCATGTAGTCCACTTCAACAATCAATCACTTTGCTAGCTGATGGTCCACCATGTGCTTCTTAGATGTTAACTTTAGCCAAAAATGTCCATGACAGGGTGGACATTTGTATAGTAGGGTTTCTTTTACATATTCTGATGATGATCATTTAACATTTTTCTCAAACAAAGTCCATACTGCCAAAAAGGGTGAGTCAGTGGTATGTTTTGAATTGTCTTTTTAGAGTAATGAGTCCAGGTGGAGCGGAGACAGCAAGGCGATATCGGGAACGCCGTGATGCTGACCCAGACAGAAGACAACAGTACCTTGTTACAACCTTGGCTCACAGGTACACACAAAAGTAGCAGGGAGATATTTATTACCACAACATAACTTAACAGAAATATGACCGTTCTAAACAACAAAGGTTTGCTGACCATGTGGTCAGCCAGCAACTCAGCCCCAGAGAGAGAGCAGAAGGACAGACGGCCTTTTATAAGGTAGGACCACACCTACAGGTGTGGCCAGGCAACTGGACGCCCACTTCTCCAGAGTCAGGACAGGAGGGTAGCAGACACATCAACAAGGCCGTCACACCCCCCCCCCATAAAGATGAGGGCCCAAAGGGTACTCAATCCACTCCAACCTGACGAATTGGCTCAGCATTTTTTTCTCTCACTGGAATGAGGAACATAAGGTTTTAACATATTTACATGGCACAACAACCAGATCATTCAAATCTGAAACCTGTTTCACAGAATAAGGACCTGAAAACCTTGCCTGAAAAGGAGAACCCACCACAGGGAGGTGTCCCAGAACCATGCACTTCAGCCCGGCGATCATACAAGCGCTTCATTTTTCCTTGAACTTGAGGTGAAATTTGTTCCTTGATCACTTTGGACAACCTTGGGAATACCAAAAGCAGACATGAACTGTGTCAAAGCTTTCATTATAGACTTGGTGGTTATGTTGTGCAAGGGGAAAGCAGCTGGATCTCTGGTTGTTTGACACATCACTGTAAACAGATACAAACTACCAGATTTGGATTTAGGCAGTGGGCCGACAGTCAATCAACAAATGCTCAAACGGTTGATCAACTAGATCATCAACTAGATCATTCCCCAGAATCACCTGCACCCCTCGTACTGGAAGGGCAGGACGCACTGCCAGAGCCACTTCTCCTTCCACCTGATCTGGAAAGAGAACCACTTTATGCAAAGGTACAGGGAACACACGTCAACCCCACACCTCTAACCAAAATACAGTCCCCTGTAGCAGTATCAGCTGTAAAAGGCAGCACAGATGCTAAGATGAAAGAGTCTAAGGCACCAGAATCTCTCAAGACTTTAACTGGAACTCTTTTATCCGTTCCTATCAAGGATACAAACCCATCACTGACATATTTCTGGTATTCCTAGATCAATTTCCTCAGGCATGTCAGCCTGGCAAAAGTCACCTGATGAAGACAAAGAATTCCTCAGGAAGAAGCACAGATGGGTATAAGGTAGGACCACGCCCAGGCAACTCCACACCCACTTCTCCAGAGTCAGGACGGAGAACGGCAGGGTAGGAGACACATCAGCAAGGCCGTCACAACCTAGAAAAAGAGAGGGAGAGATGGCATAAAGACAGAGACACTGGAATGAAGAAGGGTATTAATGAGCTCAGTGAGAGAGAGAAGAGGGCAAAACGAAAGAAATGGAGGGAGGCAAAAAGGCAAGCCAGGGCCAGGGTCAGGGCCAGGGCCAACTCTCCTGCACTTCCAGAAACTCCTGAAAATCCACCAGGGTCCTCCAGGTTAGAATGTGGAAGTTTATTAGAAAATTAAAGGATAGTCAACTGTTTTACATTAACAATTATTTTGTGTTTCTGGTAACGCTCTCAAGGGGAAAGAGTTCGACGGAGCAGGAATGAATTTTAATTTTAACAATAATTTTCTTTTGTAATGTTCACCTCTGTTCAGATAGCTGCTAAATAAATCTACTAATGTCAACAGTTAACACATTTTTGTCCACCCTGTGATGTCATTGTCCACCCTGTCATTTTGCTGTTTTATGAAAATAAACAAGTTATCTTCACAAGTTAAGAGACACAAACGTCACAGGATATGAAACCAAATGTAGCTGGAACATATTCTGGTTTATGTCAACCTGAGCATGCAATGTGCAGCTGTATTATATAGCAAAAAAGAAAGAAATACTATACTGACACGCTAGACAAAAATATATGCATGAATGCTGGACTGGATTGGTATTCTTACTCAGCTCAGACACTCACTATTAAAGGATTCAACATCAGGACCAGTAACAACCAAGACTACGAGTCTGCAGCCACGTTGAATCTTTCACAGACAGTGGTGCTGGAGGAAGGACGGTGATCACAGACTTATTCAAATTCTAATGAATTCTAAGGGGGACATGAATGTCTGTACTAAATTTCATAGCAGCCCATCTAAAAATATTAGGCTCATGGTGGTAAAAGTCAGGGGAACACCAAAGTCAGTATGATCCATCCTCTGGGAACTATGAATGTCTGCAAAACGTTCATAGAAATGCCAGCACGGTTGAAAACACAATCAAGTCATCCCCCTGTTTGTCTTCTTCCAACAAAATGTTAACATTTACTTTACAAACAGAGGCTACAGTCCACAAGTCCCCCCCTAAAACAACTCACATTCTATGTCCTGGCATAAATGTTTAAGAAGTCCAACCTGGAGAGAATTCAGTTGGAAGTTAAGAATGAGATGTTTTAAAACACCTATAGTGATAGCTAAGTATGAAAAGAAGTATTCCCCTCTCTGCTGGAGAGGTTGTGGTCTTATAGGGGACTTTTCTCACATTTTCTGGGATTGCTCTAAATTACAAAAGTTTTGGGGGGAGGTGAAGAGGGAAATAGGTGAGATTTTGAACTAATTCTGGGCACTGCACCTTCAAGGGGGTTAGGAAAAAACTAATTGTATATGCTCAGAGTTTTGATGTTGATTGCCCACAAAATAATCACAGTAAACTGGCTTAAACCCCACCCAGCTACCTCGGACCAATGGGTGCAAAGACTCGTGAAAGACCGTGAACTGCATGGAAAATATAACCGCAAGCCTACAACTCCGAATGGACATTTATTTAAAAAGATGGACACCTGTTATAACGTATTTAGCAAACTGATCATACAGTTAGTATTCAACTGGACAAGCTAAAAAAAAAGGAAAGAAGTGAATCCATGAAGGATAGCCCCCCACCTCCTCTGTCATCTATGCTTTCTTTTTATTTGGTCTACACTTGTATTAATGTGTGTCATACTGTGGGAGACTCACTGTCAAGAGACGCAACTTTGACCATGAACAATTTCAACTCATACCACATGCGAATGTCTTGTCACGCTGCTCAAGCCTCTCCTGTCCTGTCGCCATTTTGTTCACGAGTTGGCGACATCCATGTCCGACCATTTGAAAAAGACATCACACATCACGATACACTCTATTCAGAGTCATTCATCATCATACACACATAATCACCTTGAAAACAGATCTACCTATGACATGATGATGACACCTAAACCTGATGAGCTTTTTTTTTTTCCAGACTTAATTGAGAAACCAGTCAAATACAGAAACAGTTCGACTGTTTGGTCATCTTAGAAGGTGTAGCGTGGGGTGATCGGTTGCGTAGATGGTTTGGGATGAGTGTGGGAGACTTGTTTTGACTATTTTGAAGAATCTAAAATATAGAACGTGTTTGCATGCTACATAATTCCATATCACGTGTTGTTCCTTCACAGGTTTGCTGTCTTCAATATTACAATGTCTACATGTATGTAGAAAATAACCTAAATAAAATAAAACAGTGACTAAGAAGGTGCTGGCTCTGCCTGTGCAGAGTCACTGGGGCTCCACAGGTTCACCTGATGGTGGCTTTCAGCTCGGGTGACGTCACTTGAAGGGGCGGGGACGAAGCGAGGTAAATGCGCGTGCTGTTGGCGGAGCGCACAGGTGATCTTCGCTCTGGCTGTGGATCGGGGGAGACATGGGGAAACTTCAGCAGTTTGACATCACGTTTGACAAAAACAAAGTGGTGTACAGTCCGGGAGACTCCATCTCTGGGTCCGTCACCATCAAAGTGAGCCAGCCGCTGCAGTGCAAAGGTAAGAACCCGACCTCCGCGCACCTGGTGGGAAAACGTCGCCGTCGCTAAACAAGGAAGTAGGTCACTCTGCCCAGATTACACAGGGTGGAGCTCAGGCCTCCCCCTCTATGATTTTATACCCTATATCTCCTATTAAACCCCTATAATGTTGGCAGTCCGCAGAGCTCCGTGTCTGCGATAGTTTAAAGTTTAAAGTGACGTTTGAAGGCCCTTTAGTCATTTTCTCCAGCATCACCACAGTTAAATGTTCCCACTGAGTGATTCTGGGCTTCAGGGGGACAGGATCCCAGAGAGAGGGCCCTAACAGGGGTTTCTGAAACCCTGAGGCCATGAGTCCATGTCCTCCATCCCACAGAAGGGTTAGATTCCTAACTTTAGTTTGAAGTCTAAATGTTATATCCATATAATGAACTCTGGCACAGTCTGTAAATGTGACCTTCCAACACGAAGGGGTCTGTCCTGAGTCCTGTTTTCACCTTTATGACATAATATATTTCAAATAATTCACGGTGTCTTCATGTTTTATAGTCAGCCTATAAAAGGAAGATCTTTCAATGTGTCTAGAATTATTCAACGTTGGATAAACTGAGTCTAGAGCAGCCTGTAACATATCCACCCTGATGGAATGTGGGCTTAAAACCCTCAAAAGGTAAATCTGAGGAAACAGGCCACTGATCATGCCCTGTTTCCTCAGTGGTAGCTGTCACTGTGATCCCTTGATCTGTATGTGTGTGTGTGTGTGTGCTTTATTATACTGTGATGCTCTTTGTGAATAGGAGGCCAGAAAGACGTTGGATTAGTTTCACACATGTGACATGTTGGAAATCTTGGATCAGGTGTTTGCTGCAGCGAATGCTCGGACAAAAGGACTCAGCGGTCTGACTGATTCCATGCAGGCCTTACATTTTGGTTTATGCATTTCACCAATGCACTTGTTGATTATTGGAGAATGTCTTCCCAGTTAGGTCTTCAGTTGTTTATAGATTGCACTTTAGGCTGCACTTTACTGCCTTTTATCGTGTAGCCGATAAACACAGACCAAAACCAAAGGTGGTCAGAGTGGAAAATGGAACTTGGAACTGGAAAAGTGAGAGACTGGTCCTTCCGTCTCATCTAAATGCTTTTATTTTGAAAGACCCAGGGGGCTCTACCGTCACAGATGAAAGAGAACATATTTGCATGCAGTGTGAAGAAAAGGGAGAGTGCATTCGTTACAGCTGTACCCTTTCCCACATTGTTTCTGACACAATGTCAAAGTTTCCCTACAATTCCAGCGAAGGAATGTAGCACGTAAATGCCACCTCACCGTGGGAGCGACAAAAGCTGCTCACTTCTTTAAAAACAAGTTTTTTTTAGTGCAGTTTCTGCCCAAATCCTAACATGCCACTTTCTCCTTTTTCAAGTGTTTGTTGTTTCTTTGTGTTTTTTTTTTTTTTGAAATGCTGAGAGCAGCTTTTATGTATTTGGGAGTTTCTGTTTGAATGCTGGCGGAGCCTCCAGTCTGTTGACATTCCTCTTCAGGTAAAGCTGGTCAGACGGAAGGTTTCACCGTGGAAACAAACTCTCTCACTACGCAACAGTTTGAATCATTGATGGATTATGAAGTGGGTTGGGTCCTGAGATAAGAGACACATTACTGGGCAAATATCGGCATTGTATTAAAAATCAAATGTGCTTCAATCACTGTGGTACACCTCAAATACAATGGATATGATAAGGTCACTAAAGGACAGTTTCAATGTTCAGAAATATATAATCTTTGGTTTCATGGTATTTTTAGACTGAAAATAGTATAAAAGTAGCACTGTAGTAATCTTTAGTCTAGGCAATATGGTTGCTGTATGTGGTTTTGGGATCATTAATTCCCAATGACAGGAAACCTTCATCCTACAGCAACCAATGGTATAATGATATTACCTACTGCTTTCAGCTTTACAGTATTTCAAAGTGAATTTTACATTTACTAATCATCCTGACTACGTAGTGAGACGACACTGTACGCATTGTAGTGCACCAGAGCTCTTGTTACAAGTTTTCTTTAGCAAAAAAAAAAAGTATAGAATCAAAGGCAAGCTAGTCAAGTTTCTGAATTTATGAAATGCCTTTTTTTCTTTTAAAATAGACGAGAGCTCTTTCTGCCTCAACCTTGTCTTCTGGGTTTGGCTTTAATCGTACCTACCTTGCTACACTACAGCGCGGCCAATATGAAGATGAAAGGTGAGAACAAGCTCACCCGGATCACTCTGGATATTTAGACTGAACATCATTTAGTTACAGAACTAGAGGTTTCACATCATTATTAGGCGTCTATTCTCCTCCCTCTCTCTTTCTCCGGGCTTCGGTGTAGCACACTTTGCTTCTGTGGTTCCGCCCAGAGACGACGTTAATGGCCCTGCCTAATGACTCATGGGAAGAGTTTCATCCTCCAGCTGCTCAGAAATGTTCCTGGGCTAACGCCTCCAATGCTGTGTGTGTGTGTGTGTATTCTTATCTGCAGACATCAAGGTGAGCTGCAATGGCTTCTGTGGCGTCACCAATAAGGTCAACGACACGGCGTGGATGGAGGAGGAACAGTACTTCAACAGCACCATCTCTGTGGCAGACAAAGGTACACTGCCCAACAGCTGAAATGCTAATATCATGTGAAGTAAAAGTGGTATGGTTAACAATAATTGAAGTGTAAAGACGGTAGAAGTGAAGGTGCCCTTTTTCCCACTGTGGTACAGCAAACAGCCCTGAGGCACATTTGCCTGGTGGGAAACAGCGGGGCGATTGTTACTGTTTCCACTGACGGATCTTATCTGTGCTCTCTGTGTCCCATACAGGAACCCTGAAACCAGGAGAACACCCTTTTCCCTTTAAGTTTCTCATCCCAGGTAGGAGCGTGGATTGACGGGATGAACACACACACTCTTTCCTGTGTTTGTTTTTGCGTGTTTTGCCCGGGCATCTCACAGCCTGACAGACAGACGAGTCCTGGCATGTCGGTGTTTACCCTGATTCTCGTATGGTTCCGCAGTCGTGAGGATGGGACTCTTCTCCCATCAGTCACTGGGGCTTATGAGCGTTGTGTGAAGCATTTCACGGATTTCCATTATTTGTTCGAACAAGTCCAACTTATAATACCCAAGGCTGTGCTTTGGATCGACCACTTTAGATGAACATTTGTACTGCTCCACTTTAAACCTGCTCTAATCAATATTTTGACAACACAATAGAGCCAGTGTCTTGTGTAATGTGAAGGGTGGAAGAGACCCCAGAGAATTATCACTAACCAAGTTTCCCCTCGGCTCTGCAGACCTTTGGAGCCTCTTTTAATGTAGTGTTGTGGTATTAGGGCCGCAGCTTGCCTGATTTGTTTCCACGCCGCTCCCATTAGCAGCAGTAGACGGCTGTTTATAATGAAAAAGCTCTGATAAACTCACTGTACGCTACCTGCTCAGCACCAAACAGCAGACAGATAAGATTTGTATCTTTAGTGACTGTCTATCTCTCGTTCATCAGCTCAGTAGGTATCTGCTTCCTGCTGGTAACTCACGACAGTTTCTTTGCTGAGCCGTTCTCAAATGTTGGCAGCACTTTCTCTGTGTAGACCAGCTCACTAGCTTTACCCTTGTGGAAGACTGCGGTCATTCACGACGAGCGCACAGGTACGCAGGCACATGCAGGTCGGACAGAATGAAATGTTTTGACAGGCGTATTACAGGCCAGCTGCCAGCAGCAGCCACAGACACTAGGTCATCTTAGACACAGACACTTTTTTTTTTTTTTATTTCGTCCAACCATTTCATTTATTGCTCGCTGTCATAAGAATTTCCACAAATATAAATGTTTCTGACCTTGCTCTTAAGCTTTACTGAGCTCTGGAAACATGTGGCATCGCTGAAAAAGAAGTTGTACATGCACACTTAGTTTGAGTCTTGACGGCACAGCGAAGCTTTCTGAAGTATCATAACTTGCGATTTGACTTTTTCTGTTCAAGGTTTATTTTCTGAGATGATCATTCTACTGTGATTTATGAAAGTGACACAGACATTGCGCTTGTATGAATGTTAGTTAGAACCGCTACAGTTCCCAGTAGTTTGAGAGATAAGAATACTTAAATCACCACTACAATGTATTAAAATGAGACATGTGTATTGACATGTTTAAGATGGATCTTTTAGTGTTTCAGAGATACAGAATGAGAACATGACTGACGATGTTTTGCAATGGAGTATTTGAATAAAAGAAGAGTGGGGTGTGTCTCCTCTATCGCTGAGATTTCCTTATCCCATCACCAATAACAGACCTGTCACGTGAGTGACAGCAGCAGCTTACTCATTACAGTGCAGTCTGTGAGAGCCCTCCCTGATGACATCAGCACATTGCATATGGACTCCTAAACAACAATAACTGAATATGAATTGTGGCCAAACCGTGACTTTATCATTTTAATTGACTGAGATATTTGATTTTGAAATATTACCTTCATATTTCTAATAATTGGTTAGAAAATCAGCACAGAATTGAAATGTATAGAAAGACTTTGGTGCCTTACGGTGAAGAGATTAATATTTTTTGGCATTTTTTTAGCATAGTCTTGATTGTTGGAGAACAGCACACCTTGACCTTCGCTTCCTGTCTACACGCCGTTTCTATGGTTATTTGTGAGGGGCGCATGCATCAAAGAACACAGCCTGCCCTTGTGTTCGGCCTTTGTTAGGCCACTTATCTGCCGGAGCTCATTTTTCTCTGCAGTGTGGTGAGGAATGCCACAGAAACTCAAAAGCAACCCAACCGGTCTTTTAACGGCTGTGAATCTAAATCTGTCACGTGAAATATGTGTGTGCTTTGACCGTCAGAGTGCCTGCAGGTGCGTCAGCACGCTCTCTGTAGTCTTGTTTTCATGTTTACATGAAAAGTCAGGAAAAGGAACTTTGTCATTCGTCGGGCTTTGAAAGGTTATGTAATATGAATGTTGTGTGTGTGTGTGACTGAAGAGCATTACCATCTCATACACTGTAAACACAGCATCCATTCTCAGCTGTGATCAAATCATGGTCACATTGCTATTTTGCAATTATCAACTTTCTTAGTGAGCAGCAACCTAACTCTCTAAATCCAGTCTTAAAGATGATCAGGAAAATGGGACACTGTTCTAGCAAGCTGTTGGTCTCTGCATGCTCCTGTGTGATAAAACTGACACGTACTTGCTTTCTTTCCGCAGCCTCTGCTCCGACATCTTTTGAAGGCAACTATGGTAGGATCATTTACAGAGTGAGAGCTTTTATTGACACACCGCGATTCGCCAAGGACTACAACACAGAGAAAGCTTTCTACTTGCTAAGCCTTCTAAACCTGAATGAAGTGCCAGACATATGGGTGAGACATGATCAGACGTGTGTGTGTGTGTGTGTGCATCGTCAATATTTGACCGGGTAGACCAACACATGAGGTCTTCAGGGTCAAAATCACCAACATTGTTTTTGGTCCATTTAATCACAGTTTGTGGTTCAGAGGTAGTTTTGTGTTGGAACTATTAAATCTGCCCTGTACTTATGTGCAGTGTCGCCATTTATAGCACAGGAGTCTGATACGTCCCGTGAATACATTTATTGTTTCGGTCTTCATACATTCACAGTGGTGCCAAACCTGACAACATCCAGAGTCCTAAGTGAGAAGTCTTAACTGGGAAGTTGACTTGGGACTTCATAACTGAGACCAATAATTCCACGGTCAAGACCGACACGTCCCAAGTCCAGTCAAGACCAGCAAGTCCACATAATAAATGGTTTATGTAACACTTTTAAAATGATCAGGTGTGGCTTGGTCTGGCCCCTGGCTTTATAGGCCAGGGCCCTTCAGGTCATTTGAAGGTCGAGGCTTGATTCTAAAGGTAAACGTGTTTGCCATCGGGGTAAAACTTGCAGAATCAGTGACCTCTTTCAAATTTCAAATGAGTGATGTCGTCTTCATATTGCTTTTACTTGTATTATTGATTTTTATTTACATGTTTGTTGTTATAAGTATTGTTCTTAGCATTAGTAGCAGTAGTGTAATGATATTGATATTTCATATAGATGGTAATGACAGTTCAACTGGGATATTTTAACAGCTGAAATTGATGTGAAGCAGCTAATTTTTTTTTCACTTGATAAAAGTTGCAACTGTGTTGGTTTGTTGAACTACAAAAGCACACAGTCTACTTGCAGTGTTAGGCTGATGTACCAGACTGGGGCCTCTGTTAACTCACAAATGAGCTCTGGCCTTGGACACAGAGCAGCTTCCAGAGAGAGCATTAATCATGTAAAAGTTTCATTCTGGCCTTTTGGCAAGTAACATGGGCCATTCCATTATCTGCAGTTGTTATAATGTGCCTCCTGAGAATTTAAACCAGCGAAAGATAAAATAGTCCTTCTTCTGTTGAGCATTATTTGAATTTTTACTCAGACATTAGCTGAACACTTTGATGACTGAATGCGATGTGCTGGTGTGCGCTGTTCTTTCCTGCTTGCACAATGGCTGCTGTCTCAAAGTACATCCAAGAGTTGTTTCACTCCAAAGCGTAGGTATAGGTGTGAGTGGTTGTCTGTCTCTGTGTCAGCCCTGTGAATTACTGGCGACTAGTCTGCCCAATGTCAGATGGAATTTGGATGGATGTGTCTCCTCCTAAATCTCAAAATGGCATTTGTAGTTTCTTTTTACTTGTGTACTGATTAAACAAATTAGATGCATGTGAATTTATGCGCTTATTCCCTTGGGATTGAGCTGGGCCTCTGCTTCCAGTATTTATTCTGAGCTGTGGTAACCTCTTGACTCCAGCTCTGCACTTAAGCCAAAGACATGAGAGTGATTTCTGATTAACTTGTTATCTGACGAGGGAAAAAAAACAAAAGTTTAGTTGAACACTGAGATATTCCTTCAACAAACGCTTGTATCATGATGTTATAACAGCCCCCCTCTCCATGCAGGGAACCTGTTCATCTGCAGTGACCCAGCAGTTCACCTACATGCTTGTGAAAACGGGCACAATGGTGCTTAAGGCCCAGACTGACATGAGGGGTTACACCCCAGGCCAGATCATCCAGGTGACAGCCAACATCCACAATCAGTCTGGGAAGACCACCGGCAACATGGTCGCCAGCCTAATGCAGGTAAACACTTTGTATAGTCAGGTTATGTTCAGGCTTACAGACCAAAACATATACTAGCATATACCTTCAAATCTTAGTAATCCATTAAATGCCCCATTATGGGCTGCCCCAAGCCAATACAATGTTTCCACCCTCATTTCTAACACGTTGATTTTTATTCACATTGACTGCCTTCGCGCAGCCCCTGGAGAAATTGTATGATTGACTTTGTGTATCTCCATGTCGATGCGTGTTTTCAGAGAGTGACCTATGAGACGAAGAAGCCCACCCATGATTTGAGGACAATAGCGGAGGTGGAGGGCGGTGTAGTAAAAGCTGGCAAGGAGGTGGAATGGAAGGAGCAGATCATCGTTCCCCCTCTTCCTCAGTCATGCCTCGCTGGCTGTGAACTTATAAAGATTGAATACTATGTCAAAGTAAGACGTTCTTATCCTGTTATAGCATCAGCAGTAAAGAGGACATGTTTGTCATGCATATGATTGACCTTTATGAGTTTTGGTTTCTAAAGAATCCAGTATCTACTAGAAAAAGCAGATAAAAGGTTTGTTGGGATAAATTTTCTATTCCTCCAGGAATTGTAAACAAAATTCTCTTTTCCTCTGATAAATCAGGTCAGTCTCAAGTCTCCAGACGTCATGCTGACATTACCCATCCACATCGGGAACGTCTCGCTAGACAAAAAACTGCACCCTTCCGCAAGAGCAGCTCCTCCTTCCTCTGCTGCAGCTAAAGACACACCAGCCTCTGCCTTTACTCCTGATGCCTCCAGTTCCGCCACCACTCCCACACTGCCCCCTCGCCCCGCTCCTAAACCTGCTCCCCGTCCTGCCGCTCGCTCCAGGATGTCCTCCCATAGCTCCCCCAGTGCTCCTCCAGCTGAGTACCTCCAGGGAGCAGAGGGCGGGACTCCAATGAGCGACGGCTTCCCTAACAAGCGCCAGTCTCAGCTGGTTTCACCCAACGCCTTCAGCTACGCTCCCGGCCTCTTTTTCCCTCAGAACCAGCCGCACAATGGGTCCAGCACCGCACCCAGTGGATGCACTGGGGCCACAGCACCTTACCCTCCAGAGGGTGCTACCTCAATGCCAATGCCGCTCATCGTGCCTCCAGACTACAGCAACTCATCATATCCACAAGGTCAGTTGGCTCGCGCTCATTCTTGACCATCCAGGCTCTGCTCGTGAATGTAGCCTGGTTAAGGATCCAAGCAGAGAAGAAGGATGTGATTTAGGACGGCACACCTAACCTGCTTTGGAGCAGCCTCAGTTCAGATGTTAAGATCAAATCATATAAAATTGGAGTTGACTGGAGACAGCTTTTACCATTGGGGACAAAAGCTTTGTCCGCAATTGGTAAAATGCTGATTTCTGGGTAGGTGGTTAACATGGGGGTTAGGTTGAGGCAAGTAGTGTTTGTGGTTAGAAAAAGGGTGAAGACTGGGTTTACGGTTACACCAAGGTTAGGTTTATGGAAGTGGTGGTCAGTGGAAGTCTCTAGGCAGTGAATGTAAGTTAATGTCCCCCCGAGGTGATGGAAACATCTAGCGCTGTCGCCGATGACGGCACATGTGGAAAGTGTGATGTGTAACGGAGTGTTTGTGTCTGACGGTGACCGTCTCTTACAGAGGCTCCTCCTACTTATGATGAGAGCTGCAACACATGAAGTGGACGAAGAACCAGCAACCACCTCCCGTCAGGATGATGATCATTTCACCCTGAAATCAAACAAGATGTTGAACTCGGACTGCAATTCATGTTCCATGTTGATGCATTTCCAAAATAAGAGTCCTGCCATTTTAGGAAACTGAGACTAACTCGGACAAAATGAGACAAAAGGAGAAATGTAATGGTACCTGGATACCTGGTATGGTTGTTATTAGGCCCTGACTCACAGGTTTTGCATAAGTTTTAAGTTTTTCTATCAGCATTTTGGATTGTAATGAAAGTGAATTGACATTGAACTCTGCTGCCCAGTGAACAAGTGCCTTCACTAATCAAACGGGGGTTATTCTCTCCTGCAGACCAGCCACATCCAATCAACACTCCCTTTTTTAAAAATCAGTTTTCTCTTATACTTTTAGCACTTTGAAAGAAAGAAAAAGGGACTATGCAGAATTTTATTTGCTGTTGTTTGTTCAGACGCAGGAGTCACATTTTTAGTTGTGGGTTATTTAGAAATTCCTTAAATGGCATCTGTGATGTCAAAGTTTTATATGTGAAAACCTGTGCAAAACAAACCATCTTATCTAGTATTTAGTCTAATCTTTCTTATTGTTTCAAAAATCTAAATAAGAAATTAACCTGTGGAATTTTTATTGGAAATCTTTATTCTTTTGGCGTATTTTACATTTATGACTGGAAGAAATGCCTGGTTTGCTTTGGAAGATCTTGTTTTTATTTGACTTTTGATCAGGAGTTTTCAGTTTTATGTCGATGCTGATTGAGATATCACTGTTTTAAGTTGACCACATAGACATTTGTAAGGATGTAATGCACGGTCCAGTTTAGCCCCTGAAGAGTTCTGCCGTGTTTGATCATTGGCTGCTTTCATGTCCTTGAACTGTGCTGTAATGACTGTAGACATCCTTAGAGAAAAGGTGTTGTATTGTAAATTACCCCCCCCCCCCCCCTTGCTGAATGTGTGTTAGTTCTGCACATGCCACACACCGCCTCTATGTCTGATTTCTTTTAATAGTTGTACAGTAAGGCAGCATCACTGATTTGAGGTTTCCTTTCTCCTTTCTTGATGTAGTTCACATCCACTATCAAGTTTTCATATTTCTGGATCAAGTTAAATCCATCAAACATGCAGAAAGACAACCTTTTATTTATTTATTGTTTTGAGTGTTTTCCAAGTGCTGGATTCCATTAAATACAATAAAAAAAACAAAACACTTTTGTGTCAAACAGTTTCATATTTCTGACTCAGGCATGTAACCTGACTGCGACTCTAGAGTTAACCACACATTTTTGATTTGGAGGACGGAGATGAGCTTCTAGTGCTGTCAGTGTGTGTGTGTGTGTTTTTTTTAGCTGCAGGAAACACTTCAAAATGGTTTCAGACGTGGGTTCCAGAATTGGAGTCAACTACTCAGTCAAGTACACTGACACTGACAAAAAGGAAGGAAGTTGGTTCTGGCTGGCTGCAAGTCTTAAAGTACCTGAGTAGATCGCTAAAGTATTGTAAGATATAACTATACACATGAACTGAAGGAGAAATGTAGCTGCGCTGAAAGGCGTCCAAGCAGCTTATGAGCATTTGATGCTCTTATTTAACTGTAAAGAAGCAAGACTCGTGAGTTTTCCTTCAAATAATCCAACGTGGTCGTGGCTGTATGCTGATGCTCTGTTGAGGTATCTAAATCTACTTTGAGAAAGCGTCGATGCAGCCTATGACCTTCAGTGAGGACAGTTGCAATTGACTACATTTGTAGCTATTATGTTACAAACCAGACTGACAAATGAAAAATTCCTCTAAGAATCTTTTTTTTTTTTTACATTTTCAGAAAAGATCAGAGGAACAAAGCTGCTGCTGACTGACTTGAGAGAAGAAGATAGAGAATAAGATTAAGTTAATACTAGGGTGATACAACCTTTTCACACGTTGAGGCAATGACAACTATAACTGGGCTATTTTTAGTGAACATTTTAGTGAAAAATCACACATCGTTTTGCTGGTTTTATGTGTATTGTATTGTCAAATACTGTGGTGGAGTTGTATCAAACATTTGGTAACAGAAAATGTTTTGCTTACAATTGTGACAGAGACTGTCACTGCAGACTCAGTTTGACCAATCTTGTGGAAATATAGATGTTAATTGATTTTGCATTTTTTTTTTTTTTTTAGAAAATACAGAGTGATGGATTTCTGAATTGACCATAAGTTGCAGTGAAGCAAACTGCTGAAAAGTGGATGTACATGTGTGGCACCCCCCAGTGATGAAGCACAATGTGCTTTAGTAAATAAGCTTTGTGAAAACTCCTGATCAGCAAAGTCTACAGATGATCCCGCCTCACTTTTGGGTCGACTGGCCCAGCAGCTTTGAAAATAGGGTTTTGATAAAACATTGGAGCAAAGATGCAGCCGACTAGAGGGATTCAAATGGTGAATCGTTTGGCTAATCATTTGTCAACATTAAAAATGTTCTGTACCGCGTTGGCAGTATAAATATCTGATCATGCCATTAAAGCTTATTTGAGTTTGAATGCATAACTTTTTTTGCTCAACTACATTTATTTGATAACTGTAGTTACTAGTTGCTTTTCAGATAAAGATTTTTTTTTTTTACAAAAAGTTAATGAAATACAGCACATTGTTGAAGATAAACAGGTGATTCCAGCCTTTTTGGAGTGTCACCCCTCGCAAAAAAGTGTTCACCGGGTGCTCCTCGTCACACTGCACATCGCACTCTCGCATGGCTACATTTACTTTCTATTTATTTGAAATGGACAAACACAAATGTATTTTCATCTTTCCTACTCCAGTAATCATCTCGCTACCCCTCAGATTTATCTCATGACCTTTTCAATAATATCACACTGCTAATCTTTTAGTCACACTCCTATTGCTAGTGCTATAGTCACTGTTAGTACGTTGGTTGCTGTTTGTGTTGTCTCTCTCTCTGTCTCTCTCTCTCTCTGTCTCTCTCTCTCTCTGTCCAACCTCCACCCAGCACAGACCCCTACAGAAGCCACCCACATTGAGCCTGGGTCTGTTCCAGGTTTCTTCCCGTTAAAGGGGAGTTCTTCCTGCCACTGTTGCTCAATATAATATCTGATGCTGCTCATGTGGGGATTCTTGAATCCTTAATTTTGAATTCCTGAATCGTTGGCTCTCTCTCTAATTAAAGAGTTTGGTCTAGACCTGCTCTTCATGTAAAGCGTCTGGAGATAACGCTGTTGTGATTTGGCACTATATAAATAAAGATTGATTGATTGATTGATTGATTGAAAGGGCTCAACTACTGTTGGGAACCATTGACCTACCGTATTGAAGTACTGAATATAAAGTAGTTCATACTTGCTCCACCTCAAGCAGCTACTACAGATGCTGCTTCCATAGCAACGCACCAGTATTAACAATCTAATAATGTCGTACAAATTAATATAAGGGTCAAAAATACACACCACAATAAAATATATTTAAAAAATGGTCATACTAGTGTACAGTGTAAAGGAAAACTGTTCTTCTAGACTACTAGTCCACATAAAGGCACCGTTGCTTCAGTCACACTAACTGGCTGGACATGTGCAAAAGATTTGCACTAACACCCCGAACTGCTGCCACCTGCTGGCAGTAGACCAGACTGCACTTTACCTTCACAGAGCTCAGTTACACAAATGAAGATTGTAGTTGAAGCGTTCAAAATAAATTGGTGGTCTTCAAATAAAAACTAACAGTATGTTTTTCCATGGACATATACTAAAAGTAGTCCCCTTATAATTTACAGAACAATTTTACAAAACAATTGGGTTTTTTTTGTTTAATGTGATACCTCTTCAGACTTAATGAACCACACAGATAGTTGATGAAATAAATTCATTAAATATTTTTATATTCTGCTTACTTATGTGCCACAGCTTAATCAAAACGTATATATTTTTTCCATTTCTAACATGGTGTGGATCACATGGACGGCAAGAGGGTTCACTCTCGCTTACTTCCGTTTTCGCTTTAATGCCATTCATTAACCAGCGAAAACACTTCTATTCTGATTTCTAAAGGTTGGCCGGTCCCCGCGGTTCAGACTGGCATACAAAGTGAACTTGGCTGGCGTCGCCCCTGGTGTGGTTGCAGGCAGCAGCAGCAGGCAGCTCTCCGGAGAGCTCTTCCTGAGTCCATTTGGACGTGGACAGTAAAGGCAGCTCGTGCAGCGCGTCACATGGCTCGGGAGCGGAAGTGGTAACCGTCCCCTTCCTGTCCCATCCTTCCCCTCCACCGCTCAGATACAGCTACACCGACTGGAAGTGGTAGGATGAAACTTTGCTGCTTCAACTTTTTCACTGTGGCCTCGCTCTACCTGTCGGTGGTGTTTCCGCTGTGTGCCCGCCGTCAGAAGGCCGCTCCGCTCCGCTCTGCCTTCCTCCATCTTAAAGCTTCCTTCTTATGCAAAGTGCGCTGTTCAGTGACATGCACGTAGGAAGTATGTAGATGTGAAGCAGCGCGTGCCCTCCTGTGTTTACTGCTCAGTAATGAAAGAGCTCCTCGTGGGCTAAATTACTTTGAGACAAAGTGTGTGTTCTGACTGGATGTTAAAACTCCTCAGGTGCCACAGAGACCCCCCCCCTCCCTAGTCTGATTGGTTGATCAGTCAGACCCTCAGGACAGCAATGGAGTATAGTGGGGCCATTGAGGGCCCTGGATCAGGCAGAGGACCCTCCAGTCCATCTTCTGGGACACCCATGGGTACCAAGGGACCAGCAGCACAGAGCGGCCAAAGGCCCAAAGTTAAGATAACTCCCTTTCACAGCTCACCAATAGCCAGTGGTGATGGGGCTCTCCGCAGCAAGCGACCAGGAGTCCTTCCTGGGAAACTGCTGGTGTCACCTGGCAGCCTGTTTCTGGAGGCACAGGGTCGGCCGACCGCTGCACCCGTCAGAGAGCGAGCTGGTGCTGCTGCTGGGGGCTCAGAGGAACAGACTCCCAGCTCAGGCTCCACACAGGCCACAACAGGAGAAAAAGTATGGGCAAACCCTTTTGTTTTCAAGGTAACCTGATGAGCATTTAAAGAGTGTTGAGACATTTCATGTATACAATGAAAGATATTTTTTTCAAAATTCCAACCACAAAGTCATTTAATCAGACACTATACTGTACTATATAACTATATTACTATACTATAGTACTACGTCTTATTAATTCTAATGCATGGTTTATATGTGAGGACTAAGTCCAGACCAGGGAATGTACATGGGATACATGTAACTTGTGCTTTAGCAATCAAAGGGGAATTGTAAAATGGCAGCTCTGCTGTGATTGTTTGATTGTTTTCAGTTTACTCACCGACAAGATATTATGATATTTGTCTCTGCTTTTATGGAGCTTGTTTGACAGTAAATAATTGCATTACCTAACCGCCACTCTGACGGATGCATATCCGATATTGTTATATCGATATTATTGATATTTCCTTAAACCCTGCACTCAGTTTAACAATCCATGCGCAGAGTTCTAGAGTTTCTTTTTGCCTCCAAAGCCTGCTGGTAGAAAAGCACCAAAGTCAAACCCGACAGACTCACTGAAGTCCGGACCACCTTCAAACACGGAGCTATGCCACAACCAGAAAGGCAAAGGGAGGAGGCCTGTCTCCACCTCCATCAAACGCCAGTCAGGTTAGTTGATCTGGGGATAGTTGATAGAAAACCGGCTGCAGCAGAGAGAATAACATGATGCACAAGTGACAAACAGTTGCTTGTTATGACTGTGACTATGACTGCAGCAGCTGCATAGATGTCGATAGCACGTCTTTTTTGAAGTATAATTAATGTAGGTGGTGTATAATGTATAAGAAAGGATATATTAGGTGTATGTACTAAAAGAGCATAAAAATATAAACTTTTGTGCAAATATATAGTATTTTGAAAAGTTCTGCTGTCCAAAAAAGTGATTCCTATGTATCATATAAGTAGACTGTGTCACTGTTGTAATCTAATTGTGCCTTTTACTCTGTTCAACTAGATTTAATTTTATGAAACTGTGCTTCTGTTTGACTTTTTTCTCTTGTTTGGCTTTGTTTTTTAACTTTTCACTATTTCCCGTGTGATTGTATTTTTCTTCCTATTTGAAGGTGCATTTTTAATCTTTCAGTGCATTATCCTCCTGATCCGTTTAGATAAGTCATACTGTGTGTAATGACACTCCCATGCTGGATGCAGCATGGGAAAAAGTCTCGAAGGTCTTTGGCCTCCACCTAACCTTAAGCTGTGTGCCTTTCCTAGCAGTGAAGAGGAGGAAGAGGAAGATGGGAATGTACAACCTGGTCCCAAAGAAAAAGGCCAAGGTGCTTAAACAGCAGGACAAGGCAGGTCCACTTATTGATTTATTCCTGTATGTCAGACGTCCTACCAGCCCACTGACAGTAACCCAGCAGCGCAAATGAAGCCTCAGGCCATATGTTCAGTTTCATTCAATGTTGTTTTTTTTCACATTATGTTTACAGCCTGTTGAAGCAAACATTGGGAAAGAGACTTTTAGAAAGCACCCTTGAAAACTAAAAAGCATCTGATCTAGGAGGCCATTGGAGGCCATTTTGGAAAATGGCTGCTCTCACTTGTTGTTTTTGTGTTCACTTCGTAAAAGATACAAATCAGATTTGTTAAGTGACTCTCTTTAAGTCTTGATAACTTAATGTTGGCCCAAAGCGCGCATGGGAATGGGATATTCATATGTGCAAATGTCATTCATTTTTTCATCAGAAAGAGGGGCCAGGCATCAGTGTGGAGAAGAACCGAGCTGGAGCTGATGAGAAGCCAGTGATTCTACCAGAGACTCTGAGGGCCGTCAGGAATGAATCGCTGATGCAGGTGGAACCTGGAGAAGGCGGCCATGTTGAGTACACGGAGCTGGCTTTGGACTGTCTGGACCTGAAAGCTCAGGAAGAGCTGCTCTCACCCCCCCTTTCAGGTGAAAACGGTATCCCGCTGTCTGATCTGGCACCTTAAGATTGTAGAAGGGATTTTTATTGGTTGTACAGGTCAGTTTCACTTTGCGATGTCTAGTGCGATAACGGGCTGTGAATGTGCAGGTGTAGTTGTGGATGCTGAGGTGTCAGACCTGGCTGAGGAGTTACCACTGTGCTGCTGTCGTATGGAGACTCCCCACAGCGGGCCCACGCTGGATCAGACTTGCATGGCCATGGAGAGCTTGGATGGAATGGTAAGCACTTTGATAATGGCCTCATATTGCACACCAGATTTAAAATATCAGATAAATTCCCATCTAGTTACCAGAATGAAAGGTGCCACTGATGGTACTTGCAATTTTCACTGGTCACCAATAGAGATCCTCAAAAGCTTTTGGTGCTTTCATACCTGCAACATGACTTGGTGTCAGTCATCTGACTCATGCAGCACTGATGAAGCAGGTTAATCACCAGAACTGTCAATAGAATGGACTAAAACTTAAAGGGAACATTGTGTCATAGTTAGTTTGTTCTGACCAAGTGAACCAAATTACAGATGTGAAAGCGATCCTAAGCACATCCACAATACGTCACAGACGGCAGTCCTGAAATACAAAGCAGGTGTTTAGAGGTGTTTCATTGGAAGAGTTTTAGCTGCTTTTCATCATGAAATCCAAGAAGAGCAGCAGTGAATACATGTAGAATGTCCAGTATGATAAGACTAAGAAATCTAAAGACTCTGTTGCTGGGTAAGGCTGTTAGGGGGGGGCATTGTTTTATTCCTGTAATGTTCTAACAGTATGGAAGGTTATTTTTGTCATTTCTCTCCTCAGCTGAGTCGCTGTCAGAGGCAAGTGATGAAGCAGGAAATGATGAGACCCTCCAACGTGGTCCATCTGCTGGTCCTGTGTGAGGACCACCGGGCTGGCATGGTCAAGCACCAGTGCTGCCCCGGCTGTGGGCTGTTCTGCAGGGCGGTGAGGGGAAACAAAGCACAATGATACTGTTGACACATGGAAGTCTGACATTGGTGTTATACTGTGTGCTGTGTAGAGGATACAGTACATTTGCAAACAATTTGTCATGGTTATACTGGCGAATGATTGGAGGTTAACTCGTAAATGGTAAATGGTTGAAAGTGATTGATACAAGGTTGAATTATGTAGCTAAAAAAGTCAATAAATGGTTCAAACCCTTCTGTGACTCTAAGGAAGGGAATGGCAACTCCATCAGCTGAATGGAAAAAACCTACTGTAGCAATGTCCACCACACATTGACAGCATTACATAACATCCGGTTTGACTCATTTGGAACATGGCCGGTGGTGTTGATTGGTGGTGTGGGGGGCTCATCTGACAGAAAAGGGTGGGAGCCACTGCTTCAAATGTCTTAAGAAGACTGACACTTGAAATGACATTTGAATACTTTGGAATATTTAGATTCTGCACTTCTGGACCGTAAAGCAGTGTTCTCCCGGTCCGTCCCACAGGGCACCTTCATGGAGTGCAGGCCGTATGGCAGCATCTCCCACCGCTTTCACCGCGAATGTGCCTCCATTTTGAAGGATCTCAAGTTTTGTCCCCACTGCGGAGAGAACGCCAGCGGGGCAAAGGAGGTCACGGTGTCGAGGGCTGATCCGTCACCCTCTGTGCCCAGATCAAACCCCGCGCCGTTGCTTCAAGCTGTGCCTACTGTGGCCACCCTGCCATCAGTACCAACCACGCCGGCTGTTCCACAGATACTCAGAGCGAAGAAGACCAGCGAGCCACAGAGGAGCAGAGACGAGAGTCCGAGCAGGTAGCACAACACTGATGCTGCTGATGTCTTCTCATATAGAAACGATGGAGATACCACTTCCTTATTGAAGTAACTAATGCTAGTTTATTACAACTCGCCACACTGCGTGCTTTCTCTCCCTGCAGGTTAAAGGGTGAGGCTGTGTGTGCTGCAGATAGACTACCAAAAGAGTCATTGGAGAGCATCCTGATGGCGCTGGATGATGAGAAGTAAGGTTAACCATGAAATATTTTGACCAAAAAAGTGCAGTTTGCACTGTGATATAAATATTTGATTGAGATCTTTATTGTTTTTAGCCTGAAACCAAAGAAAATGAAGTACCCCACCAGACAGCTGTACATCTCTGCAAAACAAGGCGACCTCCAGAAGGTCATTCATCTCCTAGGTAACCTCAGTGTTGTTGACAAAAAGCAGCTTAAACTACAGTAACTCTATTAGTTTTCTGTATTTATCATCACATTTTGTACATTACAGTTGATGGGAGGGACCCCAACCTATTGATGGAGGGCCAAAACAAACGCACCCCTCTTCATGCAGCAGCTGCCGAGGGTCACCAGGAGGTCTGCCACATGCTGGTCCAGGTGGAGAAAATTCTCAGTGTAGCGCATTTCCGGTTCTACTTTTAGGCCTAAAGTATTCCATCAGCTTTCACTCCTATCTCAGCCAATATGTAGGACAGCTACTACAGTACTGTGCAAAAGTTTTAGGCAGGTGTGAAGAAATGCTGTAAAGTAAGAATGCTTTCAAAAAAAAAAAAACATTTCATTGTTTGTTTTCATCAGTTTACAAAATTCAAAGTGAGCAAACAGAAGAAAAATCTGTGCTCAGTCTGAACATGACGACCTGTGACATGAAACTGTCTTCACCCTGATAGCAGAGTTTGGCTGTTCCTCCCCCACTTTTGCTCAGTACTGTACATTCTATGGGAAGAGAGTTATCCAGATATACAGTGGGGGAAATAATTATTTGATCCCCTGCTGATTTTGTAAGTTTACCCCCTTTTTTACCCCATTTTTATGGTAGGTTTATTTTAACAGAGAGACAGAAATCTAGAAAAAAACATTAAATAAAGGTTATAAATGAATTTGTATTTGAGTGAGTGAAATAAGTATTTGATCCCCTACCAACCAGCAACAATTTTGACCCCCACATGTGCCCAGGAGTCACACAAATTAGTCCTGTCCTTTTAGGCAAGTACTCCTAATCTCAGCTCGTCATGTGTACAAAAGACACCTGTCACAGGATCAGTCTCTTCCATTCAAACCTCTCCACCACCATGGGCAAGACCAAAGAGCTGTCAAAGGACGTCAGGGACAAGATTGCAGACCTGCACAAGGCTGGAATGGGCTACAAGACCATCAGCAAGAAGCTTGGTGAGAAAGAGACCGCTGTTGGTGCGATAATTAGAAAATGGAAGAAATGCAACGTAACAGTCAATCGCCCTCGCTCTGGAGCTCCATGCAAGATCTCACTTCGTGGGGTACGGATGATTCTGAGAAAGGTGAGAGATCAGCCCAGAATTACACGGCAGGAGCTTGTTAATGATCTCAAGGGAGCTGGGGCCACAGTCACCAAGAAAACCGTTGGTAACACACTTCGCCGTAATGGATTGAGATCATGCAGTGCCCGCAAGGTCCCCCTGCTCAAGAAGGCACATGTACAGGCCCGTCTGAAGTTTGCCAACGGACACCTGAATGATTCAGAGAAGGCTTGGGAGAATGTGATGTGGTCAGATGAGACCGAAACTGAGCTCTTTGGCATCAGCTCGACTCGCCGTGTTTGGAGGCAGAGAAATGCTGAATTTGACCCCAAGAGCACCATCCCCACTGTCAAACATGGAGGTGGAAACATTCTGCTTTGGGGCTGTTTCTCTGCTAAAGGTACAGGAAGACTTCACCACATTGAGGGGCAGATGAACGGGGCCATGTACTGTAGAATCTTGGATGAGAACCTCCTGGCCTCAGCCAGAGCACTGAAGATGGGTCGTCCAGCATGACAATGACCCAAAACATACGGCCAAGGCAACAAAGGAGTGGCTCAAGAAGAAGCACATTAAGGTCCTGGAGTGGCCTAGCCAAAATCTGTGGAGGGAGCTCAAACTTCGAGTTGCCAAGCGACAGCCTTGAAACCTTCAGGATTTGGAGAGCATCTGCAAAGAGTGGCGACCAACTGCAAGAAACGTCTGACCTCTGTGCTTGCCAACAAGGGTTTCTCCACCAAGTACTAAGTCATGTTTTGCTTGGGGATCAAATACTTATTTCACTCACTCAAATACAAATGAATTTATAACCTTTATTTAATGTTTTTTTCTGGATTTCTTTTTTGATATTCTGTCTCTCTCTGTTAAAATAAACCCACCATAAAAATGATGGACTGGTCATGTCTTTATAAGGGGGTAAACTTACAAAATCAGCAGGGGATCAAATAATTATTCCCTCCACTGTATATATCTAGATATCTCTCTTCTTATGTTGGGATGCTTGCGTGTACATGTTTGCACACATAGGCTGGAGCCAACCTGGACATGTTCGACGAGGAGCAGAGAACGCCGCTGATGGCGGCCTGTGAAAACAACCACCTGGACACAGTGAAGTACCTGCTGAGAGCTGGAGCTACTGTCAGCCACAAGGTGGGTGAGCATGTACTCCATCTGTAGGATCATCTCAGTCAGGGCCGCCTTGTCCTGCCAGCCTGGTCTGTCAAATTCTGCTTTTTCATCCATCACTCAGTCCAATCTCACTCAATCAGCGCGCTGCCACTGCTTAGTCCTCTTCTACTACAGTTTTAGAAATCACAACACAATTATTATTAATTTTACATCCAGAATTACACCTTGTTAGTGTTTGAGTGATGATGGAGCAACGCACACACCAAAACACATTTACATTGACAGATTTTCACCTTTTAGATGCTCAGAGCAGACAGTTTTCTTTTGTTAGGATATCTGAAATTGCTGAATACAATACAGTCAAACAAGCAAACATTTAAATGCAACAAAATTTAAACGCAAAGGTTGTATGTAGCTGAGTATAATAAACAGAAAGTATGTTTTTAAAAACGTTTATTTATACTAAAAAAAAGGTGGAACCTTCCACAGTTTGGCGTACATAAAAAGGATAAATCATGGCATCCTGTGCGTCCACATTAAGAGAATTCTCCAAAAAAAATAAAATAAATACACAAAATAAAAACCCCCTTAAAAGAAACAGATGTTAGTTTTGGCCAAATTTACAATGAAGTCAGTACCGCACCTTATCACATTGGTAATCTAAAATAAGCAGGTACAAGAGCCCATCGGTTTAAGAACATGTCTGTATTTCCATGGAGTTTAGCTGTTAGTTAATTAAGCATTCAACCTTTATATTCACATTGTTTGGCCCACAGATGTTTCTTAGCTGGTGAGACAGATGCCCCAAAATACCAGAGAGGGCACCGGAAAACCCCTGACCTCTTACACTGCCTCTTTTCCGTATAGTTGATAAGGTTGTTGCTTGTGGGTTGTGATCCCACTTCTGTCCAACGGCTGTGCAGAGTTCTTGGATTTTAACAGGAACTGGGACATGTGACGTGTGTGTCCCATAAACGCTGAGGCAGCTTTGGCAGGTTATAAACCTTTTTTGGTTTTTTTTTACGTGGTAATAACACCACATTATCCTCTCATTCTCAAACTAGTCTCAAGGGGGTGGGAGACCATTATTGTAGATACAGAACATTTCTGAACTGCTGGACACATTTGTCTTCATTATGTCAGTGTCCTCTCTCACCTCCAAGTTTTAACTCATAGAGTCCAGAAGCCAATGAAATGCCTTGTCTTTTGGGCTTACACAGTGGTGGCAGTAGTGCAGAGCTGTTCAATGTGAATCATGTTGTCATCCCAGGATATCACGGGTTTCACCTGTCTGCATCTGGCAGCTAAACTGGGACATTATGATATAGTCCATCATCTGCTCTCCAAGGCATCCAAATACATCAACTGTCAGGTAAAGACACACACTGCCTCATTCACTAACTGCTGCTAACAGCTAATGGAAGTCATGTGTGAGTGTAAATCTTTGCAGTTTGAGTTTTACAGCTTGTGTCTGTGCAGGATGATGGCGGGTGGACTCCCATCACCTGGGCCATCGAGTACAAGCACAAGGAGCTGGTCCACCTGCTGTTGGCCAGAGGAGCTGATGTTAACATCAGAGACAAGGTCAGTGCACATGGCATGCTGCTTACTTTTACAACTGTGCCACACACACACACACACACACACACACACACCGTAACACTCTGTTTTCACACTTTAAACAGCACTGCAGCTCATCAAGGTTAACTCTCTTACAAGTGCGGTCTTGTGGGATGTACACTGCTCAAAAAAATTAAGGGAGCACTTAAATCACACATCGGATCTCGATGAAAACGAAATATTCAAGATCAAAATCACCAACCGACTGAGGGCTGGATTCTAAATCACACTGAAAATCAAAGTAAAAAATTGAAATCACAGGCTGATCCAA
The DNA here is from genome assembly GCF_042242105.1 of Pempheris klunzingeri. Classification (NCBI taxonomy): domain Eukaryota; kingdom Metazoa; phylum Chordata; class Actinopteri; order Acropomatiformes; family Pempheridae; genus Pempheris; species Pempheris klunzingeri. Next base: position 23,102,970 of record NC_092018.1, read on the forward strand.
CTTGCAAATATTTCATCATGGCAACTCATAATGTGACTCAGTAGTGTGTATGGCCTCCACCTGCTTGATGAGATGGTGGATGGTGTCCTGGGGGATCTCCTACCAGACCTGGATCAGGGCATCAGTGAGCTGGTGGTTCTCAATTGGATCCAGGTCTGGGGAACATGAGGGCCAGTCAACGGCGTCAACGCCTTCGTCATCCAGGAGCTGCCTCCACACTCTGGCCTCATGAGGACGAGCATTGTCCTACACCAGGAAGAACCCTGAGCCCACTGCACCAGCCTAAGGTCTGACAATGGCTCTGAGGATTTCATCAGCAGTCAGGGTACCGTTGATTAGCACATGGAGGTCTGTGTGACCCTCCAAGGATATGCCCCCCAGAAACATTACTGATCCACCGCCAAACCGGTCATGCTGGAGGATGTTGCAGGCAGCATAACGTTCACCACAGCATCTCTAGACTTTCATGCCCATCACATGTGCTCAGTGTGAACCTGCTCTCATCTGTGAAGAGAACTGGGTGCCAATGGTGGACTTGCCAATCCTGGTGTTCTCTGGTGAATGCCAGTCCAGCTGCACGGTGTGAGCGCAGGTCCCACTAGAGGGAGTCGGGCCCTCATGCCACCCTCATGGAGTCTGTGTCTGACAGTTTGGTCAGAAACATGCACACCAGTAGCCTGCTGGAGGTCATTCTGTAGGGCTCTGGCAGTGCTCCTCCTGTTCCTCCTCACACAAAGGAGCAGACACTGGTCCTGCTGCTGGGTTGATGCCCTTCTACGGCCCACCTGGCGAAAACGATACCACTCAACACTGTTGTGACGCAAAATAAATATCCATCACTATCATGTGATTTACTGAGAGGTTTGTTACATTTTACATTGTTATTAAGGTCTAGATGCAAGTCAGTGTCCAGTACCATTCTCAGTATCACGGACCACTCTACTTTAGTTGAAGTTGAAAAATGTAATGTACGACTTAAAACACTTGTACAAAAAGCCTTGTGAAACAAGTCTGGGAGTCTAATCAAAACCATGTCAAGCTCATAGTGGCACTAGAGGAAAAGTCTGGGATCATCAAATTTACAGGACTCATCCTCTGGAAACCATGACAATGTGTTCAAAGTCATGTGTAAAAGCATCCAGTAGATCTTGAGATACTTAACAGGATAAGTGAAGACCCTGACCTACTGATGATCTGACAGGAAAAGTTGGGGTCACTTAAGTCATTAGTGTTCATCCTCTGGGCACCATGTACCACATTTTATGGTCTGGACCACGGTGTCGGGGCAGAGATCGGCATTGCCATCCATGGAGCCCCGCTGCTAGCAGAGCTAATAAGAAAATAAGAGTGGTTTAGGATAGTACAGTATAAAAATGTTCTTTCATGAGAGTATATCCAGTACAATACAATTCTGTCATCAATAAAATCACTAAAAAATATCTGGATCCAGCATTTTCATGCAAGTATTCAGCATAACCAATTATGTCTTGTCTGTTCCTGTGAATCATAGTTAAGTCCCACTCGATGACACAGATGCTGTGAGTTTGAGTACATCAAATGTGAAAAATATTCTCCTCTCAGTGAATACTTGAAGTTAATGACATGTCGCTTATGTCTAGTCAAACGGAGCACATATCTCACTGGATCCTCACACATATCATGCTGTTGCTTCATCTTCATCTGCTCTGTTATTCCCTCGCTAAGGCCTGTGCTGTTGGACGGCCTTGCCTCTGTCCAAGCATGGCGTCAGTGATGATCTCTTATCTTCTCCTGGTTCAGGAAGAGAATGTCTGCCTACACTGGGCAGCTCTGTCCGGCTGCAGCGACGTCGCCCAGGCTCTGCTGGAGGCTCGGTGTGACCTCAGTGCTGTCAACGTTCACGGCGACTCACCGCTTCATGTCGCTGCCAGAGAGAACCACCTGGAGTGTGTGATGTGAGTGTGTGTGGTCTGGGAGCAAAGTTCACGTGGGGTACATAGATCTTAATTAAGTTTACATTAGTCCATTTGTCAGGAAATTATTTCTATAAGACAAGAACTGTATTTTCGCTGTTAGTTCGTACCATAAATTTTCCAACACACAAGATAAACTCTCAGAGACAGAGATCTCAGTTCAAAGTTTTACTTGCAACAAGCAAGGAGTACAGGCAAAGATCTACATCTGCACTGAGCGGTCTCAGTGTCTTTCAAGCATATAACATGTATAAGCAAAGTTCCTCCTCTCAGCAGTCCTCCGCCGCACCCTGCTCCCTCTCCTCCTCGCAGGGGCGGTCGGTGAGAAACGCAGGTACGCTGACTTCTCACTGTTCAAGGCCTTCTCGAACTCTTCTTTATCTCAAGAATGCAAGCACAGTCTGATACATGCTACGCCAACACACATCTCTTTGGTCTGTGTAAAGGTCACAGCAACTGTCACACAGTCCTGCATCAGGCTAAAACTTCATGATAATAAAGCATAAATGTACTAACATAAAAATGTATTAGCATAAGCGTGTCTGCACATTTTCTATTTCCTAACACCATTGCAGCTAAGATTAATGTGATGCGGTCAGGTCTAGAACATTTTGAAAGGGGTGGAGGGGTGGTGAGGGGGGCACACAATCACAGAAGGGTGACAAAACAGTAAAACTGCATTGCACTCAGATTTGGATTTCTGCCTCCAGGCAGTTACAAACTATATATACAACAGTTTTGTCAGCCCATACTTTTACTAAAATGTTTACTAAAATTTGGATTCACTCATAGTGGTGCATAGGACACCCTGTCCCTAATCTCTAATCACTGGTTTCTCATCTCTACAGCTGTCAGTGCAGTTGTTCAGTGCACAATTAAACATTACAATGAGGTCTGAGCTTAAACTTGTATGTACAATACTAATCATAGCCCTGTTTATGTTTTAATATTGCCCGGTAGAGACAGTTACAGAAGCCTATGGTTGTTGATGACATCTTCAAGAATCACATATGGCTGGAATGAACGGGTGTCAGCAAACTTTCTTTAAGTATCTACATCCTTTTGACTGTGAAGTGTATCAGCCACTGGTAAATGTAGTCCAGAAATATCTACAGGATATTAGTTGTAGCCTCCGTATTGGTTGTCCCCTCTATACACCACTTTATTTTTAGGCTTACTGCATTGTCTTTGTTATGCTTGACATTTTTGGCCAAAACTTTTATTCAACCTAGTCCCCAAACTTCTAACTTTAACACCTTCCATCCCCAGGCTGTTACTGTCCCGTGGAGCTGACGTCAATCAGAGGAACAGGGAGAGAGAGACCGCTTTGGACTGCTGCATCTCCGGCTCCAAGGTGTGGACGGCTCTCAACACCAACAAGAAGCTGACTGACGCCCGGAGAGGCAGGGACTGTCAAGGAGAGAGAGTGCTCAGCAGGTAGACGGTCACAATGCTCTGTGTGTGTGTGTCGGGTTATGTAATAATATTTCTGTTTATTTTCTAATATTACACGTATAGAACTTTTAGTTGTAAGACATATTGCTGCTGTCTGCTCTCATCTCTGTTCCTGTGGGCCTCTATACTAGTCTTGCTTATGAAACGCACTGTACATACAATAAAAAAAATGGTGCGATCTGAAATTAAATTCACCAGTTTTATTTTGGCCATATGGGTACAGATCTCTGCACCCAACCACGCTAACTTCATCAAAATTGATATGTCTGGTGTGTCGGTCAATTGTTGCATGTGTACACATCCAGCAGGCAGAGAACAGCAGTGATTTGGAGTCATGTTTCTGTCCATACATGCGTTTACTCTCCTTCATATGTTTGTTGTCTCCAGCAACTCAGGAGAAAAATATGGCAGCCAAAAAGTAAAGTTGTGGACTAAACTGAAACACTAAACTGAAAAGAGGCTAAAAAGCTCTTTAGCGCCAGAGTCTCACTGGTTGATCACAACCAAAGATCTGAATAGATTTGAAACGTCAGCTGAGCTTAACAGCAAACCTAAATCTTAAAGCACGGTTACAAAAAAAGGGATTCGTCTGCTTTTCTCTACTTCAGTAAGCGTCAGTACGTTAGGTAGTAAGAAAAGCCTTTGCTCTGCCCACTTTAGGCTTTACAAGGATAGATTAACATTTGGTGAAACTCACGTATCTGTTTTTCTGCAGCTCTGTACTTCACACACAGATGTGAGGATGTGGTTAGCTTAGCTTAGCATTAAGGCTGGCAGCAGGGGGGAAAATTAGTATGCTTTAGCGGTGTTGGTAAGTACATGTTTCCCTTTTTGACAGACCCAGGCTAGCTGTTTCCCCCTGCTTCTTTATGCTAAGCTAGGCTAACCACATCCCGACTTCTGGTCTGGACTTAACACACAGCCATGAGATTGATACTGATCCTCTGCTGAAAAGTTCCACTGAGCTAATGAGTCACAGGTGTACACATCATATGACGTGACGCGGCTGTGGCTCAGAGGTAAAGTGGGTCATCCATAAATCGGAAGGTCGCCGGTTCAATCCCTGGCTCCTGAGTCAACGTGTCGAAGCGTCCTTGGGCAAGACGCTGAACCCCGACTTGCTCCTGAAGCAGCTTCAGTGTGTGAATGTGTGTGAAAGAACAGTCTCCTCCAACTTTAGATTCCTCCTGAATGAATGATGTGTGAATGAGGATGAAGCTTTGAGTAGTTGAAACGACTAGAAAGGTGCAAATACAGACCATTTACCATATCATGTACTCCACCGCATTTTAGACAGTTGAGTCGATTATGCATTGTTTTCTTCCATCTGCCTGTCATTAAATCTAAAATGTTCCTTCTCTTAGGGACATTTCTCGGGGGTATGAAGCAGTACCTATCACCTGTGTTAATGGTGTTGACAGCGAGCCGTGCCCTGAAAACTTCAAATACATACCAGACAACTGTGTCACATCCCCACTGAACATAGACAAGGACATCACTCACTTACAGGTAAGGTTTCAGCTCTTTTTGAATTATAATTTATTACAATGTCTGAAATAAGGTGGAACCGTGCACACATTTAATATCTCTGCGTGTATTCAGAGAATACCTTTTTTTTTCTTATTGTCAACAAATCCCATGTGCAAACCAACAGTGAACTTTACCTGGTGCTGCTGCAGCCTTTATATTACTGTGACACATTGACCTCAGACTTGTACCTGCTTGGAAGTGTTGTCAGGTCTCACTTATTAGGATTGCCACTTTGACTTGGGAGACTTAATCAAACCCGCAAGCAGAGGGAGTAGTCGTTTATCAAATGTTCAACGTCCATTAAAAACACTAAATAATGTGAAACCACAGCTGCAAAACCTGACTTCTAATAGCTCACTGATTGTGTCATTCAGCACTGCAGCTGTACAGACGACTGCTCATCCAGTACCTGCATGTGTGGTCAGCTCAGTCTGAGATGTTGGTATGACAGTGTAAGTTTTCACACACACACACACACACACACAATTTCAGATTTTCCATTAGCTTTCCTCAAAAGCAGAGGTTACAGGTTTGTCAACCTAATTTCAAGTCAAAGTTGTATTTGTAGCTAGGAATAAAGAATCAATCATGTCTTAGTGAAAGCAGCACATGTCTTTCCTACACTTTGTAACATGTCTCACAATGTGCACGCAGGAGGGTCGACTGCCACTGGACTTCTGTCAGCGGGAGCCCCCAGTGCTGTTTGAATGTAACCACGCCTGCTCCTGCTGGAGGACCTGTAGGAACCGAGTGGTCCAGAACGGACTGAGGTGACCTATTCCACCTTTTGAGGTGTTGCATGCCGTGTTTTCAGCTAGAACCTCATCAGCTCACTGTGGCTGTTTCTTCCTGTACCATTCCTCCCTTGTACTGCATACTACTGCACGTCCTGTAGTAAATGACCCTCTGGTGTCCTGGAGGAAAGATTTTTGTGTGAAGCAGTAGAAGAAGTATTCAAATATAGCTCCGATGTGGTTGTTGGAGATCAGATCAGAAAATGAAACAGAGGCTGCTATCTGTTATTTGCAAAACAACCATAATAATAATAATATGAACTATATTACTGATAATAGGAATATGACTGATTATGAGCAATATGACCACAGGGAATGACATGACAATAATAAATATATGAACACAAAACCACAAGGACAGAGACATAGAGAAATTACACAGGAGCTGCTTTAGTGCTGAGAGCTCAACAATCTTGTTTGGCCGCATGGACAGCAGTTAAAGGCCCGTTTCACAACTTTGGTATCAAAGTTAAATCAAGCTGCTATTTGATACACTTTAATTCAACTTATCCAGATGTACTGCGTGTGTTCTCTGTTCACCACATCACAAATGTGGGTGCATCTGCCTTTTACAGGGCTCAACGCAAATCATAGTGAGTGCTTAATGTGTAAATCAGGAGGTCCTGGAAGTACAGAGAGCGTGTTGTCCCTGGTCAGGGAGTGCATCAGTAATCCACAGTGCCTGGAGCACATTGTAGTGCTGCACCTACACACACACCCTCTAATTTAGCCATACTTATTTCACAAAACAACAACAAGTGAGTTATGGGTAACGTCAATGGGAAATATATAATGACAGAACAGATTACATTAAGTATTACACAAAATCAGATTTTGACAGTAACAAAGGAGGTGCCAGATCCCAGTCTTAGAGGCCCTGGGTCCAGTATCCGCTTACTGACATAGTTACACCTGAGAACAGTAAAGGTTACCTAAGGAGACGGATTTATATTGTTTCAACATCCGGACAAGACTTAAAACCATTGCATTACTCAGATTAACCAGATTACTCTGGTTATTTTGAAAGCATGGCTCACTGATTTGTATTAGCGATCTTATATTAATGATCCTGATGTTTGGCTGCCGTGGACGTGTTCACAAACTGACTGCCAGTGGGTTAAGATTGACAGGCTTATCAAATAAAAGAGCTAGATACCAGTGGCAGTTTTTTCTTTACCATTCAGTGTCAAAGAATATATAAAACCTCTGTGAATGCCTGAGTGCTGCGGACATTGTTAGTATTAATTTCAATGTTAATTGAGTGAATCTTCAGCGCAAAGCAACTTATTTAGAGTGACCGGAGGTGACTTTGTATTAGTCTCATGTTAGTCTGACTTTGGATGGGTTTTATGTAATGAATAGCAGATTAAAGGAAAAATTAGTTATTTCCCTAAAAAAAAAAGTAGCATTTTATCAAACTTCCTCAACCTAATCATCCCTCAGGCCTGGTAGTACTCCAGCAGAAGAGTTCTGTTTGGAGTTCTTGTTCACCGTTTGCACAGGACAGCATACATACAGAGGACATGGCCCAGTTCTTTCTTCCAGGAAAAGGATTAGCTTTTTGAGATGTTGTTCTATCTTGAGACTGTGTTTTCTTGAACAGAACCAATGTTTTGTTTTTTTTTGTCTTAATGTTCCCATCGCGCTGTCGGCCGCCGGATGAGATAATTGCCTTGTTGTCTGTTTCAGAGCCCGGCTGCAGCTCTTCAGGACACAGAAGATGGGCTGGGGAGTGAGGGCCATGCAGGATATCCCTCAGGGAACGTTCATTTGCGAGTGAGGACAGGCTCTCATGCAAGAACCAACTGAATTCAGTGTTTTTAGCATGAAATATTGAACAGAAGCTTTGCTCTGAGCTCCCGCCCTCCTAATGCTTCCAGGTATGTCGGGGAGATCATCACTGACGCAGAGGCTGACAAAAGGGAGAGTGACTCTTTCCTCTTCACCCTCGACAACAAGGTGATTGAATTAGTTACAGTTGTGCTCATAAGTTTACATACCCTGGCAGAATTTGTAAGATGTGCACCATTCTTTGAAGAAAACAACATGATTTTACTTTTATTTTGAATGGGATTCACATTTAAAGGCATCACAGAACAGCACCATCATTAAACAAAACTTAGCAATAATGAAAATAATGGGATGGTCCCCATTCAAAAGCTTGCATACCCTTAGCTCTTAATATTGTGTATTGCCCCCTTTAGCATCAGTGACGGCTTGCAGTCTTTTGTGATAGTTGTGGATGAAGCCCGTTATTCTCTCAGGTGGTAAAGCTGCCCATTCTTCTTGGCAAAAAGCCTCCAGGTCCCGTAAATTCTTGGGCTGTCTTACATGAGATACAAGTGGCTCAGTGATACTGAGGTCAGGAGACTGATGGCCACTCCAGAACCTTCACTTGTTTCTGCTGCAGCCACTGAAGGGTGGACTTGGCTTTGTGTTTTGGATCATCGTCCTCCAATATTTTCTGATAACATGCTGCATTCATCTTGCCATCAGTTTTGACTAAATTCCCTCTGCCGTTGTAGCTCACCCCCCCCCCCCCCCAAAACCTCAGAGATCCACCTCCCTGCTTCACAGTAGGGATGGTGTACTTTTCCTCACGGGCCTTGTTGACTCCTCTCCAAACATAGAGTTTATGGTTGTGACCATAAAGTTACATTTTGGTCTCATCCCTCCAAATGAGTTTTGAGGTTCGTCTAGGTGCTGTTTGGCGTATTGTGAGCAGGCGGTTTTGTGGCGTTGGCGCAGTAACGGCTTTTTTCTGGCAACTCGACCGTGCAAACCTGTGTGAATATTATCAGGCCAAACATTCAAGGGGGGTGTAAACTTTTGATCAGGGCCATTTGGGTGATTTCAGTTATCAATATGATTTTAAAAAGGGCACACATAACTATGCGATAATAAATGGCTTCACCTGACCACTATCTCTAAATAAAAGAAAAGTTTTCTGCATAATCAGTCATATTTTCCAAAAAATGGCCAATATTTCGCAAATATTAGATTAGTAGGTGAGATAAAGTGAGGACATTTTAAGTCTGTCTGCCCATCTGTCTGTCTCTCTCTTCCATTCTCGTGAATGCGATATGTCAGGAACATCTTGAGGGGATTTCTTCAGCTTTGGCACAAATGTCTGTCGCTGGCGTGGAGGCATAAAAAGCTGATTCTAACAGAATCGGCACCATCACAAAGCTACGTTTTCCCTGTTGTGAAAAAAAAACAACCCACAATTGTCAGGACATGGGTTTCTGCAGAGACAGCATGTTTTCTCATCCTTCCCCAAACAAAGTCAATTACAAAGCTGAGTGTCATCATACGTTCCCAATATATTTCTCCTCTTACAAAACTCCTCTGGAGTTCTCCTAAAGATCAGCACAAATAGGTGTGAGGTAAAAGTGATAAAATGCTTTTACCACCTGATCTAAAAGAATGTTCAAGTAACTGTCCCTTAAAGAATTAGTGGCCAATAAGGAGCGATTTCCTACTCTGAGACTCTGACACGCGGCCGAATCTCTAGCAAAAAGGGTGACTCTGGCATCCGAGTAGATCCAGATGCAGTTTAATTGAACCTGCTGTGGATTTAAATCAGGCTCCGCACAGAATTAGTAACAAGCCAAAATTGGGAGATGCTGTAACATCAGGGCAAAAATAAACGTACTAAGTTAACATGCGACCCTCTCGTGTGTTGGTAGCGATGTTAGACTGAGCTATGTCAAGCATTGCGCACGTAAATATTAACTGTAATCTACATTCATCTGTCGTATCCAACGGACTGGGATGACCAGCAGACATTTTCCAGAACAAGCGATTGAATGCAGGTGTTGTCATGTTCGGTCATGAGGTGGCGCTTTAGAGATGCTCATCCACACACATCGTCTGTCCTCTGTCAGCAGCGTTCCTCGTGGCCTTACACTCTGTGGACTGTGTGTGTGATTGAGATAGAACCAGGACCGGTCTGATCCTTAACAAGAGATGGTTAGATTCACCCATTTACACTCACTGGAAATGAATCACAGCCCGGTCACAGACTTATTGTTTTAATTTCACGTCATTAATATGTTTAATTAATGATTAATGTTGTTTCACCGTAGTCACCTAGTTAACATGGTGACATCATTAAAAAGAGGTCTCATAAGACAGGAAATAAAAACCGACAGGTTAGCCAGACTTATTTGGAGGAGGAAATGAAGCTGAACAATAAAATTATGACCCAAACTATCAGTAAGTATCCGTCACAGGTTACAGACACACTTCCTGCTTCAACTCTGACCCACTGCACTTACTGCAGTGGTGTGCATAGTTTTCTCGTGCAAGGTGGGATTATTAATGACCTCTAAAGTGGTAATGTTTCCAGTCCACCACATTGAAGGACGTCACCAGGGAAACCCAAAAAGAAGACGCCTGTGTGACTCTTATCGGCCCTTGTCTCGTTCAGGTGGGAGATGCGCACTGCATTGATGCAAGACTCTTCGGCAACGTCGGCCGCTTCATCAACCATCTGTGTGAGCCCAACCTGCTGGCTGTGAGGGTGTTCACCATGCACCAGGATCTACGCTTCCCCAGGATAGCCTTCTTCTCCTGCAGGCCCATCAAAGCTGGAGACCAGATAGGGTGAGTGGTGGCAATAACAACCTTGGCTCTGTCTAACGTCTTCTATTTCGTGTTCGGTAGAGAACTTTCAAATGAATTGTGAAATTAAAGTGAAGGACTGGTGTGTCTTCCTCGCCAGGTTTGACTACGGCGATAACTATTGGAGGGTGAAGAGCAAGTTCTTCAGCTGCCAGTGTGGTTCTCTCAAGTGTCGCCACTCAGTTGCCAGCAGATAGAAACTCACCCGTGACCACTGATCCCTCTTCCTGTGTGGACACATTCTGCGACCTCTCTAATGTCAGGAACACTGCCTTCTCAGCCAGGTGCCATGTATTGCTTTGATGCCTTGATTTGCTCTGATTAGCTTAACACCAATGGGGTTTAACGATGTTCACTTGAAGACTGTCAAAATCGGTCATCTTAGAGCACAGGATCCAACTTATTTATACACCCAAAGAGGTTTCTTCTCTATATGAGGAACACTGCAGGTGGAACACTGCTACCAGTGGAAAAGTGGATTTACCTAGTTTTTAAAACAAATTTTAACTCTTCCTTTAATACTGCAGAGTGTTATTTTTATGGATTCTTTAAGTAAAGTAATGCTTTTGGTAGTCTTGTATGAACAAGCTTTTTACTACGTGTCTGATTAGCAATTAAACACATTTTTAAAACACCTTTTCTTGTTTTTTAATAATGAAGTTCAGTCGACAAGAGAAGGTAGGGACGAGCTTCTTTCTTTGTGCCTGTTCAGCCACAAGAGCTTTAGTGCCGTCCAGCATTGATGTTGGTGTTTGGGGGTGTCTCGCAGGCGGTGCTCCAGCTCATCCCAAAGATGTTTGATGGTGTTAAAGTCAAGGGCTCAGTGCAGGCCAGTGGAATTCTTCTACTCCAAACCGGGATCCCCATTTCTTTATGAGCCTGACTTTGTGCACAGAGGTGTTGCCATGGTGAAAGACAAAAAGGGACAAACACAAACTGTTGGCACTGTTTTCTAAGTCACTGTATGCTGTAGCATTCAAATTTAGGAACAAATGGTCCCAAACCAGAAAAACTGACCCAGACCAAATGAACCCAACATAATAAAGCATGTCCATATACATTTGGCCACATACCCAATTAAGTATTTTCAGTCTAAAAACACTCAAAATAAAGATTCCTTTTCCTCTGGATATCTATTCTGGACCAGGCCAAGATCAAACGAGGAAAAATGGCCCCATAGCAGAAATACAGTTAAGTACATGGAATGGCTTGTCCATATACATTTGGCCGTATCTTGTAATGTGTATTGAGTAACTAGTGTTTCAATGAAGATATCAAAAAAACAACTGGGGATTTCTAAAAATCTTCATTTGTGTGGAATCATTGACTCAGTACAAGTGTCTCCACTAGGTGGTGGGAGAACAGAGATGAATCAAATGTGAAATTACATCCATTATTGTTCTGCATTCTCTGTCATTTTCTAGTGAAACAAACTGTTGGAATTCCATTATTACTCTGTTCCACTGAGAACTGCCAGATTCTCCTGAAGGATCCTAAACTGTGCCTGGACCTTAGTGTGAACAACTGGGTAAGGTTGCTGCCAATATTGCTGGACATTATAGTGATTGCAAACAATCACAAACTAAATCTAGATTATAGTGGTACATTTTTAAAAGCTTTAAAACATTGAAATCTTTGTATATAATTTCCTTTATGAAGATTCTCTAAAAAAAACAACCCCCCCCCCCCCCACTTATTTCAGAATTTTTAACTTCTTACATTTTATTTTCCTAAATATTTGTTTCAATAAAGGAAGAAACAAGAAACAGTTCAGAGAGAGAAACCTTTTTATTGTTAGTTTCAAATTAATTTGCAGATCATTTTCACCTCCTTCAGACAGTCCTCTAATCCTCTTCCTACACCATGAACAACTCCTAATTTATGGAAGCTTTAACCAATTTCTCATCTGGTTAAAGTCATATCTTCCTTTAGTCCTAAAGCGCATTTTTTTGTAACTCACTTTTTATTAGTTTTTACATTTTTTCCACAACAACAGAACTTAAACAGTCTGAGAACCATGAAACAAATATAATATATATACATATATATATACACACATACATACATACACACACACACACACATATATATATATATACATATACATGCACATACACAAATATATACATATAAAATAATTTTTAAAAAAGGGGTTACGCAAGTAGACAAAACCAGGAAAAGGCAAAATTGATTTATTTAACTTTATCCTGTGCAAATAAATAATTCAAACATATCTAAAGACCTATGTCGTAACTGTATGTCAGTTTTAATCAGTTAGAAATATTCATTGGCTTAATAGTCATCAATGATAAATTTTTTATAAACTCTTTGAATGTTTATTTGTAGGTCAGAGTTTAAATTTCGACTAATTTTCCCGCATTGTTGCAGAAGATGCAGGATTCCTTTACGCTGAAAATTTGTGACCGGAAGTTTTGTTCCCCTCCCTTGTGTTCGGTGTTCCCTGGACATCCACGCGTTATGCACGTTTTATTGCAGCTGGAATTGTTGTCATGTTTTATCTGTCGTCAACGCGTTTTGATTTAGCAAACATGCTTCTAAAAACGCTCTAATTCCGTCTGTTGCTCATAAGCACGCTCTTATTCTGAAGGTGCTTACGGAAGTCTGTATCCACCCCGCGTAACTTGACCCCGGTGTGGCGCGCTCTCCTCCCTGTTGCCATGGAAACAGGGCCGGTCCAGGTGGAGCCACTTGCCTGGTGTCTCCTCGGTCACGTGGGGGTCTGTGGGTAAGCAGCGGTGGGGAAAGTGGAGTCTACATTCACGTTAACGGCGACTTGATGGAAACAAGCCGCCCGGCACCGATTCCTCCATCAGCGATCCAAAGAAAGTGACATATTCCCACCTGGAGCGCGGGGCGGGGTGGTCCGAGCGGGGCTCGTCACCTCGCAGCGGGAAGGAGTCTGTAGGGGAACCGACTGTGTGGCTCTCTGGAGGACCGTCTTTGATTCCTCCGCGGCATCTGTTGTTTTAAACTGGCAGTTTTTTTTGCACGGGGTCTGGTTGGCGGCGCATCCTGTGTGTGCCATGGGCTGGAAGCGTTGACGCCACTGTTTGAGCTCCCCGTGAGGACCGGCCCGGTGAACCGAAGGAGGAACACCCGTGAAAAATGATGCATCATGGAATCTGATCATCTAAACTTTGAGCAACAACCTAATGTCGGGGGGGGAGACGGCGCGGGGCGCAGCGGAGACCGGGAGACATCACACTAACGCTGAGGGGGAACAAAAACCTTCCTGGTGTAGTTGTGAATGTTTGACTCCTCTGATCGTGGACGGTACGCGCACCTAAAGGACCTGGGGGACGGGGCGACAGGGTGCGTTGTGATGCTTCTTCTCCATTTCTTTTCTGGCCTCAGTTTTGGTTTCTCCAGCGACACCCGTGCTAACCCGCAATGGCCCGCTTCGAAGACGAACTGTCCAGCCGCTACGGAGGCAGCTGTCCCGCGGGCCCGGCGAGAGGGGCCAGCCGGCAGCCGGGGCCTCCCGGGGCCCCGAGGATGTACAAGCAGACGATGGCCCAGAGAGCCAGGACCATGGCCATCTACAACCCCATCCCCGTCAAACAGAACTGCCTCACCGTCAACCGCTCCCTCTTCATCTTCAGTGAGGATAACATCATACGGAAATATGCCAAAAAGATCACCGAATGGCCATATCCTTCTCCCAGCCCGGCCTGACCCGCTCACAGGTCGCTGCATCCTGTTAAAACGCGAGATCAGCACGGCGAGAAATACCTTCATTTAAGGTCCCTGCTCACCAAATACATGTAGGATGTAACATTAGAATAAATAACCCTTAAATCGGCATATGTATGATATGCAAATACTAGTTTCTATCAATACAATGTAAAAGTTCCACAGATGGTTCTCCTGTTGTTCCAGCAGCCGTAAAATCTTGAGGGAAGGTCTGCTGATCCTGCCTCAATTAGGAGCCCCTGAGTGGATCCTGAGTGGATCCTGCGCTGAATGAATAATCTGCCAGGTCGTGTTTCAGAAAAGGTCCGATGACTGTCAGCCAGGAGGAAACCTTAAAGAGCCCCGTTTCTAACGCAGTGTCTCGCTCTTTTGGTGTCAAGCCTGAGAGAAAGTGGCTCTAGAATCGATCAGTGATCACTAAAAGGTAGAGACTGAGTGCACGACAGGATGTGACTTGTTTCACTAAAGCTCAGACGTTAGTTTGATGTTCTGTGACTGCTGGGGGGGGTTTACTTCAAGGTGTCTTCTTGTCTTCGACGCTCACCTGATGACTAAACGTGTTGAGGATCTGAATCCAGGAGGAATGATGATGTTTGTGGGTGTCTGGGCAGGAGGGGTGAGACCTCTGATGAGAACAGACACACGTCTGCTGCTAAATTCATGAACTGGGATATCGAGCACGTCAGTCAGGGCGAGGGTTTGAGCTGACTTGTTGACTTGTGTAAGTGTACTTGGTAGACTAGGCCGCTGTTTCTCTGACTTTTCATTGGAACAGTGTACAGATGGTGCTGTCCAGGGTGCTGAACTCCCAGCGTACAGCAGGCCGGCGCTGGCAGTCTGCATGGGTGTGACACCCAGCAAACAGGCCGCGGCAGTGAAACGCAGCACAGAGTCGCAGGTTTGAAATGAACTGCTGGTGCATTTTTTTTTTTTAAATCGATTTAGTTTGCACTGAGTGATCATGTGAGCATGGGTGCCACCTGTTGGGTTTTGTGTATTGACTCAAAGTCAATGGTAAAACACTTCATATGTTAATGAGAGCTATAGGTGTTGCAATTAATTCGCAGTAAGTTGTGTAATGGCCTCCATTACTTCAGTCACTGGTTGGTTACCCCTAGTGCTGAGCAAACATTCATCACGCTTTGATGTCGCAGTGCATTACAGAGCCTTTTATCCTGATGTAGAGCGGTCGGGGCCCCGCTGCAGCAGGATTTATTGTGGCCCCGAGCGGCTGGAGGCCCTGTGGCTGTAGGCCATTGGCCGGCTCGGTCTCCCGAGGAAGCCCTCCTCCTGGAAGAGCTGGAACAGTCCTGAGGGGGTGTTGGAGTGGTAGCGCTAATGACACAACAGCGGTGCACTGCAAGGAGACAGGATGCCCAATGATGATGCTCAAATCTGTGTGTCATTTCTTGTCCGACGCTGCAGACATGTTCCATAGTGATGGCTCGTGACCGTGACAGGACAGGGGAAGAAAAGACGTGAGAGCGTGCTTCTTTGAATAGGGAATATAGATAGAGCTAGCTAACCAGTCACTTTGTGGACATTGGGGTTAAAGGGACCCTCCACCAAATTAGCTCACACTGAGATCCGTTGACTTGTGAGGAGGAGTACTAGTCAGCCCGTGAAAACAGTTTTGGAGGGAGCTTTGCAAAGTCTGAAAGAGCGGAGCGTGGCGATGTGTCAGCCCGGGCTTGTGACTGAAAAATTTAACAGGAAGATTGCATTATAAATAGGAGCTGTGGGGTTTAGAAGAAGTTGACACTAATGAGGCCGGGTGGATGCTGATGTAAGATGCTATTGAGTTGCATTATGGGAAATGGAGGGTCCGGTGTTTCTGGAGTGTTATCTTGACTTCTGCCTCTTCGGTTTTCATCTCTCTTTGAAAGAGCCCCCCAATCCGCTTTAATTATTGCTCCGTCACAATTCATCTGTTTCAGTATTTCACTGAAGTTAGTATTCAAGAAATCAGGGACATTATTAACAGTATGAGTGTCGCTGGTTGCTGTTCCAACTGTGACTTTAGAGTGCTGCAGCCTGTTACAGTTTACAAACTTAACAATTCAGTTTTTCCCCCAAAAAATACTTATTTGTTTTCCTAGGAGAGCTGTTCCACCACCAACCAGACTTGATCTTGATATACAGCTATAGTATGAAATACTATACTAGCACACTCAAATACATGCCTTGCTCATGTGCACTGTGACTGTTATGAGCATAATTATTTCACTTCTCTCTCTTTTCTTTTGATTATGACACCAAAGCAGACATGTGCTACTGATTCATGAGCTCCCTTAAAATGTATCAGCTGTGAAATCTAATTGTAGCTGCTTTAAAAATCTTTTGCGTTTCTAAGAAACACCAAGCAACAATTGAGGTCCAGAAAGTATGTGGTTTTTAAATCTAAGCACATAAAATATGAAAATGTGAAAAGACTTTGTAGTGCTGAATTGTGGGTTTAGACCCATAAACAGTTTTCCACCATTTCTGCGTTCAGGATTTCTTTTGGTCGGGGCTGAAATGGCGGCGCGATGATTATTAAAATCATTATATAAAATGCTGGCTCTGGGAAGGCATGGTTTGTGTTTGCATGTGTAACAACCTGTGGATTTGCTTTCCACGATAATTCCTTAACAGTCTCACTCCATTTGAGTACATGATCCTGGCCACCATTATAGCAAACTGCATTGTGCTGGCCTTGGAGCAACACTTACCGGCCTTAGACAAAACACCGATGTCAGAGCGTTTGGTAAGTAACCATGTGACTGCTTTTCATTTCCTACTGTCCAGCTCTGTAGGACTATACGGTAGACCGCTGTGAGGCTTCGCTCTGCTCTCCTCTGCTTTGCTCTTTTCTTTCTTACCACATTTACGGATTTTGCAGGTGTTTCGACATGTTCTTTGCATCTCTGTAAATGAAATAATTCATGACTCATGCGATTAAGTAATAGACTTCTGCTCTCCTTTATTCGGTCCTTCCTCTTTTTCCAGTCCATATGCTCATCAATTAGAAAGTTTCATAACTAAAATAGGTAAAAAAAAAAATAATAATACGTTTCTTGGTGTCAGGGCCCCTCCTCCTCAGTGCAGGTTAAGCAGAACCCTGCATTCCACCCCCCACCTCTGTGTATCATTACCTCAAGTTACCCCTGCTGCACTCCCCCCCCCCCCCCCCCCCCCCCCATCCAAGTCCTCTTGTTAAACCTTTCCATTAAAGAGACAAGTGCTGTGAACCCCTCTGTCCAGTCACAGAGCTGGCAGGGGCAGGTCTGTTTTAAGAATGAACAGTCACTCCCAGGAGCCTCCCAGCTGCCTGTTTCCATTGATCCACTCCCTGAGATGGGCAGAATCCCTGTCTGACACACATACCAGAGTTCATGATGATATGAAGTGATCAGAGGACTGTGTCACTGCATTATAAAATCTGCTATAGAGCCTTTCTGTCTCTACCAGCTATTATTTAGCCACAATAAACACTGTGGAGACAAATGATTGTGTCTTGACGCTCATCAGGGAGCTGGAACTCTGTATGCCAGCGCTGCAACTAACAATCATTTTTGATTATCGATCAATCTGTCATTGATTTCTCTATTCTTCAGTAATTAATCTGTTTAATGTCCAAAAATGAGGCGACAGTGAGCCCATAGCATTTTGTCAGGACCCGAAGTGATTGTTGAAAATATTTCGTCTAAACTACAATCCAGACCTCGAAGATATTCAGATCACTATCATTTGTGACAGATAAACAGCACGTCTTGACATTCAAGAAACTTGACCCACCAAATGTTTAAAAGAAAAGTTGCTGATTGAAGGAAGATTAAAGATTCAATTAATCAGCTCTCCTCAGCTCTCCTTACTGTTCTTACTGCTCTTCCTCCTTGTGAGATGAGGCGATAACAAGCTTAAAACATGTTCTTTTACAGTTCATACCCTGCTCTACTACCTCTAACTCTAACCAAAAGCATATATTCAAAGCCAGGAGCAGGAAATGCTAACCCGAGGGCTGGTGTGACATTAGAAACTAATACAGCACCTTCAGGACGTCCGTGTCCTTAATGGTAGGTTTCCAGAGAGTTCCTCAGGGTGTCAAAGCGTCTGATATGTCTGTGGAGGTGATCACAGAACACTGAATCTGTCAGACCTTACAGACTGACACCTGAAGCTGCTTCATTTTACTGGAGGTTCCCGCACCCTCTTTACTCTGCTCTTCTTTTTTACAACAGGATGACACAGAGCCCTACTTTATTGGAATATTTTGTTTTGAGGCTGGCATCAAGATCATCGCTCTGGGCTTTGCCTTTCACAAAGGCTCCTACCTGCGTAATGGCTGGAATGTAATGGACTTTGTGGTGGTCCTAACAGGGTGAGTAGCACTGGCCTAATGGCTTATACAGCTGCTAACTGACACGGCTGATGGACAGCAGCGATGAATGAGGGGAGGGGAGAGCTGTGCTGTTTGTGTGTGTGTGTGTGTGTGTTGCATTTCTAATGATCAATAGAGCCAAGCAATTCCAGATGGGAGGGTGTTTTCTTCCTGTCGGAATAAATGGAGTCTTGATAAGGTGGGTTTGTCTACATGAGATGTGCAGAAAAGAGGAGGGAAATCACCGTATGTCCAGCAGAGAATTTACTGCAGCGCAGCGCACACTATGAAAACCATCCACATTTTTCACCAACATCAAATTTAGCCTTTTCACTTACAATCATTTAGAGTTTTCAGTGGCGGCGGTTGTGGTGACGCTTCAGAAAGTGCTTTGTTTGACAGTTCGGTAAGTTTGAAGCTTAACTAGATGCTCAGCTGGTACGTATAGTGCTGTAAATATTGGGGGATTAGAAGAGAGATGATCATAAGCCTTATGATAAGAAGCAAAGGTAAGGTAAAAGTGAAAACGTAGCAAAAGTAATGAATTTGAATGAATATCATTGTCCGGTCACCTTACATTGCCACACACGTCATATAAATGAAGGCCATGAAGGAAAAAAGCACGAGATCACAGTTATCCAGTACTGCAAGCTAACTATGTCGACTGTTTCTACTTTCAGATGTCTATTTCAACCTTTTATCCTTGATAATTAAGATAATCATTTCATTTCAACTGTTTCTCCTTCAGCTATTTCACTCATGTCTCTGCTACCTTTGGCTCCCTGTTTCATCTATTTCAACCATTGTACCATCACGATCACATCGTTTGTTTCTTATCTTAGCTATTTATCAGTTACTTTTAACCAGCTGTTTCAACTTCTCAGCTTGCTTTTTAAGTGCCGTACAATGTAACAAATACAAATTTTTTAGTAACTGCATCCAATGGAGAAATGAAATAAATTGGATAAATTCAAACCTTTAATCGATTATCTGTTGTTAAACTAGTTTACTATGCGACATGTTTCAGCACTATGTAAAGCTGCCATGGCTCTACAGTGTTCCTTTATGATTGGTGTAGACTAATAGAACTGGCCTCATGTTGACTTTGGCCCTCTCAGCAGTTGATTGTACAGTTGATTTTACCGTATTGCTATTTAGTTATTGGTTTATACTGTAAAAATACCCAGCAGGCTGAAAATTGTTGCTTCACCAGTTGTAAGCTCAAGGGTTGGTTCTATCATCTCAGACTGTCGGTGGAGTAAACGGAGAGGACCCCCTGGTATTGGATGAGAAAGCTGGTAAGGGAATAATGCTGTTGGTGTGGGGGGATGGAGAGATGGAGAACAGAGGAGGCTGGAGCATTGGGGGTTGGTGGGGAGGGGCGGGGTAGTGACGGAAGATGCTGTTACACTGCTGAAAGTCCCTGGGCACTTGCTGGTTCCACCAGGGGACGGCCAGGCCTCTCTTACATAATGATACAGAGATTTATTTAGCCCATCTATTGGGGCTTTTGTCAGGAACCTCACTGCAATAAACAGAGCCTCCGCCAATTCCCAAACCCCTCATCAACGCCCCCGCCCCTCCCACTGAAAGTCACCGGGAGTCACTGAGCCTTTCTTCCCATTGGCTGAAAAGAAGGGGAAGCAGTCAGTGGAAAATATGATAAATGCCATCCACCAGATTGAGTCTGGTTTGCTTGAATGACGCAGAGAGCTGTTTGTATGTGTGTGTGTGTCTGCATAAGCATCTATAGGGGTTTATCCTAAGATCAGACTAGTGCTTCGATATGTTTGATCTGTTCTATATATATTAGCCCCATTACTACAAACCATTAGTGCCATTAGTGAGATTTTTCACATCAGTCTGAACATATCATATCAACATCAGCTTGAACCACTACAACTATACATTTTTGTGCTTTGCTCTGTCTGTAATAACAAGTGTCTGCAAAGTGGGAAAACATATTCATAAATGGATCAACATTTTGAAAACTGGTCACCAGTAATGTGAAATGTGATAAATGGGAACAAAACACAAATCGTTCATTATGTCTCCACTTACAGGCAGGTAGAGTGCCGAGATCAGGACTGTGCAATGTCAAACTATGTAAGGGACATTAATGTGATGTTATAGTGATGTATTTTATGTTCCATTTACTTGCGAACAAGACCCAGAGATACTTGAACTCTTTCACTTGGGACAGCAAGTTACTGCCAACTCAGAGGGGTCCACCATTTTCCAGCTCAGACCCACGGCCTCAGATTTGGAGGTGCTGACTCTCATCCTGGCAGCTTCACACTTGGCTGCAAACTGCCCCGGTGTATGCAGAAGATCATGGTCTGATGAAGCCAACACAACCACATCATCTGTACAGAGCAGAAAAGCAATTTTGAGGTCCCAAAACCCTCCTTCCCCTCTTGCGCCTCGACATCCTATCCATAACGATCGTAAACGGAGACAAGGGACAACCCTGGTAGAGCTTAACGTCCACTGAAAATGTGTTTGACTTCCTGCTGAGTATATGGACATAGCTCTCACTCCAGGTGGCTCATAGACATTGGCCCTGATACTGGATATTCCCACAGCGCCCCCCACAGGCAGTTGTAAACCTTATCTGAGTCCACAAAACACATAGACAGGATGAGAAAACTCCCACGACCATCCTAGTAATCCCAGCAAAGAACTGGTCCACTTTTCCGTGACCACCAATCTGCCAGAGCCTCATTGTCAGCTCTCTGGTATACGCTTTGCTCGAGGTGAAAAGTGTAGTCAGATAACTGGTGCACAACAACCGGCCCCCCTTTTAAGAAATGGGAACTACCACTCTGGTCTGGCATTCTTAAGATTCCCAATACTCTTCAGAGCCCTCTGCATCTCAGAGTGAATCTCATCCACAACTGGTTCCTTGCCAGTGAAGAGCTTTCTAACTTCCTCCGACCACCTCTGCCAGGAATACAGACCAGGCTTTCCCAGAGTTTTCAAACTCTGCCTCCTCCACAGAACACATGTTGGCTATTTTCAGGAGTTCCTCAAAATGCTTTTTTGACTATTCTGATTATCCTCAGTCAAGGTCAGCAGTTCTCCTCCCCTGCTGAACACGGCCTAAGCCAAATCCTGCTTTCCCTTGCTGAGTCATCTATTGGTTTGTCAGAATTTCCTCCAGGACAAGTGAAAGTCCTTTTTCACCGCCTTCATGAACTCCTTCTACTCCTCCCTTGGTTTGGTGATCACTGAAGCCATAGCTCCTTTGGCCTCCCATTACCACTCTTGCTGCAGGAGACCAACCACAAACAACAGTCAGAGCCTTCCTCTCAGCACCGAAGGGCTCATGAATATCCCCTCACCTGTCCGACCCCTCTCACCCTGGGTGACTCCAAAAAAGGAAAGATTCCAGATGTGACACTCCACACACGCAGAACTAGACAGCAACCCAGGTGTCACCATGCAGGTCCCTACCTTTGCCTGTTACCCAGCTGCCAATATGGGTGGTGACTCCGTGTAGTTCTTTAAGGCCACTAGATGCTTGCCAGTGAGCTTTTCTCTGAGGTATAGCACAATGAGGAGGCCCCAATGTGCCTGTTACAGGGGAGGTGTTGCAGCTCTGTCTTGGCCAACAGTCTGGCCATTTCCGTGGAACTAATTTGCTTTGGGAGACCCAAACAGTAGCTACTTCAGCCTACAACAGAGCTTCCAGGGTCACAGGTGAGCAAACCCCTCCATCAGGATGAGGTAGCTTAATTGATGACTCTCAATTGCCCATAAGTGTAAACGTGAGTGCAAATGATTGTTCGTCTCTATATATCAGCCATTTTGGATCCAACCTACCCTCTTAGGATACGAGGTATAAGAAATGGATAATGGATAAACCCAAAAATAAATATTCTCTTTAAATAAATTCAAAATATAAATATTAAGGTGCAGCATTTTGAAAATTAACAAATGAACTGTACTTGAGCCGTACTGTGCTTTCTGTTCCCTTTAGGACTGTGCACCAGTCCCAGCTCGTACTAAGATTTATTATTCTGAGAAGTTATCTTGTCCATGTTGTTGTTGATTTGCTGGCACTAATGATGTAAAGCAGCATTGGCACTGTTTTTTCCTTGTATCTGTGATCTGTGATCTGTTCATATTTGGGTGATGCCACCATCACAGCTGGTTTCACAACTATGAGGCTGCACTGAGCTAGATTACTGGAAATTGTTCTGCAGCGTAAACATGCACACTGGCTGAGATTACCTCATGGGGTGTACATGGGCTGAACAAACAACATCCAGCCCTTTGCAAAAGTTGTATTGTGTTAGGGGGAGAAACTCAGAGTTTTAAATGAAGTTCTGCACTCAGCCAAAAAAAAGTCTGCATGTGCAGTGATTAAAAGAACGCTGCATTTGTTTGGTGAACATGCACGCCAAGCTGAAACACCCATTCTGAACATTTCCACCAGCCCGTTACACCCTGTTACTCCCGCTATTGCTTATTAAATAACATTTAAGAGCTACACCACCCTCATTTAATTTGTAGAGCCTGGAAAAAGACAAAGTTATTTGGAAGAATGATGTGTTTTTATCATGTCTTACAGGCCTATGTGGGCTTCTGTCATTTTCCTGAAAACCTTTGCATGGCCTTCATATAAATCTTGCTGTCTTGCTGGTGGTGACCTTTTTATGGGCTGCTGGTGAGGATTGTGCAGATCAGTGTGGTGAAAAGTAGGCAGGCAGATATGATTGTACAGATTGATGCTAATGTTGCTCTACTCATTTCTGGTATCTATGCTGCCTGATTTGGGGTACAGCTAGCCGGTGTGTTCTCAGATTTGTTGTTGTTGTGGCTGCAAACAGCATTTATCTTTGTTGGTCATTTATAGTGAAGAACCCAAAATAATTGCACACTTTGCTTCTCAAATGCTGTGGTGTCATGATTATCGGATCAGCACAGCTCAGCTCACTAGTGTCCTCTGTTCGTTTTTATTCATGAACTGTTTTTACTGATAAGGTCAGTAGGGCATGCAGTAGGTCAAGCTCATAGTGAATTTTAAGAATGTCTGTTGCACCCATAGGCTGTACATTTTGAACAGGAGCAGGTTCTTGCAGTTTGAAAATCTAACTTTTTCCCACATTCAAACCTAACCTAGTATGTCCACCTCACAATAAATAAGAAGTACTACAGCATTCGTATGAGCTATTGTAAAACGGCAAGCAGATGCAAAATCAGTGGTGTCATTGTATAAACTGTGTGCATGTGTGCAGCATCTGACCTGGGCTCAGCAAACTATTTGTAGAGGTGAGGATTATTGACAGCTTGTCAGGGCCTGGATGCACCCAGAGCCTCTTCTAGTGTGTGTGTAGATGGGAGCGGCCCAAGCAGGCCTGATTGAATTGGAGCTGCGCAGGCTGACATGATAACCATAATTGAAGGGCCAGGTGGTGGATAGAGGCCATTACAGTAGCGGTCTGGACATCTTATCAATGCCAGGCTACACTGATGGGTTAAGCCTTGTTGTCAGGGTAGATACTGAATTGCTCAGCACATGCAGCTGAATGCACATACACATGTAGTCAAATGCAATTAAAGATGCATGCACACGCATGCAAACAAGTGACTTCTCCACAATGATATCCATTTCCTGCAGGATGTGCTCTATAGAAACCCATAGCAATTAGGCATTAGCAATGATTTGGTGATTATTCATTGCATTCGGCTCATTTGGATAGGACTCAAAAATATCAGTCACATCAGCAACCTGTTGGTTATATCAGCATGTGAGAGTTTACAGTTCTTTTGTGTTCATTGAAAAGAATGATAAATGATAAAGTGAGTCTGCAGCCACTGCAACAACATGGGCTTAACTATGAACTATCATAACACTGTTAGCGGCACTGGATGTGGGTTCAACTCAGTACTGTTTAATTTCTCATGGAAATGGTTAAAACAACTTAAAACAATTGTGTTTTTACTACAACAACATAAAGGACTATATTTGCATGTGTTCTTACTACTAGTGCATTTTGAGGTAGGCTTGGTAGCCAGGGTCAATATGAAGGCTAAACTCCTGAGGGTACAAACTATGACAGCAGGTTAACAGAGCATAATGTGATTCTTTTGAATATATGGTTTATTTGTGTCTGAGCTAAGTAATGACGATAAGGTTTTGTTAAAGCTGCATTAATTCATTTTTAGCCCCAAGGGGGAGGAAAACCTCCAAACAAGCTGACAAAGATACATGCATTATTGAGCAATTTGACATTAACTTCAGCAACATCAGCATGCATTTGGAGATGCATTGGTGCCCACCTGATGAATATAAGTCCAGTGTTCATTCTCCTATAATCTCTGTTTTTCTTTTTCTTTCATTTGCTGTATCTGCCAACTACTGCTTGAAATGAAGATTCAGCCTGACAGGGAATTTACAGGCCATCAAGAAAACATTGGGCTAATGTAAAATGTGTCAGAAAAGCTCCATAGATCTGTGGAGTTGGGTGACAGTGCTCCCTTTTTAATCTGCACTCAAACCGAAATGTAAAAATGGCAAAAAGTTGTGTTAGTGATCCTTTTTGGCTGCAGTCACAATGTGCACTCTGAGAAAAGAGTGTATAGTGTATTTCCCCAAATGTTGGATATAAAAACTTTTGATCAATTGAGCTTTCTATCTTTATTTTATGGGCAATTATCTTGTTTAAATAATTATTCTATACATGAAGGTATATGAGCCAATCCCCCCAGTTGTGATGCACCTTAAATCTGCTTGGTCTGATCACTCTGCCTCTTACAGTACATGTTTTACAGTCCAAGTGTGCTGATGCTTTTTGTTGCCTCCATTGGTCACATGACCCTCGTTATCCACTTTGTAGTGTGGCAAGCAACTTGGTGTGGATGAAATTTGATACTGAAGATGCTGAAGGCTCTGGAATTGTTGGGCTGTCCTGGCTGACATACCTTTTCAGTGTCAAGTGGAGGTAGGGGACAGTACCTTCTGTAAACTTAACTCCATGTGACTCCATGTTACTCCTCATCTTCTACTGCTACTTTATCAAAGCATCATTCAGTCAGTTTTACTGTATTGTTCCACCTGTTTCTTCACCATGCTCACTACCAAAAACCGGACCAAACTCACAAGGGTAACCAACACTGCTGCTAAAATGATAGGTCTTCCCACACCCAATCTCATTGAACTCAATAACAGAGCCATAACACGCATTGCAAACTCAATAGAACAGGACTCCACTCATCCACTGAATGAACATCTCGCCCCACTGCCCTCAGGGCGCAGGTACAGGGCTCTGAGTCTGCTGTTGTTGTGTTGTCATGTCTACCGTCTGACTGTCAGTTTGTCAAGCAGAATCAGTGCTGTGAAAAAGAATTTCCCCCCTGGGGACAATAAAGTCTAATAATAATAATAATACCTGTGAAGTGGCAGACCGAGGTGATGGTTCTATTTTCAGGAAAGGGGACCGGAGATTGTGCCCCAGTTATCAGGATATCACATTACTCACCTTGTCGACAAAGTTTACTTCAGGTTGCTAGTAAGGAGGCTCCGGCCAATTGTTGAACCTCAGATTAAGGAAGAGCAATGCAGATTCGATTCTGGTTATGGAAGAGTGGACTAGCTCTTTACCCTTGAGGAGTTGTTAGAGGGGTCATGGCAGTTTGTCCCTCTAGTGTGGACTTGGAGAGGGCTTAAGACTATGTCCCTCATTAAATCCTGAGGAGCGTACTGTGGCAGTATGGGGTACCCGGGCCGTCCCTACAAATCATCCAGTCCCTGTATAACCAAAGTGAGAGCTGTCTTTGTATACTCGATATAAAGTCAAAGACATTTTCAGAGGACGTTGGACTCCACCAAGTCTGTCCATGGGGTGGTTTGCAGCTCAGTGTGAAGTAAGTGAGTGTGTGAGTGTCAGCACCTCCAAGTCTGAGGCCATGGTTCTTTGCCGCACTATGGTGGATTGCGCCCTCCAGGTTGGGAGTTGAAGTGTCTTGTGGTGTTGTTTATAATTAACGGTAAAATGAAATGAGAGATGGACAGACAGACCTTTGTGGTGTCTGCAGTAATGCAGGCACTGTACCAAACCATCGTGGGAAACAGGGAACTGAGCCAGTAGGCAAAGCTCTCAATTTACTAGTCGATTTACGTTCTAACCCTTACCTGTAGTCATGAGCTTTTTCTAGTGACCAAAAGAGTGAGATCGCGAATCCAAACAGCTGAAAAGAGTTCCCTCTGCAGGTTGTCTGGGCTCAGCCTTAGGGGGAGTTCAGTCCTAGTTGAGGTTGTTTTGATATCTGGTTAGGATGTACCTGACCCTGGACAAGCATAAGTAAATGAATGAATGAATTGGTGACATCAAATGCATAATGTATTTTCAGCATTTTCAGTATCCTTAATTTATTTTAGCCTGTCTTGCTTCTACTTCAGTGTTTCCCTGGGTTTCCCTGAATGCCCGTTCACAGATCCCAAGCAAAGGAGGTGAACTCTGCTGGGCATTTACCTGTTATTTATATACATAAGAGGAGACAATGACAGTCATGGCATAGTAACGGGGTGAGCGAGAGTTTCCAGGGAGAAACAGTGGGGGTTATGCTCCTTATTTTTCTAGTGTACTGAGGCGACTACTGCTTGTCCCTGTATGATTATGGAACAATGATTACTGCAGATGTTATACATAGCATTTGCTGTCAAACTGCCTTGCAGCTCAGAAGCAGGACACAACACCATACTGTTTACAGCCAATTATCAATCAATAAGTAAGTTAAAAATCAACAAAATAGTCCAAATGATGAAATTGATGCAACGTTGATGAAACAAAGTCAGATTGACTAAGAAACATGGACAATAGATACGATTTTTAACTAGGTAATTGCAATTATAATTCAAATTGCAGCTATTTTCTCTAAATTCAACTGCAGGCCTATACTTGAAAGAGAAATATGGTCTCTTCTCTTAGTTCTCGTCAGTACACGAGCAGCAGCGTTCTGGACCAGCTGGAGAGTCTCTAAGGACTTATTGGGGCAGCCTGATAATAAGGGGTTGCAATAGTTGATGGACTATAGATGGAAAAAGGCAGTCCTGGAAATATGTTTTATGTGGGAGTTAAAGGACAAATCCTGATCAAAGATAACTCCCAGATTCCTCACAGTGGAGCTGGAGGCCAGAGCAATGCCATCCAGAGTAGCTATATTGTTAGAAAAGGTGTCTCTAAGGTGAGCAGAAAAACTTCATTTTTGTCTGAGTTTAGCAGCAGAACGTTGCTGCTCATCCAGGACTTTATGTCCTTAAGGCAGACTTGGAGTTTAGTCAACTGATTGGATTCATCTGGCTTTATTGATAGAAGTATAATTGGGTATCATCTGCATAACAGTGGAAATTAATGGAGTGTTTCCTGATAATATTACCCAGAGGAAGCATATATAAGGTAAATAATATCGGTCCAAGCACCGAACCTTGTGGAACTCCATGTCTAACCTTAGTGTGGACAGAGGACTCATTGTTAACATGAACAAACTGAAATCGATCTGAGATATAAGACTTAAACCAGCTTAATGTGGTTCCTTTTATGCCAGTGAACTGTTCCAGTCTCTGTAATAGGATGTGATTGTCAATGGTGTCAAAAGCAGCACTCAGATCTAACAAGACCAGTATAGAGAGAAGTCCTCTGTCAGATGCCATAAGGAGGTCGTTTGTAACCTTCACCAGTGCTGTCTCTGTGCTATGGTTCGCTCTAAAACCTGACTGAAAATCCTCAAATAGACTATTGGAATTTAGAAAATTACACAGCTGATTAGCTACAACTTTCTCCAGGATCTTGGAGAGAGAGGGAAGGTTGGATATCTATAGTTGGCTGATACACCTGAATCAAGAGTAGGCTTTTTCAGAAGAGGTTTAATAACTACTTTAAAGGACTGTGGTACGTAGCCTGTTAGTAAAGACTGATTGATCATATCCAGTAAAGACGTGTTAATTAAGGGCAGGACTTCCTTAAGCAGCCCAGTAGGAATGGGGTCTAGGAAACAAGTTGACGGTTTGGATGAGGAGATTATTGAAGCCAATTCAGGAAGATCAATTGGAGAAAAGCAGTCCAAAGTTTGAGGTTGAATCAGAGCCTGTTGAGGGCAGGAGGTGATGAATTTTGTCTCTAATAGTTAGAATTTTATAATTAAAGAAGCTCATGAAGTCGTTGCTACATGATCACAAGGATCAATGGAGTTCACTTCCTTAAATTTGGCAACTGCACTATCAGAGCATCTAGTGAGGACATTTTTGTCACATGGCACATAGTCCAGTAACAAGAAATGAAACGTTATCAGGTAATGGTCCGATAGAATAGAGTTTTGTGGGAAGACTGTTAACTGTTCAGTTTCTACACCATATGCCAGAACAAGGTCATGGGTGTGGTTAAAGCAGTGAGTGGGTTCATTTACACTCTGGGAGAAGCCAAAAGAGTTCAATAGTGATATGAAAGCAGCGCTCAGACCATCATTATCATCGTCCACATGAATATTAAAGTCACCCACTATAATTACTGTATCTGCACTGAGGACTAAATTTGATAGAAACTCTGAGAATTCAGTTAGGAATTCAGAGTAGGGACCAGGAGGGCGGTACACTGTAACTAATAAGACTAATAAGACTGGCTTTAGTGTTTTCCAGGTTGGATGAGAGAAACTAAGAACAAGGCTTTCAAATGAATCAGAGTTAAGTTTAGGTCTGGGCTTGATTAATAAACTAGAGTTTAAAATGGCTGCAGCTCCACCTCCTCGTCCAGAGTCTGGAGGAATATGAGTATTAATATGACCGGGGGGGGTGGCTTCATTAAGGCTAACATATTCTTCATGGCGTAGCCAGGTTTCAGTCAGACACAATGAATCAATATGATGGTCTGATATCAGATCGTTTACTAAAACAGCTTTGGATGGCAGAGATCTGATGTTTAACAGTCCACAGTTAACTCTCCTGTCCTGTTTGACTTTGCCAGTGGTGGTATTAACTTTGATTCGATTTTTTACCTAACCTAACAGACTGCTGCTTTACAGAAGCAGTGTTGCATCTTAAAAAGAAATTTCGCTAATTTCCAACCAGCTTTGTATCATTACAATGTGGGTAGTTGTATATACAGTTGAATATTTAACTGTACTCTGTATCACCTGCAGCCAGAGCTCGTCAGTCGTCATACAGCTCGTAGCGGAAATATACCTGATTTAGAGCTATTGTTGAATCAAATAACTGACTTAACAGTAAAATAACAGTAATAGTTTTATCTTTAAGTCAGTTACTCACTTGAACAACAACCCTGGAGCTGGTAAATGTCCAGAGATGACGCAGACGAAGGGAGGGGAATTCTGGCTTCTTCAGTCTTGATGGCCATATAATG
This sequence comes from Pempheris klunzingeri, assembly GCF_042242105.1. Classification (NCBI taxonomy): domain Eukaryota; kingdom Metazoa; phylum Chordata; class Actinopteri; order Acropomatiformes; family Pempheridae; genus Pempheris; species Pempheris klunzingeri. The sequence continues at coordinate 23,132,761 of NC_092018.1, forward strand.
AGGTAGTTCACTTTTACACAATTACCTGTTACGTATCTTTATCTTTATAGTTTGACATCTTTTAAATGCATTCTATAGAGTTTTCTGCCTGCTTCTCCCTGAAGATGATTTTTTTGTTTTTTCCAACAGTTCGATTGCAGTTGCAGTTATTGCAGTTATTGAGAGTGTGGGCTCCATGTGAGCTTCAATGTGACGGAGTAGCAACGGCTAACAACAAGGGGGCAGGGATTAGAGATGGATCAGTGGTTTCTTTAAAAAAAAAAGACTTATCACCCTGTTGGTAGTTTTTGAGCAGCCAATACAGCCCAGTCTAGAGAGTGGTGTTCTTTTGAATGGGAATCATTCGCAAGTAATTTTTAAACTAGAAAAAAAAATTTCATTATCTGTTTCAAAACCTTTTCACACTTCATTTCTGCTTCCTGTTTGTCCACCAATCTACTGCCTATCCTAAATGACAAATGATAAAAAGGAATTTGCAGTTCGGTCTTCTCGTTTTTTGTTAGGAAATAAACAGTGAATTTATCACCATTGGGTTTTTCCACTTTTGGTTTAAAATTCCAAAAACAGCACCAAAAACTCAGATTCTCTTCATTCTTTCATTCAAAAAGGAGTCATGATGATGCCAAAAACCAAAAAGAGACTGGCTTTTCATTTTTTGATTCTGACTCCGAAAACTTTTTTCTCCCGGTTTTAAAACAAATAAGAGATTTACAGGTAATTAATTTTAAATGACAAATGAATTATGGATTATGTGATGATACCCAGACCTTATCGACACTTCCATAGAAATGGCATATTAACTAGACAACAGCTAAGAGTTTCATTTTCTTTTTCAGCGAAACTCACCTAATGTTCATAATTAATTGCAGAGTAGATTCACCATCAATAGTTTAGTAAAGGGGAAATACGTTGAATAGTTCATTATTTCCAATGAACTGAACAGTCCCTGGCTGCATCCTTCAATTGTAGTCCAAATGAAACTTGTAAGAAAAGAGGGTGAGGAAATGGTAAACTTTTTACCCAACCAGTCCATTGCAAACATCCATCACAGTTTACAAATTGACTTCCAGCCTCTTTTGACCTACTATATGTGCACAGTTTAGCTGTACAATGAAAAATTATTAGCAGCATTACAGATGCATTCCCTTTAGTTTTGCCAATAAATTGGTTTAGATAATATGATTTAAGGGTTGGCTTGTTTATGACTTAAACCAGAATTATGTTTTAAACTGCAAAATTCCGTATAGCTTACAAGATTGTGGTCTTCAAGATGCAATTCTCCTCTGATAAAAATAAAATTCTAGTGTTAGCATTGCTACAAACAGTGGTCGCTGAACCTAGATAATGTATGTAGGCGGTTTCATTGTGAGCCCGCTCAGGGGCCGTCCCATTTCAGCACCATTACTATTTTGAATATGCTATTAAATGATCCCGGTGTACATCACGCATGTGATGCACGCAAGACATGGCCCTTAGCCATCTCTTATGAGCTGCTATTCAGATCATGTGGAAGGCTGCATGAATGGAAGAGCCTTGATTTTGACCTTTATGCCAGGCCCGACCGCCACCATGTTCCAATAAGATGTAGGGAGTTGCTAATAAGAGCATATGTCTACCTCCCTGTGCTCCCATCCAGATCAATAGTGTATTGAACTGAATGCAGAGGGAATAGATTCACTTCAGCACTCCTCTTTATAGCTGGCTTGATCAAAGCACCTACAATTGGATCTTTGCTCATTCCTACAGTACAGCCTACCCTTCCCCACTGCCACAGGTTAGGGTAACACTGCTCGCTCAAATTGTAATATTTTTTCAGAAATCAGTACGTATATCATTTTCAATAAACTGTAAGTCGTACAACAGGTATAAGGTGGTTCTGTTTTAAGATTTTGGGATTTCTTGTGTATTTTACATGTTTTGTTTAAAAGCTTATGTCCCATTATCAAAATGTCTACCATTTTTAGAAGCAGTATCACATTAATCCAAGTAATATTTTCAATTTGAACCCGAAAGCCACAAGCCACCATCTTGATGGTCAGCTGTTCTGGCTGTGAAGCCCTATGACCCTCTGTTTCATGCTGGTGAAATTGACTTTGCACAGATGAGGTGGTAATTTAACTGGGTGCTAGTAGATATTTTTATTTGATTTCATCTGTTTATTTCATTATTTATGTCGTCCTATGATTTCCTTGCTACGTATTAATTTATTTTTTGCATTCTTGCAAGTCTCTTCTTGAACAGATTACAGTTTTTCTTTAAGTAAAATTTTTTGTATTGCTTGAAGGATACGTTGCAACGTTCCTGTGTAGGTTCTGAAATGGAGTGTCTATTTGCACCCAGGTGCAAATACCCAGACAGCCGCTTTTTGGCTATTCACACCTGGTCCAGTGTCGCAGTGTAGAGATCAATTAATCACACTTCAGGTCAATGTGGGTGTGATGACTGAGTAGTTTAGTTACAGGACTTTCACACAGAAGACTGGGATTGAAATCCCATGTGAGACTAGTAGTGAATTACATTGAATTATTTCTAAACTTAGTTACCTTGTATATTTCAGTTTTCATCAGTTTTCCGTTGCAGTTTGGTTAGGTTTAGACACCAAGACTACCTGGTTAGGTTTAGGAAAAGATCATGGGTTGGGTTGAAATAATAAGTCAAATATAAATATAGGCAGGGTGCATTAAACACAAAATATAGTCTTTCCAGAATACACCTGGCTGTTAACAGCTCAGAAATGGGTCCACAGCCATGATTCGTATTTTCTGGTAAAAGATGTTTTGTGTTGAAAGGAATACAGAAAAATAGGTGTTTGTACTCCTGCAAGCCCCTCATCTGTTTTCTTTGATCATGGTAGTCTCAGATGTATTGCAAAGTGGCACAGCCTTAGCAACAGGCGTTTTGATATGATTATGATAAGAGCCAGTTTGTGTATTTGCTGTGTAAATGCCTTGTGATCAACAGAGCATCCTCGCTCTGTCTCAGCAGCATCCACACCTCCCCCCTGAACCAACACCAGGGACTGCTGGCTCTCAGTGTTTGGCAAACAGGCTCACAGTGCCAATGGTAGTAACAGCGTGTGATACAGCACGGTGCCTCAGACCCTTTGTAGATACATACTGAGAGGCAGGAAACCAAGAGAGAAAATACAGGGTAGCTGGATCCTAATGAAAGCACAGTAAACACAATACTAGAGACACTAAATGCGATGCGTTCATATTCATTTTGAAATCATATTCCACTATTCTATTTAAATCTCCTGCACTCAGTGAAGTAGGTGGTGAAACGCCTTGTGTGATCGTGATATGCACTTTCTTACCTAGAAGAGGGAGAGTGTGCTTGTTTCCACCTTGACGGCTGAAGGCACACCGACTTGAATGCGAAGCTATACTTGGCTCCCTTCATTTATGCTTGGGAGCTTGACACTCTTGTCAAATGAAAAGAAACAAAGTGACACATAATAAAGCTGCGCAGTGTAGCCTCTTTTATTAATGTGTGCTACAGGAACGGCGTTACTTTTTTTATCTTGAAGTACAAAAAAGGTTTTAAAATTTGTTATTATAAATGTGAAGATGACTTATATATATTTAAAAGTATTTGTACTGAACCTGATGATTGCTGATTGTCTTTGCTTAGACACAGGCGTGTGTTTTTCTCATTGTACCATGAGTATAATAATAATATAATATAAGCCAGATTCAAAATGCTGTGCACACATTTTCAAATGCTTTTCTATATACACTACTTACTATACTATGTTCACAGCAACATGTATAAATTACTAATCGCCCTACATGAGAAAGTAAAGACTCAATTGCCCATCTTGACTTCCTTTCTCAGCTTTTGAGACTAAATTCTAAAATGAAATGAAAAATGTGCGCTCTTAAAGCTGCACTTATTGCTTTTTTGGCCTCGTGGGGGTAGCGCAACGAGATGTAAACCCAACTGTGACATATTACCAACTTTGAAAGTTGATGTCTAACATGTTAGCAGACAGTCTCCTGTACATTTAGCAGACACAGAGTCACATTAGCGTTCGTTTGGAGTTGTATTTGGGTCCACCTGATGAGTGTGAGGTAAATGCTTCACTATGTTCTTGTAGCTAGTCTCTAACTGAGTTTGTCTGCTGTTTGGTACTGAGCATGTGGTATACTGGTGTTTTATTTATTGAATAAAAAGCAGAAATGTTGAAAGAAAATAAAATGTTATCGCTGGTGTTATTAGACCGTTAATGTCACTGTATTCCACGTTAAACCTTCTTTGTATCCACTGCGAATGACACAGAGCGGCTAATTATTAGTTTTTAATCAGTGGTCAGCCGGTCCAGAGAGTCAGCAAACTCATTCATTCATGGAATACACGGACACTTCTACCATCCAGTGGATTTTCAGATTATGTGTGAATTTAATTAATTTCTTATTTCTATTCTTTTTACTGTCCTTAGCTGGGCCAGCTCTGAACAGTGATAGCAGTTGGCCAGTCGGGTGTTGTGGCTCCAGAGAACTGATTTGGTGATGCACAGAGGGTTATCAGAATCTAGGCTGCGGACATTGTGATGATGGATTTGTGGTCGGGGCTAATGCATGCAGCCTGCCGCAAATCTCTTGGAGAAGCCTGACTGTGGCGTTTGCACAATGTGCTCCTCTCTAATCAGCCTCCCTCTGAAGAGAAAGACTGGAGCAAATGAATAAATAATTGATTAGGTTTCAGTGTGGATGAATTAGCCCAGTTAGAGTGCATTTTATCCCCTTTGATAAGCACTGTGCACAGTATTGCTACAGTACACTTTACTTCAGGCACATTATATATTCTACTATAAATAAGGTGTTGTAAAATGTCTTTCTTATCTGACATTGTGTGCTGGAGTATTGAAAAACATTACGTTTTGTCTGCCACTCAAAACTGCCCAGTCTTTTTTCATTTCCCAGAGTTCTTGCTGTTTCAGCCACCTGGAGCAAGATCAAGGAGGACAATCACATCAGACACCAAAGACATTATGATCTCCTCCCCAGTAGCCTAACCATTTCTTATCACTTGATTGAAATTATACACTTAGTTCATGTGATAGCAATTGACATCCTAAGCCAACACACACAAGCTCAGATCACTCGTTGGAAAAACCATGTTTAACATCTGTTGTGTACACAGTGGTTTCATAGTGACACGCTATGTTACAAACAAAGACAGCGTCTGAAAACTCCTCCCTGCTCGATTACCCTGATCAGAGGACATTATACAGCTGTTTTTACAGGCTGGGTCCTTTTGAATATTAATCCGTGAAGTACCCCTTTAAATTTGATCCTGCCTTGCAACATCCCCCTGACACATTTGACATTAATTGGATTGAAACTTCAGTTCACTGTGTAGGATATCATGCTGGCTGCATGCTCGATGAGCCTGGTCATTAAGCATATGAATATTTATCGGGGAAATTCATGTGGCGTCCTAAAGTCACAAATTCATAGGCTTAACAATGACTGTTACAAAGCAGGGTTGGTGTGTAAAAATAGTGATCGTGATGTTTCAGATGGACAACCATTGAAAAGTCATTTTGGAATCTTTGGCTTTGAAAACGGTTGACTATAAAGATACTGAATATCAGGAAATGTCAGCTGTTTGCAGGTTCAGTTCTAAAATAATGGTATCAGCTTCCTAAAACCTATATCTGTCAAACTCAAGTGTACTTAAACTCTCTGCTCATTTGCTGTGCTCAGTGTAGCGGTAAAGAGCCCCGATGGGAATTGAGGTGCTTGACTGGCAGCCATGTTGTACGTGACTCTCCAAGCCATTTGCTTAAATGGAGTTTATTCTCGGGAAGTGGAGGATTATGCTGGGAAATATGAGGAGTGCCTTGAACTCCCTGTGGGGTGGAGACCTACCAATGAACGTAAACCGGGGGGGGAGAACACTTCTCTTTAATGCCCGCCACAGTTTCTGTTCATTAACATTTTAAGAATGTCTCTTATTTTTATAATCACTGTAGAATCTTTCATTCCTTTTATTTGCTTGTGTACATTTGTACTGTTAAAAAAAGAGGAAGTAACAGTACAGTTATGTCACGGAAACTCAAAATGAGGGAAATTGGGTGAGTACACATATATTTTTTTCTATCATCATGGAGAATTTGCTGTGCTTCTGCCAGGTAGCTACTGAGCAGACAATAGATCTGAGACAGGTACAGTAATAGCCTACGATTTCAGGAGATACCTTTTGAATATATGCTTGAACTATTGGAAAGCCAGATGTGCAAGAGTTGGCTGGATATGCTAGTTTGAGGCTCTTTGAGCTTTTCCTGCTGCCTGTTCCAGACCTCTGAATAACTATCCATACCTTTAGATAATGGCACATCTAGTATTGTGATCACTGATGCCTATTTTTCCTGGTTGGAGAAACCGAAAATGTATCAATGAGTGCTTTGAAAGTGGGACTCCTGTGATACATTATTCAATACATTACATTTATTTAGCGGACACTTTTGTTAAAAGTGATTTACAATATGGGTATTCAGCCACGTGGACAAAACTCCAAGAATCATATAAGTACACCAACTTCATCAAATATGCTGAATTGCGTTCAAAAACAGTGAGAAAGGTTTCATTTGAAAAGGTTTTTTTTATGGACCATGGTGCAATCTGCATTAGAAGATGTAGGGTTTCTGCTGTCCTGATGCCGGTGGGGAACTTGCTACACTTTTGTGGAAACAGCTGTGATTTTGCTGTAGCTGGGCCTCCGTCGTAGAAACGGAGTAGCAAGCTGATGGGCAGTAGTAGAGCGTAGTGGATGGGCTGGGGTGTATGGTTTGACCATGTCCTGGATATAGGATGTGTCTGAGCACTTTGCACCGAGGTAGGCGAGTACTAGTTGAATCAGATTCGAGCAGCCACCAGCAGCCAGCGCACGTTGCGGAGGATCAGTGTTGTGTGGGAGACCCTGTGAAGGTTGAGGACGATCATGAATGACATTGACTCAGCTGTACAGTAGTGAGTCTCAAATACTCTTGAATTTTTAGTCCATAATTAATTTACATAGCTGTATTTATAGAGCACTCTTTTGTGTTTTCATGAAGTTCACGAGTGTGTTCCATGGGGTCAAATGGTCACTACTGTTAGGCAGAGTAAGACCAGAAGTGAACATGCTAAATCAGTTCCAAAAGTACAATGCAGTTAAGAAGGAACATTTTCTTTAGTTGACCCTGACATCTGACCTGACTCTCAGGGAAAACAGATGTTATGTTGTTCTACCAATGTAAAGCTCAGTTTTTAAGTTTGAAAACACACCATAACCTCCTTGATCCATTGTATCAAACTGGAAGTCAGCCTTTAACCTAAAGAGGTCTGATTATCAAGCTGCCACTGAAATAATGCTGTGCTTTATTGAAGGTGCACCAGATATCACCTTAAATGGATTTTGTGTCTTTATCTTTGTGTTGTTACAGATGAAAAACTTCAAATATTGAGGCCAAGAACCCAGTCAAACTAAAGCTGCAGTGATTATTTGATTAATCAATTAGCCCATCCACAGAAAAAAAAAATTGGCAACTATTTTGATAATGGACTGATTGTTTAAGTCATTATTCATTGCATTTGGCACAGTTGTACTTGACCAAATGATTAATACTCATTTTTAATTGAGAAGATTATCAGATGATTGATATATAACCACTACTTGCAGCTGTAATTTACAGTATAACAGTATCATTTACAGTTAACAGTTGCATGATCAGACCATAAGGCCCATTGTTGCTGATGATTGGAAAGATTTAGGGCATCTGTTGTCAGAATTGGAACACATAAAAAAAAAAAAAAATCTACCAAAACAGAGACTATTAAAGCGGTTCGGTTCCCGTTTTGGTGTTTTTCTTCGTTCTTGTTGATCAGACATCCTAATTTTGAACGACAACAAAATGAAATGGTGAAATTATGAGCCGTACTGTATGTTGTAAACCTCCATCACAATTAACAGACCCACATCCTGCTGCACCTGTGACCTGCTGAACCAGCTCTAGTAATGTTCACTGTCAGTTTGACATTTAACTAAAGTGGTTTAGATCATGTGGGTAAACGGCTGGCTTGTTTAAAACCTGAAATCTGATTGTCTGACTTATTGTGGTTATTGCTCTGCTGGACTGGGCTGTAGTATTGTCTCCATGTCTCCATCAGCGAACAGGCATTTTCCTCAAAAGTTAAGCACCAGACTCACCGAGTGTAACTGGAGCTTGCAACTAACGCAACACTTACTGACACTGATATGGGCCTTCGGGTGGGTTCTGTTTTATTACCTGATCTTGAGGGTCTGTCTTGGGGAAGATTCCTGTGTCAAAATCTAACGTTTGCACCATCGAGCAATGTTGGTGAGGACAATGATAACACGATTGCTTATGGACAAAAGTATGATACGTGATACATGTACATGTACAAGGTACATGTTGTTAGAAACCTGAATTTTCATCGTTATGTGACAACTTTATTATAATGTCTGTTTTCAAATTGTAGTAATATGTGTTCAGTTCTAAGCCTCAAGACCTCATTTGGTTTGAGCTGAATGAAATAGGCTCAACACGGAAAATCTTTTTCTGGTTGAATTGAACGTACATCGTTACGAAAAGCTTCACGTCGAAAATACAAACAATTACTAGCTGTGTGTGTCATGCATTGTTTTGGAATGATGAAGCCATTGGTCGCCATGTGTGAAACCAAGCATCTGTCTTTCAGATGGGCATTGACACAACCAAACTTTGGACCTTCTCAGAGCACATTTGGTTGCATTTTGCCTCAGTGTTCCCTTATTACTGTGTAGGGGGGAAACGCCTGCCACAGAGTCAGACAGGCAATCTCTACGCTGATGTGTTTTCTTTTTTGGACTGATGTGTCTGAGACAGTCAATCGATGGTCTGAGAGGTGTCTCAGGTCCCCCACTCCATCACCACCACCTCCAGGGAGCTGATTGATCAGAGAGCTGGTTGTCAGGGAGGGTTGGGTCGGGTCCCAGCTGGCAGCCAGGCACTGCTGTCTCCACTCAGCTTCTAGCCATGTATCTCTGCATGCTACCTTGCTTATGCTTTCATCTGCAGGGTAAGCCAGTCAGGGAGCATGCTGGAAGAACCAGCGTAAATGACTGTGTATATATACAGAAGAATGAAATGAACTCATGCGTCTAATGCATTCTGGTTGTTTTTAAGTGCCACACCCAAACTGCAAGTCTTGAATAGGCTTTTTCTAGAATTGATTATTTTGCCCCATTCAGCCATGTTATCTCTTTGTCTAGATGCCAGACAGTGATGAGTGTAGTTTATTGAGCGTGGTCTGTCATTATGTTAAGCTGATGTCCATTACATGAATACTGGCTTTGGCCCCGAGCTCTGACTGAACATAAAGCATTGATTTGCACTTACTGTCCATCACAGAGATGGCCCAGGCTCCTTTTATTGCACCAGCATAATATAAACAGTATGACATGTTTGACTGGACAAATATTGTAGTCCTGTGTGCCTCACTGGCTTCATAATATCAGATACCCATGTCTGACTTTATGCAAAGCAGCAGATGAAAGTGTCCTTAAAAAAAGTTATGTCCCGGGCTTTCAAAGTCAAAAACTCCATGCATAAAATAAAGCATTTTTTTTAAATGTTGGCTATTTTTTAAAAATGTTTTCCTCTGTATGCTCTTAGGCATACTTCACAGTTAAACAAGAAATAAGATGTTCATCCTGCAAAGTAATCCACCAAGATTATGTGTGCGTGCATGTATGTGACTATATGTATTAGGCTGTGCTACTACAGTTTTTAATGTGGCCTAAAGGTTGACAGCTGTGTGAGCTGCTTTGAGCTAAATGCTAATGTGAGCAAGCGAACATGCTCTCAATGACTGTCGTTCAGCAGGTATAATGTTTGCCATCTTCACCACCTTGGTTCAGCCGATTGGTATGCTTACATCTGTTAATTTAAAAAAAACCCAAGAATGACACGAAGAATAACAAAAAAAGTATAGCTGAGGCTGCTGGGAATATCATCACCGATCTAATCATTACCATCCATGGTGTGGGGAGCTGTTCCAGATTTCATGGTAATCAATCCAATAGTTGAGGTGTTTGAGGTGCCGCTCACCGATGGTGCTCCATCAGTGGTTCTCAAAGTTGTCGTTCTACCCTCCCAACCCCCGCTTTAACCACTAACATTTCTGTCAGTTATGAAAAATAGTGGGGAATACTGAGTTTGAAGTGGGCGAGGAAGGAGGTTGGTCGAGTGATATCTGTCCAGTGTTGAGCAACTATGCACAAATTTATCCTCATAGTGTTCCCAGTTCTCCTCCAGATTATTGTGGTGCATGTAAGATTCTTTAAAAGCTGATATAAAGGGGCGGCCCACTCAGAATGCCCACTGTCCTTTACATAAGGCACAGCTTCAATTGTGACACTCGCCTTAGAGTTGTTCTATTGTCGAACAATCTCACATCAGAGGAGTCAACTCTCCAATTATAATGCAGCTTTAGGGTGCAACAATGCCTGGCAGTTTAGTCTTACAACAGAAGCAATTTGCCATTGCAGTTGCTAATGACGGGGAGGATTTGCTTGGACAGGCCTCTGTGTGCAGGCTCATTTGTACCACAACATCATTTGCATAAATGTCCTTGTCAGATGCAGTTAAAAACTTTGCTAAAGCTGAGAGGCAAAAACGTGCAGACCGCTGGCTGCAAAATAGATTGATGGTAGTTTGACACACATGCAGTATAGTCAAACCATAGTGATCTGTGTAAACTCTACACCATGTTTTGTTAAGGCGAGATCCAGGGAATTAGAAGAATTATCCTTTTTTATGGCCTTTTCTTGGTGCCACTTTTATTTAAATGTGACATTGTTTTTCCCGTTGGGGTTAATGCTTTACATACCCATATAGCTACCTCATCATGTGTGAATCTGTCATGTCCCTTCTGTTCCCCACTCTCATTTCAGATTTATTTGTTGCCATAGAGATGAGCTGGGATGGTGTGTACTGACGAATTGCACATTTTACATGTTTTGTGCGCATGAATACACTTAGTATTAATAATATAATATAGACTATAATTTTTTTCTAACTACAATCAGCACTTCCCTCAGTGTGTTATCAAAGAGCTTCCTGGGGAATTGGGAGCTCACAAACCCAACACACACACACACACACACGCACACAGAAATAGAAGTAGAAAAACACATCACGAGATGAGATCATAGAGCCGCTGTGAAAGCAGTTTGCTCTCCACTCAGGTCAGGTGAGCTGAACAAAACTAAATAATCATGCAGGTTGAGGTTCAAGAGCCCTTAGTAGTAATGAAACAGTTATGATGTTAAGCACTGTGCAGCAATAAACTTAATGCCATCATGCCATCTCTCAACAGTAGAACTCAAGTCAAATGCAGGAGCTGGATGCTTTCTTTCCCCGTTAGTTCACTGTGGCCACTTTATTGGCATGACTGCCAACTGGCATACATGTGATTCCATACAAGGTAATATGTGACATATGGCATATATGAACGCAATGTGCATGAACTAAGTGAATTAGTAGGCTACTAGGTGAAATGATAGAGATTGATTAAAAAAAGAAGTCAGTTATTTGGTGTTTCTGTGCAGATTTGCTGATGAATACTGATGAAGAAGTGGATGATCAACCACTGATTTGTATACTGCCACTTCTGATATTTTGGCCATCATCGTCTTGGTTTTTGGAGCCAGAAGTGATGCTTGTGCGTGCTTCTTACAATGGAGTCTTTCTGAGAGCATCCTCCCCTACGGCTATCTTATCCTGCTGTTACAATGACGGCCTTCCACTAGCCTTGTCCTTGGAGCTCCCAGTATCGGGTGTGAAATGCAGTTTATGGGGTGTGTAATGTAGTGCATGTAAGCGTGCTTGTGCTTTCTTGCCATAAACGTCCCACTTAAACATCATGTGTCTGACCCATCTTCTGCTCTTAGTATGCGACGGTGTGAAGTGATGAGGTGTCACGTCGTCACATGGGTCAGAGTCTCCCTGCAGGAACCTCCAGCTGGTTTCCTCATGACAGAACCAACTAATCCTGCAGTCACACTGAAGCTTTCCTCGTTTCACTGCAGCTCAGTCAGACATTAAAGTGGAACTTTAAAAAAAAAAAAAAAATTGGTCCAGTTTGCCTCAGTTGACTGCCAACTGCACCTGATCACAGTAGGTCCACTAAAAGTGCTTGTTTGATCCACTGACAGGCTCAGAGTGTTATTCTAAGTGTGTGACAGCATCATGGAAAGGATCCCTACAGAGAGAGACCTGGAGGATCCTTTTGGTTTAACCACAAACAGCCGTTATATCGCTCTCTGCACACACACCAGACTACATTCACTAAAACAGGGATTTTACCACACAGAACACAGGAAGCTGCTACTCTGCTGCTGCCTCATTCGGTTAGTATGTTTGTGTTGTTGTGTGTTATATAAATATTTCTTTGGATCCAAACTAACCATTAAAAGCATCGAAGTAACACAATGACATAAACAAACTCACTGATTGAGTCAGCTGTAGAAGAGAAGCACTGATGTTCTGTTCAGTAAAATCCCTGTTTTATCGCGTGGAAGGGTCGGAGTCCAGCAACAGGACGGAGCCGCTGCACGCTACGACGTGCACGGAGGTGCGAGGGCCCTCCAACTCTGCTTGCAGCTTTAATTCTTATTGTGTCTCCATCTTTGATTTTTGAGCAGCATGTTTTGCATGTTGGGCAGCACGATGGTGTGATGGTCAGCACCATGGCCGACAGGTCTGCGGTTTCAACCCGGGTCCTTCCTGTGCAGAGTCTGCATGTTCTCCCCGTGCTTGCGGGGGTTTTCTCCATGTCCAAAGACGTGCAGATTAATTGGTGACTCTAAATGTGTGTCAGCCCTGTGAATGGCTCGTGACCAGTCCAGGGTGTACCCTGCCTCTCGCCCAATGTCTGCAGGGATTGGCTCCAGTCCCCCAGTGACCCTTAAGGATAAACGGTCTAGTGGACAAATTTCATGTTGTCACCTGTTTATTGTCGAGCATAGCAGAGTCTTTACATCCGTTTGTGATGAATGGCCGACAAAATGAAACTGTACTGTATCTGTGCCTGGTGGAGACATTTGACATTATATAAATTCTAATAATAACACAAGAATTCAGCAGTTGGATTAACTGGATTATTCGTAGTCTGCTCCCTGACTGCACTGTACATGTAGAGATATGAATATGTGTATGTACAGAATCACACAGTCTATTCTCTCTCTGAGCCAGTGTTGGTCTCCTGGCTGTTTGTCTCTAATGAGATCAGTGGAGCCTCCTTTGTTTCTATGGTTACACCTCCAGTCATCTCCGCTGTGGCTTCCCCCCTCCAAGCATCCTTCTCTCCTTCTCTGTCTGTCTGTCTGTCTGTCTGTCTCTCTCTCTCTGTCTCTCCCTCTGTATCGTATTCCTCGTGTTCTCGCCTCGTCTCATCGTCTGCTTCTCCACTTTTCTGTTCGATTCACAATGCTTTCATCAGCATCATCAGGCTACTATACGTCTCCCTCGGGGACATGTATGAGAATTAATCTGTGTCCTAGTAGTAAAGACAAAAATGGAAAAGTCACAGAGTAGTGTGCTGGGTTGTGGAATCATCATAAGTTAACAACCATAATTAAGAACAAATATCAGCTGTATGTTCACGTGAGGACAAATAAAAAAGGTTTTTACTGCCACCCATAGGACTAAACAACCACTGCATGTGGGGGAGCTGGAAGGGTTGTTCATTACGTAGTGTGGTATTAGTTTAGTTTTGGGAGTAATATTCCTACAACAATGTGGAGGATAACCAAACAAATTTTTCGGGAGGCATAAAGGGTTTAGACTGGCCATGAATACATAACTCATAGGTCGTAATTATGCAGTAATAATGCACTAAAACAGTAATATAGTTGAGCACTAGATTTCAGCCATTGATAGCTCCACCCTAATGATGGACTGATGCATCATACGTGATCAGGCTTTATTATATTCCCACACTAACTGAGTTTACTGTCATTAAACTAGAGCTCTGGTATTTTTCGTGCTGTAGGTTGGTGGAAGGTAACTCAAGTACTGTGCCTGTTTACATTGTATGCTACTTTTTACTTGCACCTCACTATCTTTCAGAGAGAAATATTACTTTTTACTCCACTACATTCATTTGACAATTAGAGTTATTATGTAGATTAAAGGCATGCTCTTTAATATTAGAGACACTAGTGTACCCAGAGTACCTATATAGGTTTTGAAAGTATCCATCCAAAACCAAAAAATCCAGCCCTCCCTGCAGTCCTCCCTCCAAAGCCACTCATCCAAAACACATGAAAGCACGTCGTCTGACGACTGCTGGAGGATGAGTCCATAATAGTGAGGCGGTCCGGCTGCGGCGAGGCCTCTCAATCATCCACAACCACTGACTGACAGTCTCTTTTAGCCGTTCAGTCTGTCGTAGCTGTTCAGTCTAACAAATAAGCAACTCTGCTACAAGCCACAATCAAAGAAACACAAGCAAAACAGTGTTAGCTGTAGCTCAAAGCTGCCGCTCACTGGGCTCAAAGCTGTGTGCTGTTAGCTGTGGCAGTGCACAAATGAGAGCCACGGCTCCCTCTAGTTCTGCGGCTCACTGGGTGTGTTCGGGGTGCTGGGTAAGTCGCAACAGTCTGTTGCTGAGCTGCAGCTCAAGTTTTGGCTGCACTAGCTCGCTAGCTTTAGGAAGACTTGAGTCAGTGCTCAGTGTGTAGGTAGACAGGCAGGCTGGCGATCCAATCACTTCATTCGACTCTAATGAAATGATTTGACGGGCTTATTATTGGTCCGTGACAGCCAGAGTCACCCGATGTTTTTCTTTTCTAGTCAATCCATTTGATTTATTGTTTGTTTTTATACATACAATGCATTACATACATACATACATACCTGCTGTTAAGATTTTGCATACAGACATGAAAGTATTTAGAGAAATATGATTTTTTATTTTCATGAATGAAGATTAAGATGGACAATCTCCACTTTCACTATCTCCAGTTTTAAAATGCTGTTTACACATTGAGTCATATTTGATAGTAAATAGGTCTAATACAACGGCTCTTCCTCATAATTAAATACATGTGGAAATACTTATATTCATCTATTCATATTTATTCATTTATTTGTCATTGTACAGTATTATTTTTTATGGCACTGCCACGACTCCATAGTTGGACATATAAAAGGCCTAACTTCTTATATCCAAATGCTTCACCTAGTGAGAACCCAAGCATCATAAACTGTTTCTATTTTGCAGGGCCTGGTGCCTTACTTTATGCATTAATGCTTGGAGAGTTCCGTGACTGTGATTAATGCTTTAATGACTGTGGTTTTATTGCAGAGCAAAGGGAAATGCATCTCATCTTCATCTATTGCTGCAGTTGGCAGTGTGGCTAAAATGTTTGTGTTTCTATCTGCGTTGGTGTTATTATTGTTATAATTACTAGTGTGTTACTGTCTATCTCTCACTCCTGCTCAGGTTGCCTTTCTCATTCTCCACTTGATGTCCTCCATCATTCCTCGTATCCACCTTGTCCCCTCTTTTACTCCACCTTCCTCCCCTCTGTGCCAAAAGGCAGAAGAATATTCAGGGGGATGAAAGAAAAGTGCAATCAGAGCAAAGCTACAAATGCATTGCTAATCTGATTTATCGCCCAGTCTGAATCCTAGAAACCACTCTCCTCTCTTCCCCGCTGCTCTGGGATGATATTTTCTTGGCACAAAGCCAAGTCCAAGTACGTCGCTGTCATGAATATTCAACTGAATTTAAAATTTTGGGGTCAGTCAGAGCGTAGAATGCAGCATTCAGATCTGGGGATCTTTTTCCCTGCATGTAAATAAAAAATTCAGTCAGTGTTCAGTGATGGAGACCAAAACACACAGAAAGACATTATTCTTTCTGACAAGTAAGGAACGTGGCAGAACTGCGCGCTATCACAGAGCTACACGGTATTACTACACACAGATATCAACTTCTAGTCAATATGTGTATTCACGTTTTGTCACTTCAGAACCACATTTCTGGTGCTCATCCCACCTGTCTGTTTGAAGAACTTCTTTGAAATAATAAACGTTGACTGTGTGGGGCAGCAGCACACTTTTTAGAATATGTGCAGCCAGAAGTTTTCATAAAGCCTGTCTCCTCCTTTGCACATTCACACTGCCAAACACACCAGTATGGTATAACTGGGATCACGAGCCATACAGTCTCATTCTGAAGATAATCCAGTGGTAGAATTAGTTTACCTGATACTGGCTTGTTATGTTATGACATGGAAGCTTAATGTTAAATGTTGGTTAAAATAACACAGGTAAAACATCAGCATAATAATGCCAAAGAAACTAAATCTTAGTAATGCACAGCACCACGTTGTAGGAAAGAGTATCTTCTACCTCATCACTTTCATCATGTTTTTGTCTCAAATCAAAACGCTCAAATTTGATCAATACCTGGAGATGACCCCACTCTTTTTCCGTTGGTTTCCTGACGCACACTAGACCTGTAGCAGAATCCCCAAGAGACTTTATTCCCATGCTCAGTGTCTTTGTAGTGTGAGATCATGAATTAAACAAGGGGAGAAGCTCTTTGCTCAGTTGCACTCATGCTTCACCTCGCTGAACTGACGTCAAGGCACAGGATGTTCGCATGGTTTGATGCTGATGCTTTCCCAGCCGTCTTTTCCCATATCTCCTTCTGCAGAGAATCTTTCTGGGAAATTTGAAAGGCTATGATGTGTTACCAATGCAGTTTAAATCACAATGCCACCAAATAGTCATTCTGTGTATACACTTTAATCAGATATCAATATTGAAACAAAATGAGGTTATTTTAAAACCTTGGATGTCTTTTTAATGTGACAAAAGCTTTTGTGTTTCCTGTTATAAATGCCTGCTGTCCTTTAGGGCTTAACTTGGAAATATACTCAGTTTAAATATCCTGTGGTTTACTTCTCTGGTTTGTCTGTTGAGTCAAAGCCAGTACAACTCTGGCTCCATGTTTGGAAATGGATTTAAATTTAAGGCGGCTTGGTGCATCATAGCTCCCCAAATCCACTTACGCCAAAGTATCCATGAATGGTTGTTAATTCAGGCCTTTCAGAGGAAAGGCAAAAACAAAAACCTGTAGTGCTGCAACATGTCATGTGTGCGCACCATGTCCATACAAACACGTGCTCTGTGTTTTCGCAGATGTGCGTGCCTGTATACACTGTGGCTGCTTATGAATTTGTCAGTGTGTGAGTTCTATGTTGTGGAGTTTAATGTCTCCTCCCGACATAATTGGCTGTTTTCCACTTCACCTGCTGCAGCCTGCTACTAATGGCGCTCCCAGGTTGGGCAGTGTGTGATGTTCTTTTCCACAGGCACAGCGAGGCAGTTATCTAATTCACTAAATACTACACTATATATCGTCTGCCTGCCTGCGTCACTGAATACGGTACCAGTAAGGTGTGTGTGTATGGAGTGTTTTCCTGCACAGCTATAATTACAGAGTCAGTGAACCTCCTGGAATGCAAATAATGGACTTGTAATTCATGCTGAATGAGTTGTTGGACAAACTGGCAAATGAAATCGACAATGAGCTGCATATTAAGCACTTGTAAGCCAGGACAATACTTTTGTGTGTGTGTCAAAGCATTCAGCAGGTAAGGCCCACTGAAAAGCATCTTTAATGGAGCGTGAAGGACGCACTCATTCACTACAAGTGGTGTAATAGACACCGTTGGTGATGAAGCAGCTCAGCATCCCAGAACAAAGCTTTCAGCTCTGGTGTCAGAACTAAAGCCTCTTAACATTCAACACCAAGAGCGAACGCAGAGAGGATTTACATCTCACAACACACTGGAAAAGGATTATGGTAATAATATCCATGGCAATCTTGTAAAGAATTGTAGTTAATGTGTTACATATACAATGTAGAATCTGATACATACATTGACAGTATAGTAGTACTATACTTAAGTACCATTCTGTGATACTTGTACTTTACTTTAGTATTACATGATATTTATACATTCCGCCTTATTGATTTAACAGATATAGTTGCTTTACTGTGCAGATTAAGATTTTAAAATTATTACACTTCTATATTTTTTTCTGTTAGGGACTTCAAAATAATGATTATACATATTACATGCCAAATATTGTCAACATAGTCATGCAGGTGGACTGTACTGTAACTTCTCAAATAATGGATGAGGTTTTTATTTAAGCCATCTTCAGAGATGACAAGGCCTTTTAAACAGGTTCATATACGAGTCCCCCATGTCTTATTTAAAGTATATTGATGGTATTATAGTAAGTTTGCTGTCTGTTCCTGTTTTATTCTGCTGTTGATGCAAGCAGTTGATACCAACATGCCAACATGCTAGCCAGCACATGTTGAACTTGCCGTTCTCTAGACTGTACATCATATAAGTCCACAAAAAGTTACAGGGAAGAATCCTCTGAATTCAGTGATTTCATTCAAATTCATTGCTAGCCATTTTAAATGCTGGTGCACCTTTAGCCATTACAGTAAAGGTGATTGCACTCCCCTAAATGTCATCTTCATAATTGACCGGCTATTATTTCGGCTTATTACCTTAGACTTCACCATTATTTAAATGCCCATTTGTGTTTGAGAGTTTACAGCAAACTTGTATCTATTGTTTCAGCTTGATTGATAAAATGGGGGAAATAGTAATATATTTTTACATGCAGAATGCTATATTGAGCACAGTATGTGTGTGTGTGTGTGTGTGTATGCATGTATGTATGTGACCTCACACTCTTGATCCAGCTGTCTGAAATATCACTTTATGCACTAAACAAAACTATTGTGATTATAAGCAAAGTTATTTGCTTTGCATCTGACTTGTGGCTTTTGATCTCATACACCTCAGCTTTACTAATCATGCAATGTAACCCAATTAACTATAGTTCACTAGACCTCTCAGTATTTGTAGTTGCAGAAATTAGCAGTCATAAGCTCACTCATGCCTCCGCTGGATTTATAATTCATCAATCTCAAGTTAAAGTTAATAAATTACAAAGCAGTCCCTGCGTCAGTGCAACCACTCTCTCTGGTTGACTTCCACTGTCTGCAGCCCCTTCTCTATCTTTTATCATTTGTATATGATTGCATAGCTTGCTCTGAAAAAGTGACCTCTGATTAGTGTTATCACAGTTGATGATGAGTAGTTGGGATCCTCCCTTCTGTCTAGTCTGACTGGGATGATGTATAGGTACAGTAGCTGTCTGGTCCATGGCTAAGGAAGGAGAAAGAGCAGGGAGAAGCTGCTTTATGCCTGGGGCTCTAAACTATACAGTGCAGGTGGAAGTAGGAGTGGAAAGCTAATATTTTGGAGTAAGAATTTCAATATGATGACATACACCATGAGACACTGTGAGGTTCATTTTCTGGTCATATATTGTGGTTGATCATTGAGCAGCATTGCTTTAGTGCATTATTAGATGCTTATTGATCTGTTATTATATTCAGTGGAATAGCCAAAACGTGTCATTATAACTCCTGTAGAGTCAGTGCACATATAAAGTCAATGGAAAGAAGGGATCAGACGCAAATTTACTGTGACCGGTGCATCTTGGCACAGACACACTGTTGCTAGCTTACTTCTGTAAAATTAGTATGCTGACTGTTTGGGGCAAATTAAACCGTAGAAACTGTCCTGTGGTCATATTTGGGTTTTAATACAGATTAAGCAAGTACAAAACAATGTGTTGGTCTGTTGTGGTTGACACGCCCCTTCAGTGTCGCATGGAGTCTACATGTGTTTTGTAGACTTGGAGGAGGCCTATGACAAGCACGTTCTCAGTAGGTGTTGTACTTCGCCAAGGCTGTCTCTTATCACCGATCCTGTTCGTGATTTTCACGGACAGGATCTCAAGGTGCAGCCGAGGTGAAGAGAGCGTCCGGTTTGGAGACCTCAGAATTGCATCTCTGCTTTTTTGCAGATGATGTGGTTCTGTTGGCTTCCTCAGGCCGTGACCTTCAGCATGCGCTGGGGCGGTTTGCAGCTGAGTGTGAAGTGGTCGGGATGAGGGTCAGCACCTCTAAGTCTGAGGCCATGGTTCTCTGCCAGAAAATGCTGGATTGCCCCCTCTGGGTTGGGAGCAAGTTGCTGCCCCAAGTGGTGGAGTTTAAGTATCTCTGGGTCTTGTTTTTCAAGTAAGGGTAAAATGGGGCGCGAGATGGACAGACGGATTGGTGCGGCGTCAGCAGTAATGCGGGCACTGTGCTGGTCCATTGTGGTGAAGAGGGATTTTAATTTACCTGCCGATCTACGTTCAAACCCTCAGCTATGGTCATGAGCTCTGGGTAATGACCAAAAGAACGAGATTGCAGGTGTCTGGGCTTAAATGTAGGGTGAGGAGCTCAGACATCCAGGAGGGGCTCGGAGTAGAGCTGCTCTTTCATATCGAAAAGAGCCAGTTGAGGTGGTTCGGGCATCTTCTGGCCTGGGAATGCCTCGTCTGGAGTGCCCTGCTTGCTTGACCAGGGCACTACCACCGTGACCTGACCCCAGATGAGCGGAAGATAATGGATGGATGGATGGAAAACAATGTGATAATGGGTGAGCTTCAAAGGTCCTTGGAGGTGGATTTTCATACATTTGGATGGAGTCCAGCTAGCTGTTTCCCTGTTCCCAGTCTTTATTCTGAGCTAAGCTTACTGGCTGCTTGTTGCAGCTTCATATTTAACAGATAGATATGAGAGTGGTATTGGTCCTGTCTTGTAACACTCAGCAAGAAAGCAAATAATCTTATTTACTAAAATGTTGAACTATTACTTTAAATGATCATTTAATTGATTGCCACCATTGAGCTGTCTCACCATACACAGAATTGTTTTGGTTACAACAAAATGTTTGAACTCAGCTATGGATCAGTTTCACACTAGAGTAGTACACTAGGGGGGTTGTGAGTAAATTAAGTGAATTTCAGATGGGGGGATATGGACCTGCTGTGCCACCCCTCTCTACTGACATGAGTGGATGTGAGTGTGGATCTTTATAACCAACACAGCAGCTGTCAGTAAGGTTAGATGTACCCAACAATATCTGTATTGTGATCACACAGCATCCATACTCCCTACTGCCTATCATACAGGTGTCTGCTTCTTCCTATTAATGTTTATGAGTTTCATCACAAAGTAAGATGTGCAGTTCTTCAAAAAAGTGACCCGACTTATTCCCGACAATGAGCTTTAAAGGAGTGCACTGCTTATTTAGCTTGTTTTAGTTCAATGAAACAGATGCACTTTATTGGACTTCATTGACATCCCCTTTAAAAGCATACCACAGCTTTTTTAAATTTGGTTTTCCTTCAGACATGTCACTCCATGTGTCATGTGAGTGTGCCATAAAAACCAGACAGTAAAAATGTAATATAACTTTGACAAAGCCATAAAGGATATGAAAGTTTCACATTCATTCACATTCACAAGTACAATGAAATGAACAGAATCCAGTAGCTGCCTGCAAGACAGGAAATCAAGGGATTTGCAAAATGCTTTGCAGGAGTGCAAAGTGCAACCACCATTAGCATTCATTAACATTTTTTCAAATTGAATTAAAACCCACTGCCTCCCCTACCCCCCTCACTGTTGCTTTACTGTTATGAATGAGCATATTGGAAGTTGTTCACTATCAGCTTTTCACTCTAACAGCTAACAGTGGTGTGAAATCTTTTTTGCACTCAAACTGTTTTGTGGTGTTATGCTAACTGCCTTCGTAATGTAGCAGTTTTCCTTCCAAATCTGCCCTTTTCAGGCTGGCAACAGGCTGCAGGCCGGCAGCAGTCTGATGCACAGAACAAAGTATCTGATGCTCAATTTACTGTGCGTCCATCTGAGTTTGTTTGGCACTGTATGTGGTAACCCCCTCCCATCTGCTATGGAGCTATCTGAGTGGAAGAGGGCTGGTATTTCCCATACAGCCTTCTTCAGGAGCTGTGAACAAACAGCTCTTACTTATCAACTCATACATTTCTTTCATGTCATCTAAGTTTATGCATGCAAGCAGAAGACATTATATATAGCCTCATGGTTTGATAAATACTTTTGTTGTTGAATTTCAAAAGACAAGTCCTCTGTCACACATTCATAGTTTTGTGTAATCTTTCATGAATTTAACTCCAGGTAAATTTAAATATATATATATATATATATATATATATATATATATATATATATATATATATGCTATTTAACCAAGCAGTTAACCAACAAAGTGTTCTGCTTCCCTTCTCCTTCACATTAAATTTGCATTAGCTGTGCTTGTGGATATTGTAGGAAAACTGTTAATATAATGATGTTATCATGTCATCTGCTACAAAGCAGCTTTAAGCAGCTTAATAGTGTTTAAGCAGTTTTTTAATGTTATCATAGGCTATATTGAGCCCATGTGTAAAACCTACCATAGGATAACAGGACTTATGGCAAACAAGTTGATGACTAGGGTGTTATACTAAGACATGTTTGAATTTTTGATATAATAAACAACATTTATGATATTATTTAGCAAACCTTGCTATATTAACCATGCAATATTGCTAACCCTATTATACCAGGTGGTTCGCAGCAGCCTGTGGTGTACAGCCTGAAATGATTGGAGGTTCAATTCAAAACAGAGAACACAGACATTTCTGGGACATTGTCTGACTCTTAACTTCTTAAGTCTGCTGAGTATCAGCCTGCTAAACCTCTGTCCTCTCTCCTCGTGTTCCTATATGATCATTTGTTCAACATGTTGTTAATGGATGAAGTTCTGGTCTGTGCATGATGTGAGTCATTTTTTGAAAGCCATCAAAGTAGAAAATGGAATTTACAGTATACCACAACCATATAAAGTAACATTTCATTTTGAATCTAATATAATTTCTTAACACTGTATCCATCATATCAGTAATTGAAGGGGTTTTCTTGAGTGTATATTAACACTGCTGGCTGCTGTAGAGGGAAGACCCAGGGGGGGGGAGATCATTTTGTACCGATATGGTAGATGATTTATTATTCACACAGCCTGTATATATATTGTATGTGCACAGGCGAGTCCCTCTGCTCAACCTGTCTTTCTCGCTTCTACAGTTAGTGGTGATCCAGCAGGGAGGGACTTAAGCTTGGATTAATTGTCAGTGAGACAGGGAGGGCTTTCTTTTTTTAACTAATTATCACAGCTTTATCTCATTCCTTAATTATGGTAATTGCAAACAAACAGACACACTTTTTATTTAAGCATAGCGAATGGACTGTGAAAAAAACTGTTAATAGTACAGGAAATAAACGAAAAAAATGAATATGTCTGTTTTTACTGTATGTTTAGGATTGAATTTATCATCTGTTTAGCTTTTGATGTGTTTTGAGCCGACCTACCCGACATGAAAACGAAGCTTGGCATATGGAAGTGTGAAAATGACATGTCACGGCTCAGTCACTTCCTTGATTCTTATCATCACGGTTAGATAGCCAAGCAACCTGCCAAGAAATAATCTGGCACCTAACCCTTCATAAAACCACAGTGTGTCATTTCCCTGCTTCAGTCTTTGTAAGGACTAGAGATGAATGAGATGTAATGTGCCAGTGAGATTGTAGAGGTGCTGGTAGGTGCATTTTGTTGCGTTTTGGACAGAGCCAGGCGAGCTGCTCACCCCTGTTTCTGGTCTTCATGCAAGGCTACTCTGCTCATTCATTCTAGTGTTTGGGGGTCCTACCAGAATAAGTTTTACATGCTGCAATGTACAGAAAACACATTCTTTTCTCGTTCTTTGTAGACCGCATCCAGCTCTTTTCAGCCTCTTTTTAAACACTCCATTTTAGCATTTTAGAAGCCAAGCACAATTCGCATGCTTTGCTCTACCTTAGACATCTTATTACCAGCCACATAGCAATGGCGACAGTGAAGTGAATGGTCAGTGTTTGTATAGCACCTTTCTAGTCATTTCCTACTCAAAACACTTGCTCAACTAAATTTACCAACTTGCTCCTTTGACCAAGTTGGTAAGATTCGTAGGTGCCAAGGATTGAACTGCCAATCTTTCAATTGATGGGCGACCCACCCAACCTCTGAATCACAGGTTTTTTAGTGACTGTCAGCCTGCTGAAGGAGGTCAAATGTTCAGCAGATCCCTGTGAATGACATCACACACGGAGCTAAATCTATATATACTGTATATATATATATATATATATATTTAATATGTCCCCTTTAAAAATTCTTCTCTTTAAAAAAAGAAAAGAAAAAAGCACAACCTGCTCCTTTTCCACCTGCAAACTTCTTGAAGGCTTCTTCTTGATCTACTGGGCTTAGATTGTATCTCATTTGTATGTCTCACTTTGGACATAAGCGTCTACCAAACAAATGAACATAAATGTACAAGGTTCCTACAGAATAGGAGAAACTAGTAAAAGAGCAGGTCTCTGTTGTGTCACTGTTGTAAAGAGTGAAGTGCAGGCAGGCAGATGGTGTTGAGCAGGAGGAATGGTGGATTGTGGGCAGAATTGTCTCGAGTATGCAGAAACCCCTCTGGGGAACACAGACAGAGAGAGTTATTGCTGTGTAGCAGCTCAGCCAGGAAGAGTCACATCAAGCCTCTAAAGAACTTGTGCTGTGAATGATTAACGTTTACATTAGGCTGTGCTGTGGTTCCTTCGCCTGCCCCTCCTCACTGCTGTACACCACTTTGCATACCAACACACTGGGATCATTGCTATTCTACATGTTGTACTTGCTGACTGAATGCACACACTGCATAGAGTTGGCCATAGCAATGAGGACCTGGTCTCTGAATATATTTAAATGCATGTCGTGGCATTTCATATGACAATAACACCCTGTCCCACGTGGGATAACATGCCAGCATGCCAGAACAACTTAAGTCACCACTACATTCCACCGTTTATATAACCTTCAGTCTGCTACCGAACAGCCACTGCGCCATGAAGAAGACATTTTTCTTCTCATAATGTTATTTATTATTTTGAAATAATCTTTTGATCAATAAACAAATGTAATTAAATGTAAGTTTATTTATTTAAAAAAAAAAACATATGAGTATTAGACATTTCAACACAAAATACAGGAGTGTATTTTTCATATAAACACACCATGATACTTTTTTCACATCTTAATGTCAGCCTGACTTCTGAGTTTGGGCAGGCTATGATGGTACGTGACTGTCAGGAGCCATGCAGCATCCTGTCATAAGCAACAACTGAGAACTTCCTCACCCGCAAACAAAATGTAGATTCACAGCCAGTTTTTTGTTCGTTTGCGCCCTCAACTTGTGGTGGCTCATTACTGACTTATTTACTTCCAGGCTTTGCATTTACAAGTTGACTGTATTCGGCAGCTGGAAATTTGAAATGTTTCTGTGATCTTTTTGAGTTCTTGAAGCTGAAGTTGAAGCTAAACACTAACTACTTTCTGTTTTACGTGTTACGATTTCATATGAATAATTAAAGAGCGCCCAAAGCCTCTGAATAGCCCCATTTCAACTAGAAACCAGTCCATGGGTATTCATCCACGTACTGCATCCAACAATATTCCAGTTCACACCCCACCTGTGACAATGTAGTTCTAAGTTATTTACTTGGTTAATGCAGTTATATTTCAATAATGTTCAATTTGGATGCTACTGGTACTTTTTCCAATAGTATGAAGTTCTAATATTTGTAATATTTGTAGATATTATATCTTTTTAAAGACTACAACATTTTGTCATTCATGGTGCCTGGCACACATACAGCAGCTTCAGTGAATGAGTGTGAAAGAGCAGTCTCCTCCAGCTTAGATTCCTCCTGTATGAATGATGTGTGAATGGGTGAATGAGGGTGTGATGTTAAAGCGCTTTGAGTGGAAAGATGCTGTACAAATACAGACCATTTACCATTTAGCATTTTGTTTGTAGTTTGTTTAATATCCTAATAAATGATTTGATAATGATCAGCCAATGTTTCAAATGCTGTATATAGCACCTATAAGGTGCTGCCTATAAGACAAACAGCTGCTGACAATGAAAAGTACATGTGATCTTGAGCCCATGTTGCTGTGGTGTGTGCAGGATCCTGGCCACTGTGGGGGCTGATTTTGATCTGAGAACACTGAGGGCGGTGAGAGTTCTACGGCCGCTCAAACTGGTCTCCGGCATTCCAAGTAAGTTAACTTCACATTTTACACATTCTATCAAAATGAGTGTAACAACTAGCACTTATAATAATGCAGCACTATAATAAACAGTTGCCGATAATCAGCCTGTGCTGGAAGAATATGCTCATTTACACTATAAGCACCTTAGCTGCTCCACTGACATCTCTCTCACGCCCCTGTTAGCCTTATTGTACCCGTCAGGGTGGGGATCGCACCTTTGTGTTTGTTATTAGCAGAGGTCTAATCAGAATAAACCAGAAAAAATCAGAGCAAGTGAAAACACCCGTGTTGGTGTTGATGATCAAATGTTTAGACAGATGTTACAACCAACGTTCCAACCAGCATACTGCAGTATGAATGAGCAACTACACCCCAGAACCTTTTCCTGAAACTGCTCGCACTCTTCAAGGGGACCAAATACAGAGAGAAACATCATGGATATAAACGTGTGCTGAAAGCGAATCAACATGTGGCATCATTTGTTACGGGTGATTCACGTAAGGGAGCAGCGAACATTTAATCTGACTAAGACGGCCACATTTCTATGTATAATCAGCAGTAGATAGCGTGGTATCTCAGTGGTGTTGAACAAAGTTGAGTAATAATTTCCCAATTCCCAATTTTCCCGTTTTTCAAATGTAAATACCAACACAGAATGTTTTTGAAATTGTCATCGTTGGACAGCCTCTGCCACAGTCACATGGTCCGGTTCTCTGTGTGTCTGTTCTCTCCATCAACAAGGCAGGAGAATCTGTGAAGGAGATGAGCACCTGAGGGACACTGAAAAAATGCAGGAAATGAAGGACAATAAAAATGTCATATTCTAGACTGTCTTGTTACAGAAATCAAGTTTTTTTTACACCAGCTCTAAGCTCAAGGTTCACTTATTTGCATTCCATGGCCTTTTTAGTGATGACATCTGAGCACATTCTATCAGCTGAAATGCGCTGTGGGATATGGAAAGGCTACATGTGGTAAAGTGAAACTTGAGTTTAAACAACACTGTCATCTAGAAATGACATTTATATACAACTCAATTGCACAAAAAATACATTTTAAAGGTCACATAATGCGATCAGTTAATCAATAGCATAATGAGGAAATGTTGACTGATATATTCACTCATAGTAACTACAGCATTGTTTTTCATGGTGATGTTTAGGCATTGGAAGTCCGTCGTTAAGGTTAGCTAGAGACCATGGTCTGGTTTATTTGCCTACATATATGTTTATTAACATTTAAGTGAAACCACAATTCCTAGACTTAAATGAGAACTCTGGAATTTTAAAGCCAAGTCCTATTTGTCCATGTTTTGGTCTCTCAAAAACATAAAAATAGATAAAAAGGGTGGTCTCGTAGATCGCCTCAGCCTACAGCTGTAAAATGGGCTGCAATGGCTGCAACACGATCCTTTGGAGCTACTGCACCCGCTCAAAGTACGTCCACTAAAAAGACATTACTCAGACTATTTTTTGAAGTGTTGTGTGTAGAGAATAGAGGAGCCCAGTGGATCATAGGAGCCCCCTGGCAGTCTAAGTCTATAGCAGCATAACTAGGGGCTGGTCTAAGGACTGAGCCAGCCCTGAACTATAGGCTTTATCACTAAGGAAGGTTTTTAGTCTACTCTTAAATGTAGAGAGGGTGTCTGCCCCTCGAACCCAAACTGGAAGGAGGTTCCACAGGAGAGGAGCCTGATAGCTGAAAGCTCTGGCTCCATCACTACTTTAGAGGACTTTAGGAACCACCAGTAGGCCTGCATTCTGGGAGCACAGTGCTCTAGTGGGGTAGTACGGTACTATGATTTCTTTAAGGTATGATGGAGCCTGACCATTAAGAACCTTGTAGGTGAGGAGAAGGATTTTAAACTCTATTCTAGATTTTACTGGAAGCCAATGAAGAGAAGCCAGTACAGGAGAAACATGGTCTCTTCTTTTAGTTCTCGTCAGAACACGAGCAGCAGCGTTCTGGACCAGCTGGAGAGTCTTTAAGGACTTATTGGAGCAGCCTGATAATAAGGAACAGAAATAATCCAACCTAGAAGTGACAAATGCATGGACTAATTTTTCTGCATCATCTATTGACAAGATGGGCCTGATTTTAGCAATATTACATACATGGAAAAAGGCAGTTCTAGAAATCTGTTTAATGTGGGAGTTAAAGGATAAATCTTGATCAAATAAGACTCCCAGATTCCTCACAGTGGAGCTGGAGGTCAGAGTAATGCCATCCAGAGCAGTTATGTTGTTAGAAAAGGTGTCTCTGAGGTGTTTGGGGCCGAGCAGATGCAGTGAAAAAAACATCATACAGGCAGCAATTACATTTGTGACCACAACATAGTCGGGGAAACAGCTAAGTATTATATAAACTGAATTTCTAGGAGACAAGATGGGTTTGAAATATTAGTATATAGATACTGTAAATGTTATCAAGATCAATAATTAATCTCCAGTTACAGTTACTGTATATACATTTCCAGGCCTCTCACTCATTCCAGAACTAATGATGAGGAAACAGTTAAAATTCATTTTTATGCAAACTCACATACCATTAATCACATCCAGACAATCTGGAATTTTGCTATCTCAGGTTTGTGAATGCGTAGCCTAGCTCCAGACCTCTCAATCACTGCCCACATCTCTGATTTGTTTAGCGGGAGTTGACAGCACAGATACATTACTTGCTACTGATTAGTTGGAACAAAAAAAAAAAAGCCCTCTCAAACAGAGATCATGAACACAAAGTCAGACCGAATGAACAAAGTCAAAAGAAATAATTTCAGTGTAATTCTCAGCCCAGTGAACCGAACTTATGTCAACTAAATGTCTTTATATGAGAACAGCAGAAGGTTGACCTGAATTTGGCTTCAACTTTGCGACTCTCTCGCACCAAGACTGTCCTCACACATGCAAAACAATCCAAAAAAAAAACCCAGCCCAAAATCGATTTGTCTCCTGTGTTTTCAAAACTGTGTTCCTCTTGTCTGCCTCAGGTCTTCAGGTGGTATTGAAGTCCATTATGAAAGCCATGGTACCTCTGCTGCAGATCGGCCTGCTGCTCTTCTTTGCCATCCTCATGTTCGCCATCATCGGCCTCGACTTCTACATGGGAAAGTTCCATCGCACCTGCTTCAGGATAGACACAGGTGAGCAAGAGGAGTGAGGGATGAATAAGTTCTTGGTGTTAACCCAGGCATGAGTTGATAGAGCCATAATCATTCATGGGTCAGGACATTTTTAATGGTGTGTATAATGACATAGGACCTGATCCATTTCTGCTCTTTCCTTTATTTAGCCATCAAAAACGCCCCATTGTCGAGTAACTTAGTGAGGTTTCTATAAACTATGTGCGCACTCCCATTCCTGACAGATATGACTAACAAGCACGTTTTAAAAGGACGACGTCCCACATTGATGTATTCCAAATAGCCTCAGGTTTCTCCAATATATGCTATGTGATCTAAAAAGAGAGAAGAGGCAGACTTGCTTCACAGCTTTGCCGTTCTTTGAAGATACAAAGTGAGTGGTCTAAGATCTTCAGGTCTTAAACACTCCCTGACGTGATCCATATTGAACCAGGCCAGCTGGCTCAGGGACATGGGGGGGGGGTTGGCAGGAGGATGGGTACTGAAATTGGTTTCACTATTTGTATTCTTAAGTTGTAAAAGTCATTTCAGTTAACATTTTCAATTTTCATTTTGTTTAAATTTACTTGGAACAACAAAAACAGACCATTAGGCCATGTTAAAACAGAGGAATCTTCTCTTGTTGAGAGTAAATGAACCACAGACCAGTATGAACAAACAAACAGATCTTGGCTCTTCCCCACAATGAGGCGTTACCCTGTATGAACTCCACACAATGTCCAGTGAATCAGGTCCAGTTTAGAGTTGCTCTTTTACACATTAAATTGTCCGTGACGCGTTTTCAAGTTTTTCGTCATGTCCTGCAGGAGACAGGACATGAGGAAAAAAGTCTCAGTACTCAGACTCTGTACTAGGGAGCCGGCAGGATAAGTCCGGTTAATGTCCGCTCACACATACAGCTCCTATGTGTAATGTCTGGGTAAGCTCAGGGTTGCTTGTATGAAAGTGACCAGAGAGTGCGCAGAGTTAGCTTTGGTCAGGTTGCTTTTACTTTCAGTGACATTTCTCAGGTATATCACACACCTGGAGTTCAGCTGTTAGATGATAAACTTCGTTTGAACTTTGTCATTTAAATGCACAGTGACTGAATACATTCTCTCCAAACCTTCCTGTCCAACAGCTTCACACTGACATAGAACCCTATAGGAAACCATTAAAGGAAAGCTGTGATGCAGCATATTTATTTACATCATTAATTTTGATCTTCAAGCCTACTGTAACTTGTAGATTGTACAGCTGTTGTATTAAGTCAAAGATTCCTTTAACATTTGATTTTTAAGAAGCAAAACTTTAGGAGGAGCAACCGTAGAGAGATCTCTCTTCTGACAGACATGCAGTAGATGTATTTACTGTACAGAGTAGACAGAAATAACTAGAGTAAAATGACACAATGGAGAAAAAGCACAACAATATTTGGTAAATAGTGTGCAAAGATAAATGAAAAATGTGGATCACAGCAGATGTTCACCAGCTTCCAGCGTGACACAAAGACTTGTAAAGAGGACAGACTACACATACTGTAGACAGAACTCAAGGATACCATTCACACAGACAGTTTAATTAAGGTGTAAATAGATTCTATGGAAATCAAGCTAAAAATGTTTTACTAATCTAGGATGTCAAACTAAAGTCAAACGTGTTCAGGCTTATATTAACACTGAAGAATCAGCATCAGTTGAAGTCTAACTGTAAGTCACTGCGGGTAAAAACAGGAAACGATGTCAAATGTTATTGCATATTGTTGTAGCTGAGCACATATTGTGCAGAAGATGGCATGGTGTGTGAATGTGTATGTTTGTGGCTGCAGGCGAGCAGGCAGCAGATTTCCCATGTGGCCTGGAGGCTCCAGCAAGGACCTGCAATAACGGCACCGCCTGTAAGGAGTACTGGATCGGACCCAGCTTTGGCATCACCAACTTTGACAATATCCTGTTTGCTGTTCTCACCGTTTTCCAGTGCATCACCATGGAGGGATGGGTGGACATCCTCTACAATGTGAGTCCACTTATAAGAGACACATCTGGGCATAAATGCTGTTTACGAAGCAAAGTGTGTGTTAGGAGCTGATGGATGGGGTTTCCTGCGGTGTTGAGTTGTGGAGGTACTTTTGGCTAAAGATTGTAACTCCCTTGTATTATTCACAGGGTACACAGGGTTTCAGAATCTCTCAGTCACCGCCCACATCTCATTTTTTTAGAAATTCGAATAGGTTGGTGCTCACTGACTCGTTCCTCTGGTTGCAAAAGCACTCGGCCAATCAGAGCTTTGCGGATTAAGAAAGGGGACGCCATCTTCCTATGTAGCGTGCAAGCTCAGCCATTCATTGTTGCACAGTCTGTTGGCCACTCACAGGATGACAGGGTTGACAGTTTGGTCTCCAACTCCTCCTATTCCCATGTATCAGTGTCATCCAGCAAGACAGTGAACCCTGGATTGTTCCAGGGGTTCAGACCAGCGCCTTACATAGTGTGTGAGCGTGTGTGAATGGGTGAATGAGAGGTAAGTTAGATAAATAAGCTGTATAAATGCAGCTCGTTTCATTCACAGAAAAACTCTTGAATCATCAGATTTATTCCATCATGAAAAACACTCTTAACTGCTCCTCACAGATCCAGCAGTGATGATACCCGAGGACAGATATGCCACTTGCTACTGATTGGTTTGGGCAAAATAAAAACTAAAAAAGACCTTCCAGTGTGTTGGATAGAAATCATCTAACAGTCAGGCTAATGGAACAAAGTGAAACAAACAGACAACTCAGTCTGGCTACAATATATCTACTAACGTAGTTATTTAATACAGATATAATTAGTCTTTTCAGTTTTGAATGATTACAGTGGGACTATGTCAAAAATCCTGGTTAAACCAGCAGATCAGAAGGCACAGAAGAATTCATATGTGGAATATTTTCAAGATCAAAAGAAAAAGCCACTTGAATAAAAACGTGACATAAATGCAGTTCTATTACATTCATTTCATTGACAATATGTTAGTACATTGGGTGCAATGACTTGAGATTTATAGTAGTCTGTTATTATATATTATATTTTTTTCTCTAACATTAGTGTTAGGGGCCATTAGCACTGCCCATGCTGAATCAATTCCATTACTGTTATGCTTTCACTGCTCAGTCTAGTGGCTTAAATATCACCAGGAAACACTTTTACGTGCAGTAGAACCTATGGATACGATCAGTGAAGGAGCATCATTCAGCACAAGGAAAGAGATGAGGTAGCACTAGCTTCAATTCCTTACTCTACAGTGACTGTAATTCAATTTCTTCTGATAATATTTGATTTATTGCTCAGCCGTTAAAAACCAGTCTGTGGAAAGCACGTCGGTGTGAATGTACTGACTAGCCTGTTCTGTGCATCACCGGTGAGACTGTGCTTTTCCTCCTGACTGCTCCCTCCCCTCCCGCACTTCCTCGAGGGGGATGATTAGAGGCAAGCATAAGAGCCTGCGGAGGATGACTCACACAGCCACAGCTCCCATTAGGACCACAGCACAGCAGTCTCGCTGCTAGCATCAAACAAGTCACAGCTGTCTTCCATTTGCATAAAGTCAGAATTATTTCATGCATGGGAAACAATTATGCAATAAGTTAAATTATTTAACCGCTGTAGTGGGAAAAGAATGTATGTTTAGCAGTGTGAGTTTCTCCTACTAGGGGTGAAAGAGGGAAGCAGAAACAGAGTGGAGACAGACAGAGGTAGAAAGCTATACTTCAAATGTACTTTATTTGTATAGCTCTTATAAAGTGCCTCACATATAGGATAAAATACCAACAAGTGCAAGTGTACAAATGTTCCTACATACATACATACAAGCTGCGTAAGGTTGTTCGTCGTGTCCGAAGTACCAGTGAACCAGTGAATCAGTGAACCACACTGTCTAGCAAAAGGAGAGCAGTTGAAAACACTGACTGGAGGTGTGGATGTGGATGTGGTACTGGCTTCTAGGGTTTTAGCGATATCTGTCTTAGCAAATGAACCCTTATACTGCAGCCACAGCGCTCTGTCTGAGTAGCGACACCAGTGGGAATAGAGAGTTTTATAAAAAAAAAAAAGGCTAACCTATTGAAATGAGTTTTCAGTAACGAACCGTAGATTCAGCAGAGCTGATGGGAAGAGGGAGGCTGTTCCAAAAATTAGGAGCTGCAACCACAAATGCATTCCCATCTGGATTTTAAAGAGGAACGGGGAAGTGTCCGCCAGCTAGAATAGGGGGCCGTGCAAGGCCTCGGATGTGATTAGTACATTTTCAAAGTCAATTGTGTGTTTTACTAGAAGCCAATTAAGGGAGGCAAGAATTAAAGCCACTAACTAACACTAGAACTAAAACCAACACTAGAACTAAAACCACTTCATGAATGGGAGGGGAGTCTGCCACTTGAAAAGGTTTGATGATGATGCTGGTACTAGTCAATTCAAGTCATGTATTAACAGCAGTAATGGTAGATTTAGATTGTAAAATTACAAATGATTTAAATACAGCCGTGATCACAGTGATTGAGCGGGAACACTTACGTATTTAGATTTCCTTCATTCACTAGAAGTAGTTGTTTTTTTTCTTAACCTGCTTGAAGTCTTCATTTCATCTTTGCTTATTGAGCTGATGGTCCTACCACTTCGATTGATTCTGGTTCACTTTTTAATACTTCCTATTAACATCTTCCACTCCAACATCGTCATTAAGATTTAAGACCTTTGCTCTTTCAGTATCAGCTGCTGTCGTCATTCACATGATGAATAATCCCCATTAGACAGAGATGTTAATCCAGAATTAGTCCATATGGTGCATAAGGGTCGGGGGGTTAAGATCACTCCTTCATCCATCATTAGGTAGCTCTCTTTCCTGTCTGGATCACTGACAGACTGGTAATGCGCTCTGACCGTGTGGGGCCATGTTGCCATTTTGGTTGATTATGATTGGTGGATTCTTTGATTGAATTGTCAAGGGAGGAGTGACGGCTGTCTCATTTCCTGCCACCAAGGGACCCAGCTGTGTCCTCTTCGTCAGACCGGCTATCCATCATGGCTGGATGGGCCCTCGTCTGTCTCTGCCAAAGCTGTGACTTTCTGATGGGGATGGAGGGCGAAACTCAGGCTGTCAGTTTCTCATTAGGAGACCCACAAGACCTCTTAGCCATAAACTCTGCTTTCTGACAGGCACTGCCACCAATTTATGCTTCGTCATAGCTCTGTATGTAGAAAACCTGGAAAATACTGCTTGAACATTGGAGATGAACAAACAATACAGTATTTAGACACAGTGAACCCTAAGAACAGAATACATTTTATATTGAATTATTCAAATAATATGAATTTTACTTTGAAAATTACCAGCAACTAACTTAGATTTAAGAATTACATGACAGCTGCCAATAATCAGATGTGCTTTTCAGAGCCTCGTGCTCCACTCTGGCATTGTGGCACATAAAATGTGAGATGTCAAAACCCTAAATCTGTCTCCATAAGACATTGTTATGATGTGGCCAAAATATAAGCTCCAACTGGCTGGTGCTGAGACAAACTGCACTAGTTTTCATTTAGCCATCATACCTGATTTTGCTCTCTTCTGTGTGGTAATTGTACACGATTTTGCATCTGGCATTAACATGTAATCCGTATCTGGGATAAAGGATAGATTCAATAAACAACACTCACACTTCCATATACACACTGAAACTGTCATTGGCCATCAACAGTTGTTCCTTCTTTTATGTTGGCCCTGAAGAAAATCCTTTACTAATGCAAATTCAGTCTAAGGGATGGGACACAAAATCACAGTCCTCATTCTATGTAGTATGCGAAGTTCCAAAGTTCAACCAAATCTAATATGAGGATTCAGCAGTCTGCATTTCAAGCCATTTGAGTATTTTCCAAAGTTAGTCTTTTTATTATGAAATGTTCTCTTTATACTAAAACTTTGAAGGACACCCACTTGATTCATCTAATTCAGACTGCTGAAGTGTCGTAAAAGCTTCAGATGAAATTAAGAATGCATCTTTTCACAAAACAAGGGCTGTGGATGTTGACCTCATACCATTCATTAGAACTGTATTAGGATGCATTTTCACAGTCAATATGGATGGGAGGAATAATTACAGTTACCATTAACTCTTTTAATGTACATATGGGGATGTCAGTATTGTATTAATAGAGGCTTTGTGAAATGTGACCCTATCCATTAATGCTGGTGTAAATGCATTGTAATCATTTTTGGATTGCATGTGATCCACATCAGGCGATGGTTGAGCAGCGATGTGATCGGATCTCAGCCAGGTGAAATCCAGTTTGTTCAGTGTGACCACATCCTTAAGAAAAAAAGAAAACTCTGTCCGACACGTTGAAAGGTTAATTGAAAATCTGCAAAGCTTTTCCTCTGCAAATCTGATCAGGCTTCTGAGGTTTGTGTGCGAAGAATTAGATTTACTGGTGTTGCCTCTTTCCGTATTTAAGATTTTCAGAGTCAATAGTCAGTTAGCAGACAAAAAATGTAAAAAAAATGAAGTACTTTTCTATGTTCCATCATTGTTTCATCAGTTCCTCTTTAGTTTAGTCCAAAGAAATGCATCACTTCCTGGACAGTGGATCATTACCTCAGTACAGTCCTACCTGAAACTGTTAATTGACTTATAGCAGTGATACTAAAAGATGCATTTGGCATCTGGGTTAGAAAAATAAATCTTTTGAGTACAAAATCCACTTATTGTGTTACTATCCCTCTGCAGCACCTCAAGAATTAAATAATGTCTGAGGACACACTAAAGAGTTGTTGCATGAAACAAGGACCATTGATTTTGTCTCTCATTTCTTATAGTCAAGTCACAGTAGGACGAGATCATCACTCCACGGACACTATGGCTATTTGATCATTTTTTTTAACATATTCATCTTCTAAATCACAATACAGAATGTGTGCACATGATTGCAGCAGGTGACATTTTTTGCAGAACCTCTTCCATATGCTAGTACATGTCCTTATGTCTGGTGGGGTCTGTTATCTTGGCGGTCTGCAAGTGCTGCACTGTGCCACTCAGCGTCTCATTGGGCCTCGTTTCACATAGAGGGGGGCACTTTTCCAGCGCTTGTCAGGCCTCGTTAGGGTCAGTTGCAAGAGTCCCCCCGGTGACACAGTATCCACTCACCTGTAAACAGCAAACAGACTTTCAGATGCTATCAGATGAAGCTCTGGAGAGCAACATGTTTACAAGGTGGCTAGAGGACAGCAACAACAAGACACAGTGCAGACCATTCACTGCCACTTTTCATCCAGCGCTGCTACAGCGCCCGTCTGTCCTTGTCTCCTCAGTGTGCTTACAGATATATTGAGTTAAAGAAAAACAGTTTCCTTGCAATACTATATGTTTTTGAAATGAAAGTGTCAGGTATCATCAGTCTTAGTTCAAGTCTAAACATAAAACTGAGTCACTACCTGTTATTTCCTGGTCTTTTCTCCAATCTCCCAGGCAGTATGGGTGTGGTATTGCTGTTGAACTGATGGCTGTCCTCGGGCTAACACTTTTAGGGACAAAACGGTGCTACTAATAGCTTTTCCTTTGCCTTGTGTGCTTTCTCCATTCTGTTAGCCAATGTCTGAGGCAGCTCAACCCAACACCAGCTAATGCACTAACACGCCCACCCAGCCCTCTGCAGCCACTTCTAGCGCAGAGCTACATTATGACAGATCATTTTACCTTTGTAATGTTCATCATGCCCCCCAGCCCCCTCCCATGTTAATACGTCCACCTAGGTGTCTGTCATGATGCGTACTGGTGGCGATCATCATTAAACAAACAAATAAAAAAACAATTTAGAAAACTAAGTTCTCTGAAAAGACACCAGTTTTACAACTTAGTACAACTTCAGCTTGCCATGAATGTCCACTGTTATTGCTTTTAAGTGTGAATAAAAGATACAGCATGCAAAAACCAGTTGCATATGTAACGTGTAAATGGTCTGCACTCAAATAGCCTTTCCCACAAGCACTTTGGCACTACATTCACATTCACACAAAATTCATACAGGCAGGTTGCTGATAGAAAATAAGCGTTCACACACACTCACAGTGATTGAGGGCACTACCACACGTCCTTCACTTGTTTGAAGTCTAAAATTGGAAAAAAACTGTTTGATAGCCAATGCTAGCTTAACTGTTATTGTTCTAACTGAAAGTGTTCACGTTATTCTTATTCTGGCATTTTGGCAGTTACCACACAAATTCAGGTCCATTACAGTCACCCTCTGGACCGGAGCAGGACCGACTCTGAATTGCATGTAGATCGAGATGCCAAGTTTGGTTTCAATCACATTTGTAATGTGATCAACTGGCTGTCTGCGTGTAAATGACAGTGTCTTCAATTTCATCTGGATTTTATTCGAATACAAGACATTTGAAATGGCAAATCTAAAATGGGCCTTAGATATAACAATCACTTCTCAATAGCTTCCAAAAATAAGAAAAATAACTTCATATTTAATGGGAACAGCTACATACACTAGTTGTTCACTGATGACACAACATTAATCAGAATCAGAATCAGAATCAAAATTCCTTTAATAATCCCCAGGGTGAATTGCTTTTGTTACACACAGCTCCAAAAGAATAAGAATAAACTTCAAACACAAAAGTAAAAATATAAATATATAAAAGTATATAGTAATGAGAGTGTAATTGCTGACAGGGGCAGAGTTAGTCATGCCTGGCATTTTGAAAATATATTTATCTGATTGAGGATCACAAATGATACTGTGGGCAGCTTTGCACTGTGGCTGTAATTAGCTGCAGAGACTAACAGGACAAGCTGTTACGGTGATAATCTAAATATCACAGAAATAGTAAATCACTGTTGGTTAGCTACAGCTGTCTAATTATGCAGGTGACAGCTGTCATGTCAACAGTCACTGGCTCAAACTTCACTTCTCACAGCTTGTTAAGATATTAATAATGTAAGTTATAATTTGATTTGTGGCTCCCGTGATTATAAACTTTATCCACTCAAACTTAGATTTTTTGATTTTTATGCAGTGAAGTCTGTAAAGTCAAGGTACTGCATATCCTAATGCTCTCCATGCCACTGTAATCCATTTTCCAACCATCAGTGGCAGCACTGAGCATATTGCTGCTGGGCAGCACTAGCTTGTTAGCAACACAGATATACTGCACTGTATTGGATTTCTTCATGCTATTGGTACTGACTGTTAACCACCTTTTCACCATCCATCCATCCATTATCCATCCATCCATCCATCCATCCATCCATCCTCCCTTGCTTGGAGCAGCAACTCGATCCCAAAGGGGGGCAATCCACCGTTTTCCAGCAGAGAACCATGGCATCCAGACTGCTTCACACTCAGCTGCAAACCCCCACAGCAAAAGCCAACAGAACCACATTGTTTACAAAAAGCAGAGATGCAATTCTGAGGCTCCCAAACCGGACACTCTCCTCACCTCAGCTGTGCGTTAGATCCTGTCCATGAATATCGCAAACAGGATCAGTGACAAGGGACAGACTTGGCGGAGTCCAACACCAACTGAAGACATGTTTGACTTTGTGCTGAGAATGTGGACACAGCTCTCACTTTAGTTATACAGGGACTGGATGGCTTGTAGCAACGAACCCGGTACCCCATACTTCAGCAGTACCCCCACAGGATTCACAGAGGGACACGGTCATAGGCCTCCTCCATGTCCACCAAGCACATGTAGACTGGATGGGCAAACTCCCACGACCCTTCCAACAACCCTGCAAGGGTAAAGAGCTGGTCCACTGATCCACGACCAGGACGGAATCAAAATTGTTCCTCTTGAATCTGAGGTTTCGGCAATCGGTCGAAGCTTCCTTTCCAACACCCTGGAGTATACTTTCACAGGGAGGCTGAGCAGTGTGATACCCCAATAATTAGAACGCACCTTCCGGTCCCCTTTTTTAAAAATGGGACCACCACCCGGTCTGCCAATCCACTGGTACTGTGTCCGATTTCCATGCGACATTGTAGAGGCATGTCAACCATAATAGCCCAACAATGTCCAGAGCCTTCAGCATCTCAGGACGAATCTCATCCACCCCTGGCGCCTTGCCACCAAGGAAGTTCTTAACTACCTTGGAGATCTCCATATGGGATATGGGTGAGGATTCACCCAAGGCTTCAGACTCTGCCTCCTCCACAGATGACATGTTGATTTGGTTTAGGAGTTCCTCAAAGAGCTCTTTCCACCACCCAACAATAACCCCAGTCTGGGTCAGTAGTTCTCCCCCCTTGTTGAACACACTGCCACCTCGACCAGCACCGCCAACCCTCTTAACACAGCTCCTAGCAGCCGCCTCTGAAATGGAAGCTTTGTACATGGCCCACTCGGATTCCATGTCTCCAACCTCCCCTGGGATGTAAGAGACATTCTTCCGGAGGTGGGATTTGAAGACCTCCCGGACAGGGGCCTCCACCAGATGCTCCCAGCACACACTCACTACACGTTTGGGTTTAGCAGGTCTGTCCAGCAACCTCTCCTGCCATCCAGTCCAACTCGGCTGGTGATCAGTTGACAGCTCTGCATCTCTCTTCCCCCAAGTGTCCAAGACATACGGCCGCAGATCTGTTGACACAACTTCAAAGTCGATCATAGATATTTGGCCTAAGCTGGTCTGGTACCATGTACACTTAAGAACCACCCTGTGCTTGAACATGTTCGTTATGGCCAATCCATGCCTAGCACAGAAGTCCAATAACAAATCACCACTCTGGTTCAGATCAGGCAGGTCGCTCCTTCCAAACACCCTCTTCCTGGTTTCTCCATCCTTAGCCTCGACAGCATTGAAGTCTCCCAGTAGAACTATGGAGTCCACAGATGGAGCCCCTTCCAGGATGCCATCCAGGGGCGCCAAGAAGGCCGGATGCTCTGAATTGCTGTTTGGTGCATAAGCACACACAACAGTCAGAGCCTTCCCCCCGGCAACATGTTGTCAGATGGAGGCAGCCGCCTCGTTCACTGGGGAGAACTCTAGCTGAGCCAGCGCACAGAGTCTTATATACCTTTTGTATGTGCTCACTTGGAAGAACACTTATGCAGAAATCTGGTTCAGATGTGAGAGTGGCTGGATAGCATCAACAGGATGTCCATTAAACAAATCAATTCTGTCTTTCTCTCTCTCCTTCGCTCTCTGTCTTTCACGCACACACATACACAGGGTTCAACCTGTATACCAGCACTAACGCTTTCAGATATTAGTCACTGCTATTCTGTCATGATATTGAATATCATTACAATGTTGTCAATCTCTAAAAGTTTTGACATTTCCTTTGTTGAACATAGATAAACGTGTGTGTGTGTGTGTGTGTGTGTGTGTGTGTGTGTCAGCAGAGTCAGTCAGGTCTGCAGTGAATGTTCAGTATGACCAACCGCTGGTGAGAAAATAAATGCCACATCACCTCAAGAATTAAGAAGAGTTCTTGACTTTAGTCTACCAGCAGCTGAGGTTAGTGACAGAGGTTTACCCTGATGTTAGCTTCAGCTTTGCCCTGAAGCTGTAGTGTCTCCCCTGTGATTTCAGACCAGTCTGAAGGATGAGGCGGGTTGTTTCAGACACAGCCTTCTACACACAAGCTTGTGTTGAAATAATGTCACTCCATACCGTAAAACATCCCGCTGATGGAATAATGAGACAAGATAAAAGTCTTCAATATCAGGACTTTTATTGATGAGTAGATGTGAAACAGAGCGTCTTTGGTTTTCCTCTTTTAGTTAGCATGTACCCAAAAGTGTTTTTAGCTATTGCATATGTTAAATAGTACTTAGTCATAATCCACAATTTCCTCTTTAGTGTTTAGTACGACCAAGTAAAAGGTGAATTGAGAAGACGGAGGGTTTACTAAAATGAATGTGATCAACTGTACATATTAGACGACATAGTGACTTAATTTAAGCAAAGGTCACTTGTCCTGGTCTAAATAAACAATTCTATGTGTTTGAGCTTATGTTTTCAACGGACACACCTGTGAAAGATTCTCCTGTAGGCTTAAACATTTACTTTGAGAAACACAACATTTGCATCTTTCATGTTATTTTAAGTCTTTTGGTGGTTGGACATCCTGACTTATTTTAAAGAATCTTATCAAGTTGAACTACTCAGTAAGTAGTATAGGAACTTCTGTCCATATGTCAAAGTGCCTATAAATTGCTTCCAAAGTGTGTAGGTGTGAGAATAAAACACACTTATTGTAGACAGGTGTTTGTCAAATGAATGTAATTGAAATAGTAGAGCTTGTATTTTCAGAGAGCCCTCTCAAGCTATTCCTGGAATTCACATCATCTTTAAATTCTTTTTATATTAGCTGAGCCAGCACACAGAGTCTTATGTAGCTTTTGTTTGTGCTCACTTGGAAGAACACTCATGCAGAAATCTGGTTCAGATGTGGGAGTGGCTGGGTAGCATCAACAGGATGTCCATTAAACAAATCAATTCTGTCTTTCTCTCTCTCTTTCACTGACACACCACACACACACACACACACACACACACATATAGGGTTCAACCTGTATACCAGCACTACCCCCTTCAGATATTAGACACTGATGTTCTGTGATGATACTGAATATCATTAAAATGTTTTCAGTCTCTTAAAGTTTTGACATCCCCTTTGTGCTGAAGATGAAATCACAGCATAGTAAGTTGTGTCCACATGTGATATAGTTTATATTGTTGCATTTGCCCATCTTTAATGTTATCTCTTGGCTGCACTGTGGTTTTTACTGAAAAGTCTTAAAATGGGGATTGGTCCAGCTCTGTCAGCCTGAGCTGAGCTCCACTGGACTGATTGCACTATTGATAGAACAGGTTAAATGTTTAAAAATAGCTCTTTGGGGGGCAGAGATGGATGATGAGGCCATGCAAGGCTTTACATGAGCTACCTATTATCTCCGCGGTGACAGTTTCAGGTTGTGGAAACCTTTCTACATAGAGATACTGTACATGTACTGAAA
Organism: Pempheris klunzingeri; assembly: GCF_042242105.1. Classification (NCBI taxonomy): domain Eukaryota; kingdom Metazoa; phylum Chordata; class Actinopteri; order Acropomatiformes; family Pempheridae; genus Pempheris; species Pempheris klunzingeri. The sequence continues at coordinate 23,175,053 of NC_092018.1, forward strand.
TATAATATCATATAGTAAATCATGTCACCCCGGTACATAATCTTTGAATGGGATTATGAGATATCTTAGATGCAAAGTTTACATTTTGGTGGTGCTAAAGGAAAGCTTATGGGGTGTCCAGAAAGGGAATGATGCACCCCTAGGAAAGTGTGCCCAGCAAAGAGAATCTGCTAGTTAGATTCTTCTGATGGAACCAAAGGAAACATTACGATTTGTCCAGGGGGAAACATGAATGCATTCAGCAAACTTCACAACAATCCAGCAATATTTTCCCACATGGACCACAGTATTGGTGAATGGGAAATTTAAACTTGAACTGCACTTGCAGACTTGGATGCTTAACAGGCACATTCCCGGGAAATCCATAATTCATCAAGTCTCCGAGGTGCTTCGAGTTCATTCTCCATTGACTTCCAGAAAGTCCGCTTGGAGTGCAGACTAGACAGTGTGTGAAAGATTACTCATAGTTCATAGTATTGTGTCTGTGATTATGTAAAAAACAAGAGTGTCAAAACATCAGTTTCTTCAATTTCTAATGCATATGTTTTATGGATGTAATGAGGTTTGATATATGAATCACTGGTTGTGGTTTGTGATATCAGATTTTTGGAATAATTTAGCCTAATATGATTATATATTAGGCTAAATATTGCACAAATCTTACCATTGTCAATACTATTAAATTAGTATTGACATGCTATACTATTATACTACTAATTGTCAATACTGTAAGATGCAGTGAAGGGAACTTGATTTTGTATCCATGGAAACGGGTGAAGTTTAGTATCATGTCGTATTGAACTTTTTATCCCCTTGCAGACTAGACATGATGACAGTGACACCTCACATTAGCTTTGAAGTGACTGAGATGTTAGTAATAGTTCAAATAGCAATAAGAGAAATTGGAGGAATACTCTGGGGAGCATACACTAGATATCCACGTATTGAATCATGAAGAAAGGATGTTGCTGACAGGAGAGCCATGATCCTGTTATCTTGGATGCTGGAATATTCAGTCAATATGACCGCTCACCCCTCCACCCCCCCGGCATGAGAGGATCAATCTCAACAAGTGACATTGATTCTTCAGTCATCTGTAGTTGGGTTTATCTGCCACAATCAGTGCTGTTTCACACTTGGGCAGTGTCCATGTAAGGAAAATTCCCTTCTGAACTCATTCAAGTAACTCAAATTTTAGTGCAGTTCTATTCTGATCTCCTTCCAGATCCTTGAGGTCCTCACCCTGTGAATGTGAGCCCAGAGGGTCTAACTCACAGAGGCTGTGACCTCAAATCTAGATGATGTCCATCATTTATTAAACATGTCCCTATAAAGCAGCCTAACATACTGTATTTAGTTTGACACCCACCCACTAATAGAGGAGGTTAATGGCTAATGCTTAATGCACTAGTTGTTACCCCCACCCCCTACTGTACATTGATTAACAGGGTTAGAGATAGAAAGGTATATGAAAGACTGGTCTGACATTCAATAAGATAGATTTCATTCATTCTAATTTCAGGATGCTGTGACAAGTAAATTGTCACAGCATCCTGAAATAATAATGTCAACCTGTCAGTGGCAAAAACAAGCACTTTCAGCGGACGTACTTCGATCCAATGGATTACGTAGCAGCTGTTGTAGCCCGTTTGGTGGCTGCCATCTGACGCGATCTACTGGACCATTTCCAAAACCTCTTGCACCTACCTGTCATTAAGGTTTCAAAATCTGTAAATATAGGGCCTAGGTTTAAAAAACCTCCTCCTTTAAGGTAGTAGCTCCTAGCAACCACTAGTACTGCTTCAATGTCAGCTGAAAATAGCAGTAAACGTGCTCCAGATGACGTTTCTTTTCTAAAACTTTCAAATGTATTGTCACTTTATACATATTTTTCCTTCACTGATTGTTTTTGCTTATTTTCCTGTCATTTGTAGTCTATCAAGCCATACTGTATGTAAGCATTGTAACCTCTAATTAAGCTGGATAATACCTCTATTGTGTAGAGGGAACAATTATCGTGCTGCTTAGTTCAAAAAACAGTAATGAGACTGTTCCTTTGTCTGAGAAAACAATGAGCAAATCTATGGATGCAAAATGAAATTAACACACGCTTCTGAACGATGGAAAGGCATCACAATGGATTTCAGTAAATGAGTGCATCATCAGACAATTTCCAGCAATCAAATTAACCTCCTAAAGTAATAATCTGAGTGAGAGTACCCGCCGTAAAGAATTCTGCAAACATTAAAACAGTAGAAAGCCCTTGGGCAGGGTGGAAGTCACAATGCAGAACATGAGCCTCAGATTGTGACTGCTGCTTCTGTCATTACTGCTTCAACAGCAAACCGCACACAAACACACACCCAATGCCAATACCAGTTTTATTATCTTGTATTTCCAAAGGGAGCCAGTTATTTGACAGTAGAGACAGAGTAAAGTGAGAATAGTATCCATTAGTGAAGCACGGCTTAAGTCTCATAACTGAGTGAGGAGGCAAATACGGCTCAGCGCTTTGCTCCCATCAGCACTTCGTCAGCATTATCGGTCTTCTGAGGTATGGATGGTATCTTCGGACCATCAAGACGCAAAGCTGTAATGCATTATAACCCACTATGCAATGCATTTCTCTCAAAGTATTCTGCTTTTCATGGGTCTGTTTTCCCTCCTATGAAAGAAATCTTAATGCTACAGTATATTGTTATTTTAGTCAATTCTGTATTTCCAACTTTGTGTCAGTGGTTTGTGTTTGTCCCTTTCTTGTTTCAACATGACTGTGGCCCTGTGCACAAAGCCAGCTCCATAAAGAAATGTTTTTTTTTTTTTGTGGAAGAACTTGACTGGCCTGCACAGAGTCAACATCAGTGTTCTTGAGGCTGAGTGGGATATAATCCCCACTGCCAGCTTCATCATCTGTTGGAAAGACTGGACAGTGTTATAGCAGCTCATGCTCGTGGTTTAGAATCAAATGTAAATGATTTGTCTCACTGTCTACGAATCTCATGGAAACTTGATATCAAAGCCTGATATATCTTCTTCCTCTGTGCCATATAACGCCATTGTTGTCCAAAACCTATTAAAAACATATCAGTGAGCAACATTATTGCACTGGGTATAATGTTCCTTCATTACCATGAACAAACCCAGACCCACTGTCCTGCTGCCGGGAATACTCACTAGAACGCCAAATGGTGATTCATCCGCTGCTGAAAATAGTCCTCAGCAAATATACTATTTCCTCCTCTTTGAGTAATGCTGTTGTTGAAATAAAACTATATAATGTGAGCCTTTTTTATGGAATGTAAAAGTGCTACAGACAGAGTAGGGAAGTCAGAAAGTATTGGGAGTCAAACTCAGTGTTGATTTGGGTAATTTCATGGGATTGGTAGATAATAAGAGCAATATAGATAGACACTGGCCTTATCCTTTAACTGCAACAACACAGTAGTATTAACAGCCCTGTTCTTTGACTCTGTGTGTTTTAGGCCAACGATGCCTCAGGGAACACGTGGAACTGGCTGTACTTCATACCTCTCATCATCATTGGTTCCTTCTTCATGCTCAACCTGGTGTTAGGCGTGCTGTCAGGGTGAGTACAAAGTGTGATGATGACCTGAGCTGGGCTCTTCAAGAGTTCTTTACATTTGACTGACTCCACTCTTGAGGCCTTGCCTTTCTCAACATAAAATAAAACGAAAAACCGTTGCTATGGTATTTTCCCATATTTATCTAGCTGTCTGCTGTACTAAAGCATACTATTGCCAGAGGCTGTGCTGGTATGGGTGTAAGATAAGATGAGATAACATTTATTGATCCCTCAGTGGGGAAAGTTTGCTGTTACTGCAGCTCAAGGGGACAGAAATAGTTAAAGAAATAGAAAATTAAATGAACAAAATATATACAGAAGAATTATGTAGATTGTGGATTATTGCACAGTTGCCCAAGATTGGGTAGTAATAATAAAGTGCATAAGGTAGTGGTTGTATTGCTACAGCAGTGGAGTAGTGCATGTGACACGCAGGTAGCTTATGTGCCATTTTGTGTATGCCAACGTCCAGATGCCCATGATGATGTGTAATGGTGGCTGGGGCTCAGAAGTAAAAGGGGGCCATTCCCCAATCTAAAGATTGTTCTCCAGCCCCACCAGTCAGCATGTTGAAATGTTCTTGAGCAAGATTCTGTGTGTGTGAATGAACAGTCATCTTCTCAAGTGGACTACTCCACTGAATGAGTGAATGCAGTTTAAAAGTGCTTTCAGTGGTCAAAAAGACAAAAGAAAAGTGGATTTACCGTAAGTATTTTTTCACATTATAAATGAGGTAAAAGCTAAATACAAAACAACATGTCAAAATGTGTGCACAGATTCTCCCCCTCTGTCTGATGTGCTAATGACTGTAGTTGGCATTGGAGGAGATAAACACGGTTTAATCCATTCCTTAGACTTTCGCTCCTGTGCTTTGGGTCTTCATAAGGCGAAAAAGGACACCACCTTCCCACCCTTGAGGTGCTGAGCACACTGTTTGCTACAGCCCCATGCACACTGCTTTAACAAGTTCAAAGTTTGAAAAGTCGCTAAACAGCTGCTAAACTATGACTGGACAGTTGCTGTTTAGCATGGGCTTTGCAAATATTAATTGTACGAATGATTGTAGTTATCAGATTACTAACTCAGAGATGTTACTGTTAAAATATGAAATTCTTGCACTCAAACATCGCACACTTCAAGATTTTCTCCTTCCACAGTGTGCGCTCCTCTTGCATTTACTAATTTAGGCAAACTGCAAATCTATGGCAGCTCCAATGTAATATTCATGAGGTTTTATTAAAACATAAATTCACATTATTATACAAGTCTGCTCCACCAAGAGCAGACTTAATGCTGTACACGGTGTGCAGAGCCTGTCATTGTGATTCTGTGGTATTCACTCCCTTATTTATAAAGCAACACAAACTGTGAGTATGTCATCGCCATATCATGAGAGAAACCATGATTTTATGATCTTTTTTGTAAGATTGCTTCGCAGTCCCATCCTACACTCGTGCAACGTCTAACCTACAGTATGTCCATAGCAATTCATAGATTAAGAAACACTTATCATGGGTCAACTGTAACATGTGATCAAAAGCTCCTTGCATCTATAACTTACCTTCCTTTTTATCTTTCCTCCTCAGCTGTATGAGCTGCTAGCGGTCAACACTTGAAATACTTTTCCTATACAGCTTTAAACAACGCCATTTTGTTTCTTTCTTTTTCATGTTATAATACATTTTGAAAGGTTTATGTCTTCATTACTTAAAAAGTTTCAGTTCCAACACTTAACTAACTTATTAGTTAATTAATTAATTAATTAACCTACTTGTGCAATGACATATAACTTGGTGAACGGATACTAGTAGCGTAAATGAATGAACACAGACTTGTACTCATATTCACTCTCCTGTTATTTAATGTTAAGGTTATTAATTTTCGAAAGAAGCCACGGCGCTCTATGTTCCAGCTGGCTGGTCTGCCCTTCCTGATAAGGCAACATTTCTCTCTGCTGGTGTGAAATCTTTTTTCCCATTGTGCTTATTTCTGAAATCAAGGTGAGAGACTGACTGTCCCTCAAAGACTTCAGGTAATTTGTGGAACCTCTTCTTTTTTCGTAACCTTAATTCCTGCACCTACTTGCATGATAGAATAATGAATCAGAATATTTTCTGCTTTACTTAACTTTGACAGTAATTAATTGGGTGCTGTTGGGAGAGTTTTTTGATTAGAGTGAACAAACTGCAAAGTCAGCTCCACAGAGCCATTGATGTGTTTGTTTCACATTGCAATTTTCCTTGCAAGTTCTTTCTAGGTTATTTGTTTTCAGGTCACCGTGTAAGTTAATGCTCTAATCAGCTTTCCACAAGCTAAAGCAAGTTAGCAATTAGTTGTGTGGCACAAACATTGAGTGTTGTGGTTTGTTAAAGGCAGCCACGTATACATTCTTTCTATTTTTCTGTAGGTTTTAAGTTAAAAAAAAATTAATAGGTTGACAAATGACAAATAACATTTTTGAGAAATTTCTAATTCCATCATGGCACAGAAGCTGTCCAGTGTACCACATGGTGCAATGGTTCTTGGTGTCCCACAGAGCTTAATTTTAGATCTCCAGTTATTTTTATTGACATGTTTCTTTATTCCAAAATGCGGCATCAAAGATCTTAAACAAATCGAGGAAGTGTGACTACATCACCCTGATCTTATCCTCCCCACACTGTCTTCAGATTTATTTCGAAATCTATTTTAAAATGTAATTCATTACATTCAGTGCAAACTTGGTTTGGCCCCAAACTACATTTGTGTATTTCTGACTGATGAAATGAGGCATTCTGCTTCTTTACCAACAGTCCCTTCTTTTAACAGGTTTCTACAAACAAACATCTTCATTTGAATGTTTACAACCTCCAGCATGCCATTAACCACTCTCATGTCAGGGGATCATTTTGTTTTAACCTTAGTCTGGATATTAGTATAATGTCAAACAGACTGAACTGCCTAGCTTGTAGGTTTGCCATCTCATCACAGTATTTTACCTTAAATTTTATTTTTATTGTTTCTTTTCAATAATCTTTATATATTCTCCACACATTCACACACATACAATAGATCCATACTGTGTATGCAGAGGAAAACTTGACAACAGCTTTAGAAGGCAGGGAGCCTCTAGCCGCCCCCTCTGGGATTGTCTTTTCCTTTCTGTTTCCTGCTCTCTCCACAGAAGTTGTCAGATGGCTTTACAGTTACTAGTGAGGTGGAAGGTCACTGATACTGCCTGGCAGGGGTGTGCGGGGGGTATATCACTGTTTAAAGGCCACGATCTGAGCTTGAGAGCAAGCAGGAGAGCAGATACACGCAGGGTTGCCATTCACTCAGCTTTTATCCCATCAGCGTGGGCAGGCTATGTGCTATGCTATTATTCTGAATCCTCCTTTCACATAGCTCTTGTTTGTCCTGCCCAACAAAGTGTATCACAGATGAGGTGATGGTGTTGCTCTGTGTCTGTCAGATGTTTCGATAGGCAGTTATTTGCAGACAAGCTATACTAACTTTTTAAGATGGAAGGATTTTTTGTCTTGACTCTATCTTGTTGGTTTTTTTCAGTGTTTATTATTTTTGTTGACACAAACAATAATGAAATAATGATGAAAATCATTGTTACATCTTTATCAAGTTCAATGAGGAGCATACAGGAAACCAATAGCATTGTTCTTTGAGGATAACAATCTTCACAGTAATTTACAAACCAATCTCCGCCCAAGGTCTGCTTATTGCTTGTTCTGGTGGTTTCCATCATATCCCTTTACTATCTACTTCTTTCCTACACAGTGATAAAGTCACAAAAATTGGGCATAGGTTCTAGTCTATTGGACATGTTTAGCTTCCATGTTAACCATGGTGGTCTGTTTATATGGAGAGAGTCAGGTGGCTTGTCCACTGCTCCTCTCACAGCCAGTGTGGAGTGTGATGCCTTCTTAGCCTCATGTCCCACAGTGTTAATGGTTTTTCTTCCTCGACTGTCCTCTGATGCAGACCGTCCTCAGTACCCTCCACAGAGATTGTCCTGGAAACCTTTGTGCCACAGCCTCCATTGGCAGGCACTTAGCTTTCCATCCCTTCTGGATTCTGGATCTTCTAGTATAAAGATGTTTTTTGTTGCTCTGGACCAGATTAGCAGATCTGGCTTCACGGTTGTGCTAACGATGTCCTGTGGGAATGTGAGACAACAACAACCTTCTGTCGTATGACTGAGAAGCATGTTTGAGAAGAAGGAATCTTTTTCTGCCGGTCTCTATTGACCACATGTCCCCCCCATGTGATCTTCCTTCCCTTTGCTCCTTCCCACTGCATCCATTTCCTTTGCTGCCTCATTCCAGCTGCCTTTGCCAGCTTTCCTCCTCCGCGATGTGTCAGATTTCTTTCTGCACCAACTTTATGCTCCCCTAGTTTGGCCTTTCCCTAGTTTGGATGTATCTGACTCTCAATTGTTCAATTGTTCACAATAGCCCCCATTAATTCAATGTGGTGCAACTGGGACTCCTTGCAGTCATATAGGAGTAGCACCTGTCTTGCGTGGTCACCTGAAATTCCTCAACTAGGCCCGTGATCGGGAGTTGGAAGCTTGGTCCATGAGCTAAAGATGTTAATATTAGTAGTGCTTTTTAGAACCCCTGACCCTTCTTCTCAGGTTCTCAGGTGCCCACTGATGTTTCTCTCCATAGCCTCCATGGTTGTCATGGATACTCAGAGATGTTAGATTACTGGAGTTTATTAATCCTGTTCATCACTGTCCCCTCTCCAACTTGAAAAAACACAACTGGTTCATGTTTTATTCATATATCAAATTATGAAACAAACACTGCTGCTTCACTTTTGAAGATATGATGCAATCATTTGCAACCTGAAATACGGTAGAATTACAACTTAAATAGTGTTGGACTGATGTGATCATGTAAACTGCTTCAGCAAAACTTCATAATTTATTTCTATCATCATTGCACATGATTAACTGTCAAAGATGCTCTCACCATTTGCCTCTTGCTGCAAATTTGTAGTGCCACTCAGCAACACCAATATGCTTTCCTGAAGAAGGTGCCTCTACATTTGTTGAGCTGTTGTCACCATTTGTCACTGTGATTGGCTCAGCTGCTTGAGAGTGATATGACCAGTGATGTGATCGGCTTAGAGCAGGGGTGTCCAAACTACGGCCCGCGGGCCAACTGCGGCCCGTGGTCCAATTTTCATTGGCCCGCAGGAAATTCTAAAAATGTATTGGAACACGGCCCACACGTGGAACCTGCGCTGGACTGGATTGTACTTCTTAGTCTCACCACTAAGGTGGAGTCACTGTCTTGAACGAGGCAGCTTCTCCATAAAATGAGTAATAGAAGAAGAAATGTGCTACAGGTGACCCAAAATGGCGGAATTAAGAAAACGTAAGAGAGCAAGTGAGTGTAAAAAGTTTGAGACGCGGTGTGCAATGAGAGCACAGCTAATAACTAATGAAGATCACTTTGCATTACGGAGGAGCTGCTTGATGTTAGCAGTCTAAAGAGCACCACGACAGGTGAGGATGTTTTTGAAGCTGTGCCAGGTGCAGTTGGCATGATGGGACTTTAATGGGGGCTCCAGCTGGGACAGGCGAGCGCAAAGGAATCTACGGTGTCCGCCGAGGGGCAAGAAAGTGGAGGTAACAGACTATTTCAAGCTTCCCGCTCTGATGCTGATATTGGTGTTGTTGTTGTTCAGTTATCAAGCAGAATTTACCTTCATTTGATTGATTTTGCCAACTTTAATCCACTAGAGGTGAGGAGATATACATCACCTCTAGTGGATTAAAGTTAGCAATATAGCTCATTTCTAGTGAGTGGCCCAGCCCTTTGGATGTTTTTCTGTATGTGGCCCTCAGTGAAAAAAGTTTGGACACCCCTGGATTAGAGCATATGTATGCTCGGTCCGTTTGCCCAAGATCTAACACTTTGTGTCCGTCGATGCACTTGCCCTATTAGAATACGGCCCATAGTATGTATACATACAAACATGCACACATACAGCGTATACTGTATATAAACACACACACACATGTGCTCACATACAGGTTGGCATGCGACATCTACACACTGTAGTGGGAGAACAGACCCAGTCTATATACTGCACTGTTAACCGAACCCTAAGCAGCTTTATGAGGAGAATCTGGGTGTGTTTCTATACATATGCATAGTTTAATTAGAAAAAGAAAAATGTTTGCACTGGACGTGTACGAGTGCTTGTAATTATCGAAGTTAGTGTGGATCCGACTCTTTGTGCAGTGTTTATGTTTGTGCTCACGCCGGCATGTGTTTCAGTGCGTATGTGTGCGAAGCAGTGCGAAGGCTGAAAGCTGCTACAACACTGGCAAATCCTAGCTGTCACAATCTCTTCCTGTATGCAGTCGACACACGCGCGTACCAAACACGCATAGAGATGCAGTGCACACACACACACACACACACATCGTAAAGAGAAAGATATGTAGTCCCAAAATGAGATTTAGACACGCTGGCCTGCACACACACAAACACGCGCAGACACATCCTCAGGAAGGCAGGCAGGCAGACAGACAGCCACTGCAATGCAGAATAGAGCTTCCCCCTCCGCTGTGTGGGAGACACACCAATCACCGAGCAGTGGGGGTGGACTGGAGATCCCTCACTCTGTTATTTCAATAGGCTGTCTTCCTCTCTTCTTCACTCTCTCCTCTGTCTTCCTCCGGTGAGCTCTCAGTCTCTCACCACCTCATCCTCTCTTATTCCACCTCCCCCTCTCTTTCTCACCTCTCACATATCATTTCCCAACTTATTTAAATTTAAAGCTGTCTTATTGGTATGATATAACCCCAACCATTATTTTGCCAAAGCAGTATAATGACTGTGAGGATATTGTTAACAGCTTTAACAAATATAACAAACATAATGTTTTATTGGCTATAAAAATTATACTATTTAATATCCTCCCCATAAATAAATGATTCAATCGGTGTTGCATTTGATTAATCATTTTTTCCTGTGTGAATATAGATGAGTATCATTAAAATGAGGGACACACAGTATGTACTTTCTATGTAGAATCTAAACTACGTAGTGACATACACATTCATTTTCGTTTGTGTAGTCAGTAGACAGTCAGCTGGCCTGAGCTGCTGCGTCTCCACACAGACAGGATGCGACTTAAAGAAGGGAGATTAATAACGCAGAGTCTAAGTTTGCTGTGCAGCCCTATGTGTCACTGCTACACACCTCTGTCAAACTAAGGCCTGTTCATCCTGGCTTATTCCAACTTTGCTCTTATTTTCATACTTTTGCCCAATCTTATAACAATTCATGTTTATATTGCTATTTCTACCAGAATGATCTGTAATAATTGTCAAAACTACTAAGAATACAACCAATGTCTTCAATTACAAGTGTCGAGTCCCAAGACCAGGTCCCAGACTCTGCACTTTGACTCCTAAAAAGGCCATAATGCTGCCTTTACCAAAGTTAATGGCAATTTAACACAACAGTAGAATGATCAGGTGCATTCAGTGTGTTATTCAGTGGTACCAACGCAGTAGCTTCCTTGCTAGATTCTAGATTCTAGCAACTGATATTCATTTCTTTATTAGTGACATTGCAGAGATGACAGGAAATGAAGAGAGAGAGAGAGAGATGGGGAACAGCATGCAGCTGAGGTCCCAAACACAAACCAGGGAGATGCTGTTCGTGGTGGTGCCTTAAGATACCAGGCCTAACCCACTAATCTCTCTCTTTCTCCTCTTCTTTTGTTCTAAAGATTATTATCTAACAGTTTTTTAACTTTATTTCATCCTGGTGTTTTGGATGCTCTTTATACATGACACTTCAGTTCTGTAGTCTGTACACCAGCCAGCATGAATATAGCTAGATTTACGTTCACATAGATGAAGCGATTGCAGCTTTTAGAACATTATATGCTGACAAAAAAAAAAAAAGTCAGAGTTAGTTTTAGTTTAGTTGGACCCAATTTTTTTATTTTCCTGAAAATCATAGATGTATATGCAAATTGAATTGCAATACACACAATTACAATTATTTGTATTTTGTCAACTTCTAAGTAATTAGAATTGCACAATGTGACTGTGGCTGTTGTCGGAATGTCAGAATGGCTTTTGTCACGAAAATGAAGAGTTTCTATCCTTCACACCTATCTAATTATCTTGGGGGCAGGCTGGAGAAACATTTTTAAACCACTAGAGTCTTTGTACATAAAAAGACTGAAGAGAAAGCCTGAGGGATCATCTGTGCTTTGATAATTGTAGACTTTCCTCAAATGTTTGTCTTATGGCTAAACTTTGAAATGATGTGGCCCCTGCAAATCTTTCTTGAGTTTGTCAATTCAAGTCTAGAGTCACAACAATAGATTAATGACTCGCATCTTACTCCAGTCCCTGTCATGTGGCCGGGGCACCTCGGTGGTCAATGTTGAGAGAAAGAATGAAGGAGTGGCCTGTTCCGTGTAGGCAGATACTAGCTTGTTGTCTAAGCACAAGACCACCTTGCTGCTGAAGGTTCAGCTGTTCTACGATGCGACAGGACACTGAGTCCCACCTACTGTATACCTGTCAACAGTGGAGTGCTCCAGGGAAGTCTGTTAGCTTGTCAGATCTAATAAACGTTTCTGTGTGTGTGTGTGTGTGTGTGTGTGTGTGTGTGTGTGTGTGTGTGTGTGTGTGTGTGTGTGTGTGTGTGTGTGTGTGTGTGTGTGTGTGTGTGTGTGTGTGTGTGTGTGTGTGTGTGTGTGTGTTTTGTTGGTGTCTACAGGGAGTTTGCCAAGGAGAGAGAGCGGGTAGAGAAGAGGCAAGAATTCCTGAAGCTCCGCAGACAACAGCAGATAGAGAGAGAGTTAACTGGGTACCTGGAGTGGATCTGCAAAGCAGGTCAACACACACTTTCAAATAAAAACTGTAATTGTGATCAAAACTTATTGTAATTCATTTGGAAACATTGAATTATGAGTCATTTGAATTCAGGTGTGGTATTGGTGTTGCAGAGGAGGTGATGCTGGCTGAGGAAGACAAGAATGCAGAGGAGAAATCTCTGGATGGAGCCTGGTACAAAAGGAAACACAACAACTCCGGTGAGGACTACCATCTTTTGGAATCATTTCTGGAGACAGAAAATAACCAGGTCAGGTCGAGAAGAAATGTGACAGATAGATGCTGTGTTAAGGTACATTTGTTTTATATTTCATGTCAGTGAGACAGCACAACTCTGCAGTACCAGCTGTTCTCTCCACACAGAACTTTTAGCGTAGTTGTAGTTCATTTCACTTGGTTCACCCATGTTCACCGTGGTTCATTACAAACCCGTTAGCTCTAAACATGAGGTCATAGGGACTGACAGGTATTCACTGAGTGGACAGATTTTTCATCATCAGCGCTATGGATCCACATGGGGAACTCAAATTCTGGCAACTTGGCAGCAGCTCATGCGAAGCTTTATCGTTCCTCATGTGTATGTGTTTGTTGTCTGGCGTCAGAAGAGCTCATGAAAAAGTAACATTATTATTATTATTATTATTATTATTATTATTACAAGACTGCAAATGAATTGGCTGTATGAATAATGCCAAACAGCTAGAGACAGGATGAAAAAGACTGTATGTCTCTTTATTAGGGAGGGATTTCTGTGGCACTGCTATGTCACCCACTTTCTGATGGATTTCATTAACTACCAAAATGCATTGAGTGCCAGCACAACACACTGCAGTTGTAACTGAGGATGGGGGCAATAACCATGGTTACAGACAAGGCGTTTTGACCTGTCAGAGCAGGAAAGACACCGCTGTAAATAACAGTAACAACTGGACCTCCTAAGTAGATGTGCTTTTCCTGTTTGGCAAGTAACAGGGAAAAGGGGTCCAGTAGCAGGCAGCCACATTAAAAGTCTTGTTAACAGGTGAGGATAATTATGAGCAGGAAATGCTGTTAGGGACGATCGATGATTTGACCATCAGTGAGAGAAGATTAACTATATTCACACATACTAAGTACTTACTTCAGTACTTCAGTTGCCAACGCTAGCCCTTAAATTGCCGTTGCTGAACAATATGTTTTATTCATCCAGTAGAATAAGACAGTTTACACCTGGTTCAACATAACAAATACGTAGGAGAATATGACATAAGAAATAGCCAACTAGTTTGCCATTTATGTGGTTTGATACAGTACAGGGAATAGTGGGTAACCGTCTGGAATGCATGAATAATGAAATAATGCATGAACACACCAACGTCATAACATCAGAACATTATTCTGTTCTCGCCATGGTTCAGACCACTATGACAGGCAGCCAAATGTGCCTGCTAGTCAGAGATATGTGGAATTTCTGACAGCGACAACATCACCCACTGAAAAGAAAAAATGTTTCTAAAGCTTGCACTGCGATTTCACTCCCAGTGGAGTTACAATAAAAAGCAATATTGACTTATTTCATTTGATTTAGGTCGTTAAAAGGAGCGATATGCTGTTAGCTACAATGGAACAGAGCCACTGTTCATGTTATTAATGTTACCTGAACCTTTCTTTCAGATGGTGACTGGTGAAAATGTCTGCTCAAGCTCATTTAGCTCCCGTTAGCCCAAGACACTTCAGTGTTTTAACCCCTTTTAACCCCAGGCGTCTTTTCATGAATTTCACTAATATAATACTTCCATTATGGGTATAACCACATTTTGAATTGCACTTACACACAAAGTATATGATTAATTATACATATACCTGTACTTTTTGTATATTATTAAAAATACAGCAAATAATGTATATCAATTCAAAAGCACAAAAGTTTGAAATATTATTTAAATTACATAAAATCTACTAAAACACATTTTATTACACTATTCCACCACCAAAATACAGTGTGGGTACCTGGCATACTGTTAGACCTACCACCATCTGGGCACCTCCCTAACTGAGTGACCAGCATGTGGCTGAATCATTTCCACTATCATCCCCTCTGAGGTGTGTGTGCGTGTGTGAGTGTGTGTGTGTGTGTGTGTCTCCCACACACTCTTCTCTTATCGACACCATACTGTCATCCGCAGCCTCACCCAGTCACACTGATTATGGGTGCCAGGGTGGAAGGGTAATGAGGTTAGAATGAAGTACAGAGAACGAGGCTCACCACAGTTCAGAGGCGGCGTGGGAGTACAAGGGCCCTTCACGCAATTTTAAAGCTTCTCTCTTCTCTATAGTTTTCAAAGCTCTCAACAGCACAACTGAACTGTGTTAATACCAATCATTTTACATTTTTATATTTGGGACTTTTGGCAGCACTACAATACAAAGGATGGTATCTTTATAACATAGATTGGTTATACCTGCCACACATAGGCTACATTAAAGGCCCCTATTTGCTGCTTCATAATAATGTTTGTAGGGTTGTAACAGATTTAGATCTATTTATCTAAAAATTTATATGTCATCTTAGAATTTGGTCCATAAAATGTCAGTGGTAACAAATGTCTGTCACAGGTCCACAGAGCCCATCTGTCTTCCAGGAGTTTCATATCATAAAAAAAGAACAAATATTGCATCTGAAAAGCTACAACCAGTGAATTTTTGCTTAAACAATTAAACGATTACCAAAACATAAATCTTGATCATTAATCATTTCAGCCCTAAACAGTTGTGTAAAAACCTCCATTAATGCATACAGTTTCTTAAGGCATACATCCAGGATCCCTTTGACTTTTAAACAACAGGTATATCAATATCCGATGATGATGAAGATGTGGTCTTACCCTTCAAACTTTTGTATTCTTTATTTAACTTTTAGTTTCCCTTATAAAGCTGTTTTTATCTTACAGGGACATTTTTACATTGATTTCACCTCTGTACATCGTGTTGCTTGAACTGATACAGCGTAGTCTAACTGGAAAGGGTTCATTTATATCAATAAATGAATAATACATAAACGGAGATGCAGCAATTTTTTCACGTTGTATTTTCAGTGCTGAAAAGGACCAAGAAGAGTAAGAATGACCTCATCAATGCCAAGGAAGGCGAGGACCACTTTACTGACATCTCATCAGTTGGTGAGGACGATAACTGAGACACAATATCTGCCACGTTACTGCAAGTCTCCAACCTGTGTTGGTAGTGTGATACACAAACTGCTTTTTCACACTGAAAGCAGCTTGGTTGATGTGTTGCTCTATTGTGACGACTGTCACTGGAACAAAATGGATCATTTTGTGCTTAATAACCATTTGGTGCTTAATAACCAAGAGTTTCATAGGCTAAAATAAAAATGTCTTATGTACAAATAATTTTTCATTAAACAACAATGTATGCACTCATTGTTCAAACACACCTTTTAAGATGGTCACTTTTCATTTCTTCTAAATCAACACTAAAACACTACATTGGTCCAAAATACAGCTGCTTGGCGTCACTGGAATAGTTCAGATCAATGAATGTCCTTGTCCTGTCACTGTGTATGGTAAAATCCTGCCATCAGTTTTAAACTGATAAACATTTTGTTGACTTCGCCACCACTGGTGATTAGAGGCCAGTTCAGGTCATGCAGTCTGCATCACACAATTCTTACAGCTGCTCTACTGTATTCCT
This sequence comes from Pempheris klunzingeri, assembly GCF_042242105.1. Lineage (NCBI taxonomy): Eukaryota > Metazoa > Chordata > Actinopteri > Acropomatiformes > Pempheridae > Pempheris > Pempheris klunzingeri. The sequence continues at coordinate 23,191,204 of NC_092018.1, forward strand.
AGGTAGAAAATGTGTTATTCTCTGTCGTGCTGGCATGTAAATCCATTCATACTGACTGCTGAGGTAGCTACTTTCACATGAGATAGTCTTATTGAAGAAGATATCCACCATGCCAGACATACTTTGTGTAAAAAAAACTTTACAAATAGAAGGAGTGCAAAATGCAAATTTAAATTGAAATAAATGTTTTTCACTCCCACAGAAGGCACCAAGTTAGTAACATACATGAAGCGACATGAAGCGTACAGATGGAGAGGGAGAGGAGGAGAGAGGAGCCTAGTGCATCATGGGAGTCAGTCTAATTCTATAGCAGCATAACTAGGGGCTGGCCCAAGGCCTGATCCAGCCCTAAATGCCTTATCAGAAAGGAAGGTTTTTAGTCTACTCTGAAATGTAGAGAGGGTGTCTGCTCCCCCCCCAACCCAAACTGGAAGGAGATTCCACAGGAGTTCTTATCAGCATACATGCAGCAGCACTCTGGACTGGCTAGATAGTCTTAAGAAACTTGTTGGAGGAGCCTGGTGATAAGGAATAGCAACAATCCAGGCTGGAACTTTGATATTTTAAGTTATCTCTAGATAATTCTTGAGAAACAGCATTTGTATTTGACACAGTGACACAGGGCAGAGCACTTCTGAAGTCACTGACTGAACATCCATCCTCTCTGATGATGTGAGTGTGATACTTGGCATTGCAAGTGCTTGGCATTTTCGTCAACTAAGTCATGTTCGTATACAGCCTGAAGTATGGATCTGATATTTTCACTAACATCATTTGCATTAGTTTAGCAATTAAGCAACAGAGAAGCCTCGTATTGGGTGAGATGAGCCTGGACTCATCAATATAATAGATTTTACATATTTATAATAGTTTGGACTTTCTTCTTCTTAATGTAACAATTTCATGACCTTTGTGTTGGACGAGTATTTACCAGGTTGCTCGATCCAAATGTCACCCAAAGTTGTGTATCTTTACCAATTCTATGTGTTTCCTCAGAGCTAAGGTGAGGCTGTGGTGGAGACGGAGCCTGTAGAACTGATCGTTGGAAAACACTGTGAACCCATTATTATTACAGTCGAACTTACTGCACAACCTCAATACAATAAAACAACTGCACACCAGTCAGTTGAATTAGATGTGTCCCTGGCATAAGAATCTACGAATAAGAATAAGAATTCCGAAATTACAGTTGTAGATATTGTCAGTAAAATACAATAATAAGAATTCAATAGATAGATAGATAGATAGATAGATAGATAGATAGGTGTTAAAATATGAGTCAGATGTCTGGATTAAAATAGAACTGGAAATGATGAGCCCACTAGTCTTCCTGTGCTAGTAATGAAATTCTAATAGAACGATTTTTCTCCTTCCTTTTTGTGTCCAGTCCCACTTGACATTTGGGCTTAATTTACAGAAGGTTTAATATAGTACGGGCTAAATGGGAGTAGGAAGGGGAGTGGTGAAGGCCGTGGCTTCACTTTGGTTACATCACAGTTAAAGCTCAAAAGAATATTAACAATCTTGTGAGAATGTGTAAGTTGATTATATGACATTTAGTCAGTTTGTCCTCGTGGTTCTTCCCATCATTTTTACTGCGCCTGTGGAACCAGCTCTATAAGATCCAGGCTGGAGAGTGTCAACTTCAAACTGACAACTACATGTCTCTGCAGTGAAGTAGTTAAACTATACTCAAACACACACTTGACTTGGTAGGACAACCTCAGTCTTAGACTTGGTAACTTTATTGCCTTTTTGTATGTTTTGTTCTAACTGCCCCCCCAGGGTCGCCGTTCGCCAGGGCCAGCGTGAAGAGCAAGAACGAGAACTCGTCTTACTTCAGGAGGAAAGAGAAGAGGATCCGCTTCACTATCCGCCGTCTGGTCAAGTCCCAAAGCTTCTACTGGACTGTGTTGTGTCTGGTTGGCCTCAACACGTTGTGTGTAGCCATAGTCCACTATAACCAGCCTAAGTGGCTCACGTACGCACTATGTGAGTACCAGCAGCTGTACATGTGAGGGGTAATGTACGGTGAGACGATCGTTATCGGAAAAACAAAACCTGATAGGGTGATGCAGGAATCATCCTGAATGGGTTTGTTTTTGCAATTATCATGACGTTCACTGAACATTATTCCCCCCCATGACGTTGTTTCATACTAAAAAAACATTTTGACACAAAATACTGACTTAAAATTTAAAATGATTGTATTGCCTCTGCTGTCAGAACTGTGTCCATAGCAACAGTTTGTTATACAAAATACTAGACTTGTTGTACACTGTAACTGACATTATGACTGACTTTGCTGACTCCTCTCTACTGGTTTAACATCTCCTTTGCATTTATTATTATCTCGACGTTGTCACTTGCGACCACAGTAGCCACTGTTCAGCAAAAAGTTACTTGCTTTAAAGTAAGCTGCTTAAATACCGTGTCTCATTCAGAAATCTCGACCATGATCATAATAATAATGGCTATTTTAGGAGCACTGCATTACACGCATCGCTGTCAACTGTAATTGCAGCAGTGTCATTGTCGGATGCCGCTCTGTGACAGGGGCAGGAGACTATGCTAATTAATCAATGCCGGGCACAAGACATGGTCAATTAGTCTGACAGCAGATGGAATGTCACAACAGAATAATGTGTTGGAAAATATACTGTTTTTCAACCACAAATGTATAAGATTATTTACATTCTGTTAAAAAAAACTGAATGAAGGCCACCCCCACCAGTCACCGTCTACCTCACAGTCTGCCATTGTGCAGTATGACGAGTTCACTCTTAAGAATATCTTATTAGCCATAATTTGGCCTTTTCTTAAAACTGTAGTGATTAGTTATTATTTTAATTTGCTTCCTGGCACCATAAAACAGAAAACATTAGATATTCATGTTGGTATTAAGCCTAGTATTACCTTGTTTGCATTAAACCTTGGCAAGTATAAGTATCAGGTAACTGCAGTGTAACCTTGCCTCCATACTGATATCATATGCACCTGTTTTCTCTATAACTGCTTCTCTAATTCCTGTTCATTTTCTGTCAGAAAACACCGTAGTGTCCAAACATACATTACATAAATACCATTGTAGGTTTGACTAACAAACGTGAGCAAACATACGTCTCACACACTCCATTATGGGAGACTACAGCAGCGACAATAGACTCTTTCTGGTTCTTATTTGCTGTGGGCACAGCTGAACAGGCAGCTCTATTGAATTGTGGAAATCAAAAGGGAGTCCTTTTTTAACCGCGGGCATTGGTCTGTGTATTTTCTTACTGTCCCTGGACAGACCTGGCCGAGTTTGTATTCCTGGGCCTGTTTCTGGCAGAGATGTCCATGAAAATGTACGGCCTTGGACCCCAGAACTACTTCCACTCCTCATTCAACTGTTTTGACTTTGGGGTGAGTTCAGTCAGCCCCCAGTGGTTCTGAAGAGTGTGAGCATGTGTGGAGTAATTCAAATGATTCGGGACTGTTGCTTCAACAAATGTGTTGACAATTGAATGATTGATGTGATGTTTGTATTATGAGTTTTTGAAAATGAAAAGTGTGGAGGCCTGCTGTATTAATCAGATTTTGTTCACAGGTGATAATCGGCAGTATTTTCGAGGTGATCTGGGCTGCCATCAAACCTGGGGCCTCATTCGGGATCAGTGTCCTGCGGGCTCTTAGACTGCTTAGGATCTTCAAAGTCACAAAGTGAGTCGTCAGAGATGTCTGACTGTGTGCTGGGAACAGTGCTCACGCCATGATGTTTCTGTATATATTCATATTTCTGTGTGTGTAGGTACTGGAACTCTTTGAGGAACCTGGTGGTATCCCTGCTCAACTCCATGAAGTCTATCATCAGCTTGTTGTTCCTCCTCTTCCTCTTCATTGTGGTCTTTGCTCTGCTGGGCATGCAGCTGTTTGGTGGCCAGTGAGTTCTTTGCTTCTACTGCTGCTGCTCATTCATTAAGAAATATAGGCTTTAAAAAAAAACGGGACACGCTAGCTGTGCTCACCAGCTCCACGGCAACATCATGACTCCTTTCACTTTTTTGACATTACTGAGGCTCAGAATGTCCCATCAACATAGTTTTTGCTCCCTGGGGCACTGACACTTCCCTCTATCCAACCATACACAGTATTTACTGTTTATTCAGTCATGTGGACATACAGGCCAAATTGCATAAAATAAAAAAAAAACACAGCTGTGTCAGAACACTGGCCAATTGTTGATATTTCTACGGAGACTTATTCTGAACACATAAAACTAGTGAAAACTGAGCGAAGTCAGCCGAGACTTTGAAAGGTATAAATGAGTGAATGATAATGTTATGTTGTCTTTTATTTGAGAAACATGGGTGTAGCAACATGAGTGAGCTGCCTTCAACATTTCTTTGTACTTTGAAATAGTGGGACATATGTGCTCTGAGTGAACAGCCAAGTATTAAGACAGGGATTACTTTAAAACCTAGGATGACTAAGGGGGAGAAAACCTCCCAGCAGAATTTGAAGAAATTAAAACATATTTCACAGGCTGCTGAAATAAAGAATTTTTTCCTCTCTACTTTCTACGGTTTTCTTTTAATGAGCTCTTATGGATTTTGAGATGGCACGAGACAAATTCTACTGGCATTCCAACCGTCTCTATCTGTATCCCTCACATTGAGGGAAGATGTAATTAGGTCCCAGTAGATAGACAGAGATACAAAATGTCAGCATTATCCATTGGAGAAGAATAAATACTTAGAGATCAGCCATAAGGTCACGCACACCAGGCACTCAAGTGTAATAGGCACATACTGTGCTGGAATAATGTGCAGCAGCCTAATGGAGAGGGCAATAAGCTGCTCCATCCTCTGGTAGCTGGAGGAGTGAATGTGACTCTGTGTTGTTTTCTCCCTACAGGTTTAATTTTGAAGATGAAACACCGACAACCAACTTTGACACATTCCCAGCAGCGATTCTCACTGTCTTCCAGGTAAAGGTCAACTCACTCTTGCTTTTTCCCTGCATAACGTGCACCACTGAACTGGTTTCAGAAGCCAGCCTGTGCTTTTCCTTTCCCTGCAGATCCTAACCGGGGAGGACTGGAACGCAGTCATGTACCACGGGATCGAATCACAGGGGGGCGTACATGGGGGAATGTTCTCCTCCATTTATTTCATTGTTCTCACTCTCTTTGGAAACTGTATCCTGCCTGATTGATCCAAATTGATTCACCTTCAGACAGCGTGAAAGAATGTGTCATTGAATTTAAGAACAGCTGCAATTGTACCTATTGATTCTGTGTTCATCAATCATTTGAGCTTTTCCTGAGACCACTAATAACCAGACACGCTACTAAATGTGTTCTTGGCCATTGCTGTCGATAACCTTGCAAATGCCCAGGAGCTAACTAAGGTACAGTATTTTGTTAAAGCTTGCGATGTGCTGGCTTCATAGCTGTTTACAGGAGGAGATAGAGGGAATGGCATCGTCTTACCCACATGATCCATCAGAAGAAGTCCTTTACCTTAGATCAAACCCATATGCACACAACCTTTTATCCCTTTTTACAAGACAGTGAATATTTGCAGGATATGAGGGTACCTTGTGTTACTGTGCTCATAATGCTGTCAGCTTTGGAAGAAAAGGCTGTTGTAGTATGACTGAAAGTCATCATAATGAACTGTTAATATCTATCCCGTTTATGTGAGCGACTTCTTTAAGAACTATACCTGCAATCATGTTTGCATAATTGCTAAGTAAGCCCTAATTGGATCTTATTTTATTCCTAAAAGAGTCTCAAATAGCAAATAAAGGGTGGTTGCTGCCAAAGGCATGGTTAAAAGGGGTGGTGGGATCACCTGTACTACAACAACTCATAATATTTTACTATAATGTACATTTCCACTGTACTAATTGCATTAGCCATTTAGATCAATATTAGTGTTGAAATTTTGCAGGAATCTGATTGGCTGGTGAATCACCAAAAATAGATCAGCTGTGTTCTCTTAGATGACATACTTGTTATGTCACACATCAACTGAACTACCGTGGTTACTTAACTCCACTAGGCACACTGTATTGATGATGTTGCTGACAGTGTACTCCACAAAAAAAAGTCAGGCCACGCCCTTTAAAAGCACCTGTTGTATGTGCTGTGTGCATGCCCGTACTGTATGTGTGTATGTTTGTTTTTGCACACACTGTCCAGGATGAAGAGGAGCAAGAGGAGGCCATCACCAAGAAGCTTGCACTCCAGAAGGCCAAGGAAGTAAAGGAGGTCAGCCCCATGTCGGCTGCTAACATTTCCATCACAGCGTAAGTCAACCTCCTCTAATGGTTGTTCTGACTCTCTGAGAACTCTGATGTTTTGTTCTCACAGTCAACGCACACACAGAAAAAGCCACACAGGAATTCTGGTGCTTTTGTTGTACAGCTAATTCACTAATCGTGCTCAAGACCAGTTCACCAATGTCATTAAACACTTCTCTTCATATGAAGAATTTTGATATGCTTGAAGCACAAACCCTTAAATCTAGCCAAAGAACAGTTCAATAATCCGATACAATGATTCACATTGAGGAGCAATCGATGGCAGTAGCTATTACTATTTGCATTCTGCTTATAGCCTAAATATGTGGAATCTCTACATAGTTGTCATTCTTCCTATTTATTTCTATGAAGCTTTGTGTCTCTGTCTGTTTTACCACACATAGACAGCCGAGTGTTTTCTTTCATGCATGCTTTCTGTCATGCAATTCTAAAATGTGATGATGTGTTGAAACAAAGCATAAAAGTAACTGACTTACCTTCTCAGAGTTTTTGTCCCACTGAGAGTCAGTATTTAACACACACACTTTCAGTTTTTCGCTTCTTTTCTTCACAAGATAGATTCCTGAATTGTGTCTCCCAAATGCCCTCTGCTGTAGATTTTAGCAGGGTCCATAAGAAACATCATAACAACAACAGACAAACTATATTCACAGTTGAAGTGATTGATAATTTACACCCCCACCAGTGTGTCCATAATATTCCATTTATATTTTGACATGCAACTACAGTGGGCACTTAAAACCACACACATGCAGACAGATATTTAACAGAGATTAAATTTCTCAAGCCAGTGCAGTTTATGATAGTGTATATTAAAATGTTAACTGATATTTCATGAATTTATTGGTTCAGTTATTTAACCAGGTAGCTTCAACTGGGATTTGATATGTATTGTTTGTTTCTTCCATTCTTAATGTATTAAAGATACTGTTCTGTATACTGTATTGTGTAACAAACTATTATTATGCATTAGCTGGTAAGGCTCATTTGTATACATGGAGATTGTGTAACACAAGCATAAGAGTGCTGCTCTGAAGGAATAAATAATCTTATGTTCAACCTCAGTAAACTCAGTAAAAAGCACCTTGAACACTTTTTGGAGCACAGGCTAGCTGGTCCATATGCACACACGGGCGGAAATCCCGGGGGGGGGGCACAGGGGCGTGACCCCGCCTTCCATAAAGTTGTCCCCCCCAACAATCATTGGAAACACAAATAAATAATTTTGAATAATATAGTTATGTTCAATAAAAGCAAACCACACGTGGTGCTAATTATAAACGTAAAACAATATTAATAATTCTTAATTGTTGAAAAATTATGACCCCCTATTCCTCAAAGTGGTTTGGTCCACATGCTGTTTTCCGATGCGCGGAGCAGCTCTGTTTCAGTGACAGTCACCGATAGTGAGGAAACTAGCCACACCAATGTGTAAAAGCCAGTAAGTCAGTTATTACGCCACTTGTTCAACAAGCACAAGTTTGTAACATGAAAAGTGACATTTCTCCTGTTTTGTCCAAAATCAGCCTCTTTTTTTTATTAGCACGCTGATTAAGCTAATAGCTGGTTAAGCTAATAGTCGGTAAAGCTAATAGCTGGTTAAGCTAACAGCTGGTTAAGCTAATAGCCGATTAAGCTAATAGCGTATAGCTAATGATAGCTAACAATTTGTTTCTAGAGAGATATCCAGATTTTAAAATGTGTAAAAGTATTTATTTAAGCATGAGTTTGATGTCATGTTCATGTTTTTATTATTATTTGTAGTTATCACCTTGACTTGATGTTCAGTTTGACAGATCTAATTTCTTGTAAAGTCGAAGATTGTTCAGTTTTGATTGTTAAAAAACTCCAATTAAAATCATCAACCTTTTAAGGCAAGTTGCAAAGGAGAGAGAGGTAGATAGGGCCAGACAGCAATTTTTTCATGTCCCCTCCAGGAGTTACTCTCTGAAATTTTACTGTTTATTGTCCCCCCCCAACAATGAAATGGGATTTTCGCCCCTGCACGCACAATGGGCATGCAGAGTTTAAGTACATTTTAATGATCAGGATTTAATTTATTTTCTTATACTTTGAAGGAGGGAAGTTTGGTCAAAAGACGAATGCCATAAATGACTTAATTCATTCTGGTCTTTAAAGTTGCAGTAATCAATATCATGTAAAAGTATTTATAAACAGTAAATCAAATGACTCTATGTAATGGAAAAGGAGTTTCTCGTTGTAAAAAAACTCAAAGATAATTATCACTTAACTCTGCAGTTCCTGTCAGCTCTGTGGACCTTTAAAGCACCTTTTAACTAACTTTTTGATTTTACAATCGACATACTCCACTCTCATCAGGCTGGTTTCCAGCATCAGGCAGCTGTTTTTAGTGAATAGGCTCTGATAAACTCACTGTACACTACCTGCTCAGCAACAAACAGCAGGCAGACACAGTTAGAGACTAGCTGGTGGACATCGTAAAGCATTTAACAGTAGAAGAGCCAGATATGTCTCTCAGGAGTGACCAAAGTGGAACTAAGGGAGAGAGAATATTGGCCTTAAATTGAGGTGGACACAAACATGACTCCTACTGAATGATCATGTTGTTCCATGTTTGCTGAATGTGTAAACAGACAACTGTTTAATTGCCCTATTCATTTTATCAGGTAATATGTCAGTGCTGTGTGTTTGGCTTGTTCAGCTGCTTATAAGTGCCCATCAAACAAAAAAAAAAACTATTAACGCAGCTGAAAGTCCTTCGTTCAGGTCCAAACCCGATGCAAGGGCTACCAGACATCTGGGCTGGATCTCTATCTCTACAAATATCTGTAAAATTCAATTTGTTTTTCAAATCAATAGTTAAAGTGAACTTTGGCTTGTTTATACATTTCAGTATGACTCCACTCTCTCAGATCTGGGTTTTAATAGTATTTTCCTAGTTCAGTTTAGCTAATGATGGTCCATTTGTGTGATATATCCTTTCTGGTTCAGTCTCTTGTCATATGAGTCTGAGCCTTGACTGCCCATTGCACTGAAATGTAGTGGGAGGCTAAAGGACACAAAGAAGACAGAAAAGAAAAGAAATGTCGCCTTGTGTCTGGTTGTTTCTCTGACTTCATTCTGTATGATGTTTCCCCTCCCCCACTTTTGTTTTGTGCATGTGCAGTTTTCTAACACGCAGTCGAGGTAACGCGCACTCTAGCAGCTCATCCATCTGCAGCGTTAACTCACTGTGAGTTATAACCTCTCTGTTACAGTTTTGAAATCCTCCCATTACCCTTCTCTTATCTTTCCTCTTCTGCTGCAAAACCCCATCCTCCTCTAGTGTCAATGAGTCATTCTTCTGTGTGAATTCAGCTGTGTGTGTGTGTGTGTGTGTGTTTCAATATTTCCATCCCCATGTTCTGTTTTTATTATTTCTCTGTGATAGACAAGTGTCACGGGTGTCTGCGTCAGTAATCACAATATCTTTGTTTATGTATGATTGTTTGTGATCGCCATCTGAGAATGTTTTTATTCTGTGACTACACCTCTGTTTCTGTCGATTTCTAGATATCATTGTTGAATGTAGATTGTTAAATGTATCTGTTATGTATATTTACAGCCGGCTGTACACATGTGATGTCTGTTGTTACTGCTGTGTTAGCATTATATTTGTTTGGCATTTTTAAAAGAATCAAGTCTTAAGTAAAACCAATGTCCTTGGGCCTGAGGACATCAGACAGTATTGACAGGCAAATTACAACAGTGCTGCTTTGGGTTTTGAAAGCACAGTTCCCATAGTCAAGATCTTTAAATGTAACAACCTGTTTCTTCTGGATTTCTGAAATCCGTCTGCTTTTATTTTCACTCTCAACATTCAGAGGACACACACATTTGTTGTACAGTTAAACTATGTATTACAAAACGTAGTAACCATGAAGAATTAGTGAAAAGCTGGCGAGTAGCGAGAGTGGGGAGTTAACCATCGTAGTCTCAAATGAGATCACATATATCACTCCCCAATTATAAAGCAGCTTTAGGGCACATTGTTGCTTGCACCCCCACCCACCAGACACACACACACACACACACACACACACACTTATGCTTGTAGTGAGATAGCGAAAGAAACACTAACTTTACTGCAGCTGTTATAACATCCATTCACTGGGTAGCATCATTGAGTAAGTCCCTCTAGTAATATCCTCTGGTGACACATTAAAACAAATGCTATGACTCTAAGATAAACATTCCACAGGTCTGTAGTAGCACAGGTGTGTATTCAGTCTTCAGCATCACTGTCTCCTCTCCCCACTATTTCCCTGCTTCTTCGCAGCAAAAAAATCCTTCTTTGTATGATTTTGCTTAGCCCTCTGTGCTTTTGTCTGTAACCTGTTTCAGTCCCTTTGAAGTTCCTTCTCTCCCTCTGTTTGTTTCAATGTTGCTCCCTTTGTAGGAGTTATGTCTGCACCCCAGTCCATCACTACCTGAGGTAAACCCAACCGCCTGCTAGCAAGGTGGTCGATGATGATAATTACATCTGTTAAAACATACATAATCATATTCTCATCGTTTACATTCTTGACAGTAAGACTACATGAATAAAACAGAGCTGCCCTGCATTTTTGTCGTGCACACCATGTTTTGGGCTTTTCTGTTTATTCAGTGAATCCTGTCGCAAGTTGTCCATCCATCTCTTAGGAGGAGTTCTAAAGTGTAGTTTGAGTGTTCTTGAACTTTCATATATAAAGAATGTAACATATGTAGAGGGTAAGTACGAAGAAGGCAACTGTAGGATGATGGAGTGTTGAGAACGTGGGCTAAAGTTATTCTCTCTTCCTAATCTGTATAGTGAACAGATTGACCTCTTTGAAATGCCACGTTAAGAGATGGCATTGTAGCATGTCATTTCCCTCTGTAAAATCAGTTGAAAAGATAGCACTGTTCTTAGTTTGCCCAGTGTCAGTATCAAGCGTGCATGCATTCAGCCATTTCAAAGTACTGTATTACACGCAGAAATTGACAGAAGAAAGTAGCATGTCAGAGCATGGTAATGTGGCCATGCTTGGCCTTTGTGCAGGCATATCCACAGACGAGCTCTCCACAGTAGACTGTGATAAATGGGCCAACTGATTTGCTGTGTTGAAAGCTCCATTGCACCTTTGTCATACTGTAAATCATTCAGCAAGTAGGGACTATGTGTTCCATCATGAGATGTAAAATTAAATATACTGCCGGTGTTATGTGCTGTGAAGTCATGAAGTGTAAAGTACATTCATTCTGACATGTCAAAGAAAACCATGCCTGCCAGTGTATCTATGCTTATACATGGAAGTGCTTAGATCCTGTGTAAAAACTGCTGTTATGCTGTTATGACATAAAGCAGAGGTTTAGAAAAGTATTGACAGATTCTTTCATATGGAAATATCAAACTTATTGGTTTTTGATTTGTTTGGTTCCTTTGCCCGTCCCCTAGTAAGGAGCCGCAGAAGTCAGTCAAGACGATGTCGGTGTGGGAGCAGAGGACCAACCAGCTGAGGAGGCAGAACCGGGCAAGTTGCGAGGCCCTCTACAGTGAGCTGGAGCCTGAGGAGCGTCTCCGCCTGTCCTCGGCGCTCCACATTCGGCCTGACATGATGACCCACCTTGACCGACCTCTTGTTGTTGAACCTCGCGACGGGCCTTTCCTGGGCGGCCACCATCACAAGCCCGGCATGCCAGGAGAGGTTGAGACTGCCGCCGACCCCCCTCCTCCCCCTTTGCCTCACCAGCCACGCCGCCACCACCGCCACAGAGACAGGGACCGGCCCAGAGCGAGAGAGGAGACGAATGATAATGGTGACACTTGTAAGGACGGCGGGCACCACGTCCATCACAGCCGCTCCAAAAACAATGACGGCGGCCGAGGCAAAGAGGTGAAGGGAGAGAGGTCCCGTAGCCGAGAGGGAGGCAGGAGGCATCACCATCAGAGCTCAGTGGATGACAGCAGAGGTGGGGGAGCAACGAGCGAGAAGGAACATCGTCATCATCACTCACACCGCCAGAACAGGGGGGGCAATGGGACTGTGAACAGCGGAGGGAGGGGAGAGCGAAGATCCCGCCACAAAGATGGACATTCGTCGAACAGGGATGTGGACAGGAACTCCAGAGGAGACAGTGGTGCCAATGGAGAGAGGAGGAGACATCGGACTCATGGATCCAGGGGGGAATCCACAGTTGAAGGAGAGGAGTCTAATGACAGAGAGAAGAATCTCAGTCACAGGTGAAAATCAAAGCTACTGCACGGTCCATACTGTTTTCTCTAAGCTAAACCAGCAGGGGCCAACTACAGATTCACTTTCTTAATCCACTTCCCACATCTGTTTGGTAATACTGTGCAGTCAGGAAGTATTAGGATAGTGACACTTTCTTGGCTCTGTATTGTCTGTGAAATGAAATAATAACTGTGAAGTCAAAGTGCTGACTCTCAGGTTTAATCTCAGGGTTTTCACATCCACATTAGATGCAAAGCGTAGGAACTGTAGCCCCATGATTTCAGGGAGGCAAAGAATAATGCATAAATGAACATGAGCTGAAATAGGTCATCATATTAAAATAGTCCTGAGCTCAAAGTTTGAGTGTAGTGACGTCACTACCACAATGTTGTAACATTTCTAATTGTATAAGTTTACAAAAATAATGTAAGAAATAAAAATGGGATTAAATAAGGCTGACTTTGCCTTCAGTCAGTAATTCACATAAACGATCCAGATGTGTGACAGCGTGAACGGTGGGCACGTGGCCAAATGACTTGCGATCACACGTCGTCAGTTCAGAGGCCTCTCTCCTTCGAAGTAGCTTTCTTCACTGCTTCAGACACAAAAGATTGCAGAATAGACTAGATGCAGGAAACACATACAGTATACATTTCCAGTTTCAGTGAATGTAGCAGACGTAATGCAGGAACCATTCCAAGATTATTTTCCAGTGAACTTGCAGTATTACATGGTGTTTCTACTAGTCTGTTAACGTAAACCAGCTTTTGTCAAATCAAATGAAATCTTGCTGACAGTGATGGCGAGTAGCACACTCATTATGTTACACACAGGCTGGCATCAGTATGAGATGTCATTCGAGACTGTACTGTAAATTAACATCTAAGATGCTGTCTCCGTTCAAGGGACAGGTGCGGTGACTCAGAGGGGGAGTCCTTAGCCATCTCACCTCAGCAGGGCTCTGGGGGGGACAACTGGGCCTCTGACCGACCAGAAGACTCAGACAACCAGAGGAATGTCAGAAGAACTGGCCAAACCTCTATCCAAATTCCTCCTGTAACTATCACCGCCCCACCTGGAGAGACCACCCTCATTCAAAGTTAGTACCGGCTGAGGCCTACAGGACGCACACAGAATGTGGCTTATTAGATAGATGGCGTTGTTATTCTTTTTTCTTAGTCACTCACAGGAAAATTAAGTGCAGTATCCTGAGCACAGAGGATCTGTCATTTACTGTGAAGAGATGGTGGGATGGGTTTTAAACAGATGTGTGTGCAGTGTGTGCATTTCTGCATTTCATTTTTGCATAGGTGTCTGTTAGTACCAGGGTCAAGAGACAAAACAAAGTGCACGTCTTTTCCTTGATGAATAATACCTATTTTCTTTGTCTGAATTCTATTTACGTAGTTCAAGTTGCAAAGACAAAATAAATGGAGCTGATAGAGGCAGGGAAATGCCAGGATCTGCTCCAGCCTGGGAATCTAAGGGCTGTGGAGTCAGAACATTTCTCAATAAATCATTTTGTGCCTGTTGATTTGTCTGCTATAGGTACAATTCTCTTGTGTTCACTTACCTACCTAATGAATTATGTAATGAGTTATTTTAAGATAATAGTGGTCTCGAAAAGATAATAGAATGAAAAAGGTGGCAGCGTTTCAGAGCAAAGAACACTGCTTACTTTATGACAATATTGAAACCTAATTTATATACTTGGCGATGTATTTTATTGATCGTCTTTAATCATTCAAATTTGGCCAGATAGTTAATAACACGTGCTTCTGTGTGTTACAAACTTCCAACACATAGTTATTATTGCTTTACATGGACTTTAAAATGAGCTGCTATTTAAATTACTGTTTGGACATTATAGGCCTTTATTATAATCATCAGTTCATCGGTAGAGAGGTAATGAGGGGGAAAAAGATGGGGAGCAACATGCATCTAAGCTCTCCAACTGTATGTGACGTGGAAACATTGCCCTCTTTGGTTGGTGCTGTAAGTCCGGCACAGGTGACGGCCTTATTGTACATCTTATTTTATCTAACTTAACAAAATGAAAAATGCCCATAGTCCATGAATGCTGAGTGGGAAGAACAGGAAGTATCAAGAGTCCTGCCAAAAGGTCCTTCATAAGACTGAGTCAAGTAGCCCCCAAATAAAGCAGAGGGTAGATGGATTGACAGGGGTTGAGACTTGTGAGACCCCATTAAATAACCCTTCCCTTCCACCCAATAACTATGTATACAGCAACATCAGCAAGAGAGAGAACACGTTCATGACAATTATTATGACTCCTGGTTAAGGGTGAACAAACAGATCTGATTTACTCCCCGGTTGTGTTGTGAGGATAATATATTACATGTGACCATAGTTGGGGGTTGTTATTCAATGCTACTCTGCCTTGTAGGTAATTAGTTAAGTCAAGATTCCAACCTAAATTACCTACTGTATTTGGTACAGGACAGAAGCCGTGTGAAAGTCATGACCCTTGCCTGCTTTGCTGTAATCAAACTGTCCGTCTTCCCAGTGAACAGTATTGACTGTGAGACGATGCCCATGAATGAGAAGGCCCTGGAAGATCTAGGTCAAAGTGGACCCAAACCCATCCTGCCTTACAGTTCCATGTTCATCTTTCGACAGACCAATCCGTGAGTCACTTCTTTATCCACTTCTTCACTTCCTGTAAGACCTCCCATGTACTCCCATATTTATATACCAGAATATCATCAATACCAAGAGTCACACAGTCCTACACAACAGTGAGTGCTGCACTCTCACAAGCCTGTGTGTGTTGAATTATTCCCTCTCTGCTGCCCCGCTAGTAAAAGCAGTAAAGTTGACCTCCTCAAGAGACCAGCGCCTCTCTTTACCAGTGCCTGTCACATCAAAATACTAGTAAAACTTCACATAAACGCACTGGCAGTTGGCACAGTATCTAGTCATATCTACATGGTCAGAAAGGTTTCATACATCTCTAGTAAGCCTGTCTATAGCATGTTGATCTTGTAGTGGCATATCTTCACTTGTCTCAGTATATTAGACAGGTTTTTTTTAACAATGCATGGAGTAATTCAAATTATTGTCTCTGAGAGTTCTGCTGAAGTTGTTGTCAATGCATGCAGTTGATTATTTGCATGATGTGCATCAGGGGTGCCCACACCTTTTCAGCTTTGCGTGCTACTTTTAAAATGGCCAGGTCAAAATGATCTACCTACATTAAAAATGCTAAACATATATTCATATATATATATACTGAGTATACTTTATATATTCAATTTATGTTGGCGTACACTGCATAACTGCAGCTAATGTAACCCTTGGTATTACACATACAAACTGACAGCAGTAAAGCACATAGGTGACAAACAGTGATGGAACCATCAATAGTGCACACAAGTGACAAGAGGAATTGGAACATTCAATACATTTATGGTCACTACCTTCCTCTGCTGACTTGCACTGAATGGAGTCAAATATCCCTCCCTATCCTGTTCCCCATCCCAGAGTATCCCTTCTTTAGTAGATATAAATTGGAAGGCTAACCAGTTCACTTCGAGAGTTCGCTGGAGTTTTGCAGTAGCTAGCGCGTTTGACCGCTCATGTCCCTCCCGTAGCAGAGAAGAGATCTCAGACTGGCCGCCCTGTACGTCAATCAAGTCGCAAACGCCGTAGGGAGGATACAGACATTCATTAATTTTCTAAACTGCTTAGTCCTAATTAGGGATGATAGATGATGGACTAAAATCTTTTCTTTTTCTTTTAATGTCACGCGATCTACCCGCACTACCCCACGTATTGGGCACCCCTGATGTGAATGATATTACCCTGTTGCTTTATTTCTACCATTATATTCTACTTTTGGTTTTACTTTTCTAGTTATTGCTCTGAGAAGACTCTTAAAACACTGCTAAGGTCCAAGAAGGAGAAAACAAGGTCCAGGTCCATGCTTAGGTCCAGTCAACACTGCATTCTACCTTTATCAGGACAGGACATGTTTTTTTTTTGGAAATGGGGAATGCTCTTTACAGTCTAAACATATAAAGCTCCACAGATCCACCATGCCATAAAGACTGACGATAAATCACTACAAAAAGCAATCAGGATCTACACTTTAGGCTTTCTGCGTCCTGTGGGTTTGAATTTGATCTGAGCGTTATGCTATACATGGAGTTAGCATGTGTTTGAGGGTTGTCGGTACTGCCATCTACGACAGTGTTCACTTCCTTTTTACCACTTCTGATACGCTTTTGCATTACTTTGATTTCCTGACTGGATTTGTCCTCAGTTTCTGTTATACGCTACGTTGTATCTGGAGCTTCCTGTGTATTGGAACATTGGCACGAATGAAAAAGCATAGTAGTGGTGTCATTATAAGCTATAATTCGTCGTTGTTAAATATTTTCCCTGATGAGCATGTAGTGATGTGTTTTAAACCTATGCATGTGTTTTAGCAAATAAAGTAAGGACAGTGAGGAGATAGAGGCGGCTGCCACAACCCAGCTTTTGTTCTGTCTGTGCCTACTGCTTACTGTTATCTCCCTCTGTCTGTCTGTCCCTTTCTCTCTCTCCTCAGGGTGAGGCGCTTATGTCACTACATTGTGACTCTGCGTTATTTTGAGATGTCTATCCTGGTTGTCATTGCTATGAGCAGTATCGCGTTGGCAGCAGAGGACCCCGTCTGGACGAACGCCCCTCGCAACAATGTGAGACACCCAGTGTACATTTACACAGTAACACATGCACACAGATATTATGATAGTCGCTGCATTCATGTACAAAACTGTGCTTCTGGTTAGTGTGTAGTTTAGCCTGTCAATGAATTATATTCATTAAACAGTTGGAACATAGATACTATATCTTGTTAACACATGAACATGCGGTGGCTAAAACAGGATATACATGATTATTACACACAGCGTCTGCCATGAACCCAGAGGATAATACCTTTCTTAATTTCTCTGTCATCTGTTTCAGCACTGATTGAGTCTCTCTTTTGCAGGTGCTCAAATATCTGGACTATGCCTTCACTGGTGTTTTCACTTTTGAAATGGTGATAAAGGTAAGCATGTAGATTATTTATTATTATTTAAGTTAGTAAGTTAATTTGCTGACTGAAAGTAAATGTGGAGAGGACATTGAGGCAGTCAGTACCAGGACCTCATGTCACTGTGGCCATTGTTCTCTGGATATCAGGCTGCGTTACTGTCCCTTTTTATTTATTTTTTATTAATCGCACAAGGACAGTAATTCCCATTTCAAGTTCAAAATTGACAATTTATAAATGTCATCCTGAGTTAAAAGTATGAATACTATAAGATAATCACCAAAGATTTTACATAATAGACTGACTCAGTACAAGCCTGATAATATCGTTACATAGCAAAAGCTCTTTTGCAATAAATCCAAATTATTCAAATAAAAAAAGAGCGAAGTCAAATCAAATGAATGAAAATAAGAAAACATAACTGCAAATGTCTTTGGTTTAGATGGTGGACCTTGGCCTGCTGCTTCATCCTGGATCCTACTTCAGGGACCTGTGGAACATTCTGGACTTCATAGTGGTCAGTGGGGCGCTGGTGGCCTTTGCATTTTCGTAAGTTCAATGACTGCTACCTTTTTGTTATAAAATAAACGTCTCCTGCTTGTAAAAGGTTAGCCCTGTTAATCAGATTTGGTGGATGCAAATATGCCAAACATCAGTCAGAAACAACATGTCCAGTGTGGACTGTGGGGGACAGAGAACAGCGTCGCAGCATCATGTCTGCCGAATGTTCATTTGAAGAAAATGGAACAGTCAATTTAAATGGAAAGGTAATTTAAACAGGAAGGTAATTTAACAGAAGAGGAAGATTAGCTCGTTGTTTGTTCTAAAGGGCCCTTTACAGAACAAAACCTGTATAAAATAGAACAACTGAATTATGTCTTATGATTCAGTTTCTATGAACACATATGAAAGCTGTCACTCTGCTCCTGTGCCAATCCACTAGATTCTGAACTCAGGTGGGATCAAAGTGTAAATCCATAAAGTGCTGTTAGAAGGGGTTGAGCTAGAATTATAATACATAATCATCAATATGGTAATTTTATGTGACAGTTCAAGTCTTATATTTGTTATTCATTAATTAACAGTTATTTCCAAAAGTCACGACATTTCTATTAAGTTTTTTTTCTTGAATATTTTTATTCATGGATTTTACAATGTCATTTTAATGTTTCCAATGTGTCTGAAGGTAATGGGATGATTTGTGATTGTTACAATACGTACTGTAAGCTTGTATTACTGTGCACAGGTTTTTTCTCAGACGAAGCGTGTGTGTGTGTGTGTGTGTGTGTTTTTTTTGAGTGTTGTGGTGCTGAGCACTCTGTTTATTGACACGGTCCTTTCCCTGTTTCTGTGCTGGGATCATTTTGAAGGAGCTTCATGGGGTAATGCCTCCTCTACCTCTCTCATCTTGCCTGTCTATGTCATTGTCTGTGTGTATGTATGTGAGAGAGAAAACAGACACGGCTTACACTGCAAAAACAAGTAATTTCCTCACATATTCAGTCTTCTTGAAATGTATCCAGGTTTTTCTTCGAAGGCACATTTTATAGGATGAGGAATGCAACTATATTCTATAAGATAATAGTTTTTGTTTCAGTAAAAGTAAATGTGAATTAAAATTCATTCAAATTAAGAAATCTAAGAACAGATGTTTTTGGTTTAGTTTTGAATTTCAGTAGTTATTTTGTGATGAAGCCTGGAAGTTAACTAGTTTGCTGTAACCACACTTACTTAACCTGCCTTGTCTGTGGTATGGAATTATATTTGTGCCTCAATTATGAGAGGGCAATTGGCCATTTCATGCACAATTTTTTTCACACTAAGAAGATCTATTTTGGAGAGAATTTACATGCAAAGAAGGGTTTAAACAAACAAATATCCCCTTTGTGCTCAAAGTATAATTTATGTGAATGCAAAAAAATCACTCTGTGAACTGAGACACAGATTTAATGACATATCAAGAATATGAACATACTTATTTCCTACATTTCCTTAATTGAACAAAGTAATTTTTTCTGCAAACAGAACACACATCAGCTGCACAGAATTCTGGTCTAAAGGCTATTGTCAGTGGAAAATCACCTCAGCTTTACTGGATTTCCTTCAGTTGTTGTTGCCAAAGCAGCCATCAGCTGTTAAGGTGTTTTTATCCTGTACAGATCGTAAGACATGCAGTATATGAAGAGAAATTGCTTGTGAGGATGGGTGTTTTTTGCAGTGTGCACTGTTGTGCCTGAGATACACTCACATGTCGTCGTCCATCGAAGACCTTCCTGTGCTTGGCTAAAGGTCCTTCCTCCATGCTCTCCTCTGCTACGGAGGGGCATGTCACCTGCGTGCTCGTCATCCTTCTCCTCCATCAATTTAACATTCTCTATTTTTAATTCACC
Source organism: Pempheris klunzingeri (assembly GCF_042242105.1). Lineage (NCBI taxonomy): Eukaryota > Metazoa > Chordata > Actinopteri > Acropomatiformes > Pempheridae > Pempheris > Pempheris klunzingeri. The sequence continues at coordinate 23,211,165 of NC_092018.1, forward strand.
AGAGGCTCTCTAATTTAACAAGCACGCTGCTGCTGGAGGCCATGAATATGTCTCAGGGAATATCAATCTTCTCTGTGATCATAGCATGCACATTACAGACTGTATGGCAGCACTCGGTGCTGTTAGCCACAGGTTTTTAATGACTGCCCTATGACCACGCTGTCACATCATTTCCATTTACATGCAGTTTGTTTCACACTTCCCTCCTTAACCTGTATCTGCCCCACTTACCATCATACTGTAGACATTTATATGGGTTGGCTTGACACCTGTGCTGAATAGCATTTGTGAATATAATTTCATGCTTAAAATTTATCCACAGTGTATTTCAGTGACTAATGACGTGCATAATATGGAGACCCAATGTTCATGAACAACATCAACATCAACAACAATAATAATGATAATAAAGAAACAAGACATAATGAAAAACATATTATCTATGCCACTGTAGATAATAATGAAATTATATATAGATGACAATGAAATTATTACCTACAGTGACAACCCAGAACTACTGACAAGGTCACATCATTAATAACTTGTTTTGCTTGGTTATGTCAGCTGAAATTGTCATTGTCATGCTGATAATACCAGACTGAAGCACAGCAACCTCAAATACATAGAATACAAAACAGAGGATAGGGGATATTTTAAAAGAATAGCATTATATTGAATTGATCTCCATTAATGGCTCCTTTGGGAAAGGAAGGAAGGAACTAATAATGATGAGCCACATTTCTTTGATTGCGTTTACTAATGAAAATCTTCACTTCATGATGTCTGATTTTATATCCATGTCTCATTTGATATTGAACACTTGGATCTCCATAACCGTGACCTTGTTCTCATGCAATAAGTTCAACATATTTAACGCTTAAACTAAGAAACTCCAATTATTTGCAAAGGCTATTTTGCTCCAGGCCACTTCCATATTGAAAGTTACAGATAGAAAATACTCTCTGATAGACAGCTGTCTTCAACTCATCATGCATGTCCCCAGAGCTTGTTCTGCCTGCAGTCCATTTGCCTGTGACAAGGACAAAGAACCATAGCATCCCCATCAAAGCCGAATCTGTGAATCTGTCATCTCATGTACTGGAACCACTCAGCTGTTGAGCCCAGTCTGCAGCTTTTTGGTACATTTCATGTTTGATGCTGCAAACTGCAATGCTAGTGATGACCTGGTTTTCAGGGATGGGATGATGTTTCTTTTTTTTTCTTCTTTTTTTGAAAATAATTTTTTGCATTATTGATTTTTTTTTTTTTTAAAATAGGCCTGTTTTGTTTGTTAGCATTTTCCCTTTTTATTTGATGTTTTGGTTGAGATTGAGAAGTTGTAGCAGCGCGTATTTACAGAACAAGAGCTGAGCAAGTTATAATCACCAACAGTCTTGATTTGTGTGTTAGGCTATCTCCAAAAAGTGCAGGCCCATTCAGCATCCAATCACACCTGCTTTTTTTGTGGAGCCAGTTCTTTACTGGGATTTACTCACCCAGTTGTCTGCTACCAACCAAAATATATATCAAATTTATCTATATATAATCATCATGGTGTTGTCGCTTGATGCAAACATATGCTTTATTTTGTTTGTTTGTGTGAAGCATCCATAAATGTGCTGTACCTTGTTTTACCACTGTTTTCCCCCAAGTAGATCGCAACAAGGTGTGACCAGGTGGGGAACCTCCCTATGCCACCCTGACCCCCCCACCCTATACCCATACCTTACCTACCCCTCTTCCCCCAATTCCAACCCTCTCTAACTACCATTCTTCTTGTGCTTAGATCAGCTTCTTGTATAAAACAATTAAAACCATAATCCAGTGAATCAAATGCCTTTTTAAGACCACAGTAACTCTTATCTGACAGCTTTCAATTGAAACCTTCCTCTGTCTACCGAAACCACTGATGGTTTTAGCAGTTTCATTCCAAAATGATGCTTTATAATACTTTTGTGTGAAAATCAAACTTTCTACTTTTACTTTGTGTTTTCTTGATCACAACTTCCATAATCAATAGTAATATTAAGACAACAGTAAGAGTTATTTAAATCTAAATCTCACCTAGATGATTATTTCAAAAATAGTACATTTCATTAGTAACCAATCAGCAGTTAATTTATTTTACTGCACTTTGGAATGAAACCTGTCATTCAGAGGTGATTGTCTTCAAAAAGTACTTTTCCTCTTGTGTTGGATAATATATATCCTTCTTCACACCCAGCCACTTTCAGCAAACTTGGGCCTATGTACACTCATTTTCCTCCTTTCTACCTGAGAAACATGAAGTACAGCAGGAGTTGCATGTGAAGGCCCTCGTAGTGTGCACACAGCCAGTGAAGCCCAATGGCTTTTTGGCTTTTGGCCAAAAAAAATTGGTGTCATAAATGTTGATTTTGTTTTAGGATGCAACCTGTTTTTTCAACTCTATCTTGATTGATGGTCATATGTATGTTGAGTTACTAGTAACTGCATTCATTCCTCTTCTCCATACTGGCTATGAAGGGATCCCTTCCCGCGTAACTCCAATGTAAGAGATCAGTAAAAATGTCCAGTCCTTTTTGTATGCGAAAATGCATTCTAAAGTTCAACAGACACTTCTTTGGTTGTGGTTTCTACAGTCTGTGTTAAACAAATTAAGTTGATACCTCATGATGGTTTTTTTCTGTACAAAATTCCCTCTGTGTTTCCTTTACTTTACTTGAAATACTTGACTGACATACCTATAAATACCATCAATTATACCATACCATAAATACTTCACCATAAATACCATACCAAAAATGCCATAAGTCCTTGCTGAGGATAGCCACCTGTAGTCTAACTTAAACTTTAGAGTGCATTTTTTTCACAGAAAGTTGATTGTGGACCCCCCAAGTCTGGTGCTACTGTACAAAATGTTTTGACTCTATGATGCGTGCTAGGAGCAATAAACAATTAACAGGCATCAAATGATGGGACTAGACAACATGGCCGATGTGTGTCATGCGTTAGTTCATGTTGAAATATTTTCAACTTGAGTGTCAGTGTCTTTGGTTCAATTTACTCTGGCTGGCTTTGAGGAATTCCACACCCACTGCCTGTCTTTGCATTGATTATTTGTATTTGTATTGGTAAAAGTACTTCTGTGTGTAGTTGCTGTACGGAGGTAATGCTTCATAGCTTAAGTGGAGATAAGGAACTTAAAATTTGTATTTTGTTAAGATAGACTAAAAATCTGAATAAGTAAATCCTTTAAATATTTATGCAATTTAATGAAAATAAAAATAGAGCATTGCCGAGACAGTTGGAAGAGGGATTTTATTTTCGGGGCCCAACTCCCTGTTCTCATTTCAAGGAAATTATGAACAGTTGTGGCCTCAGTCACATCTGAGCCAGATGTCCTCATTATCATTTGAACTTTCACATTCCCCTAATTATCTGACAGACTTTTGTCACGTTTTCACTCCTGTAACGAGCCCAATCTCACGTTCTCTCCTGCATCCTCACTATATATATCTTGGTGTTGAGGAGTATTCTTTGAAAGCTATCAGAATATCTTATGTGGCTGTTCTCTCAGCCCTCATTGTAACTGTGTGAGTGTCCATTCTAAAAACCCTCTGGCCTTATGTCACTGGGAACGCATGCTAGACTAATGTGCATCAAAGCATGGAAGTTGTTGCATGTGGTTGTGATTGGAGTAAAGGATGTCATTAGAATAATAGACAGACAAAAGCTACTCATATCACATGGATTCCATGCTGTTTGTCACCCTACAGCTGATTGCGGTGGTTGTCAAAGTGGAGTTCAGGGTTTTGGGGAGCTTCTAGACACCCTGTGGCAACATTTGGAACTGTTCAATATAATCCATTTCAGAAAATATCCTAGTAGGAAACATTAAAAAGTAGCCACAAGAGTCATTGGGTTCACTTTTACCACTATTATCTTTCAGCAACATTATCAGAGCCTCATCAAAGTTTAGGCAAAGCACAATGTACTATTGACCGTTTGCAGCAGAATGTGAAACGGTCAGGATGAGCACCCGTGTGTCTGACGCCATCATTTTCTAATGGAAATGGTGGATTACTCTAGATTGGGAGTGAGTTTGCTGCCCTAATTGAAGGAGTATCTTAGGGGCTAACCAGTGAGGGTCAAATGGAGCATGGTGTTGGCAAGTGAATTGGTGCAGCATCAGCAGTAATGTGTTCATCTTTATTATTTAGAGGGAGTAAAGCTCTCAATTCACCATTTGATAAACATTTCAGCTCTCACGTTCGGTCACAAACTTTGGGGTTGAACTGGAAATTGAGATTGCAGGTTCAAGAGGCAGGGCTAACCATTAAGGTAAAGGACAGGCTGAAGAGCTTTGATATCCAAAATGAAGCTCGGAGAAGAGTCACTGCCCTTTCCCATCAAAAGGAGCTAGTTGAGGTGGTTAGAGAATCTGGTAAGGATGCCTCCAGGTACATCCAACTGGCAGGACACCCTGGCGGAGACCCACATCATGCTAGAGGGATTATATATATCATCTGTTTTGGGTATGCCTCAGGATCCCCCAGGAGGAGCTGGCAGACGTTGCCGGAGAGAGGGATGTCTGGACTACCTTGCTTAGCATTTTGCCAACACAACCCAGCCCTGGATAAGTGCCGCAAAATGGATGGAAGATTACACAATTCATTTCAACACTAAATTCCAGCAACAAAACTCTTCTCATATTGAGGCAGATACTCAAACTAAATCTTAAAATAAATAAATAAACTAAATCTGTAAATAAGGTAACTCGTGAAAGTATTTGAATAGCCCATAATAGCGCAGCAGTTGAATATGAATAATCTGATATACACCAATGAAAGGCATAAAACACGAAGAGACACTAAGCAGTTGTATTGTGTTAATGTTCATCTTGTTGATTTCACGTTTTTGTAATTTTATGACATTAGGACAGTGGTTCAAAATGGGTCACTGCACAGGAGGTAGGATACTCAGATCACATAGCTGATCGATTGGAATAAGTGGTTTTAAGTTAGTGTTTTGCACTTTTTAAGATAAGATAGCAAGACGTTACCTGTGACATTTGTCTGGACTCCTTTCACATTATCCTTAGAAATATGTTTCCTATCACCATTTGCAGAGCTCTTTGCAGTGCTTATTCAGCACAGGCCAATCCTAAGCTTCTAAGACTGTAGACCCAATAATACTACCGACGTGCAGGTGATTACAAAGAACAAAGAAAGTCAGAGGATTTTTGTCTTATCCTTCCTGTGTGGGTAGGATTTCAATACTGCAGCCTTCTTGTCATTTGTCTTAAAGATATTCTGTTCTATATCCCACATCTTTTCCATATTTTCTATATCTCAACCAACAACAAACCAGCACTCAGTTCATGAATTCACGGTATTCCTTTTCTCTAGGAAGTAGTGTTTGCAGTTGGTCTGGTTCTCTGTTTCTTTTTGGATTGACAAATTTGTAGAATTTGAAAGTACTATGCATTTAGTTTTTATTACACCAGGATATTCACTCAGTATCACCACTGCTCTCCGGGGACTCCTGGGCACACAGATTTCAGTTTACATTTGAAAGTTTACTAGTTTGAAACTGGTTGACTCGTTTGTTCCCTGGTAGATGCTTAGCTGATTTCAGATAGTGGCACCATAAAGGGGTCAGAATGTTTCAACTGAAGGCAGGTCATTGAACAGCACCAATGAACAGCATCTAGAACCCCCTCCCCATCTGCAAATTTCAAGAACTGACAATCGGACAAGAACCTTAGAACCCTTTACACAGTGATAGGGGATGATAAAGCAGCCGGGTTTGAACATTTCTCAAGTCTTCTTTCATTCTTCACAGAACTACCACCATCACTTTACATTTGTAGAAATGAGTGCAATGTCAGGAGTGCCTTCAAGCAAGGCATGCACAGTTATTACTCATTATATGATAGATTCTGTGTTGTCCTTCACTATAACACACTGCATGGGACAAAACTAGCAATTGTCCTGGCCAACAATTTTTCTGTATCCGATACTCCACACCTTGTTGTAGTTCTTTGCATTGTAGGAAAGGATCCAGTGTCACATCTTAAGCATACACTCAAGAAGACCTGCACATAGATATTAACTCCATCACTGATTATTATGTTTCTGGTGCATCTAAGTAGTGACACAATATCAGCAACGCCTTTGTTCTGCAGGTAAAATGATTGTTTTTGTCAATGGTGTTTCTTGGAAGAGAGCATAGATGGATATAACGGCTTCAAGAAGAAAGGGCTGTCTGACGGCAAGGTGAACTGGTGAAAATATTTTAGATATAGTGAACATTTAACCTGATACTGAATTTTTTATACAGGATTTTTTTAGGTGGCTGAAATATGTATTACTACAGGCCCTATCACCAGCAGTACATTGCTTAGCATTCATGCAGGTTATCCTGTCTGCTTCCCCAACTGAAGATGTACCAACCACTATCCTTTGTAGGCAATACACTAACTATACATAAGTACCTCAAACAACCCCACTTCAAAAAATCTATGTTTTCCATCCATCCATTGTCTATATCGCTTATACTTAAGGGTCACAGAGGGCTGGAGCCAATCCCAGCTGATATTTGGTGAGAGGTGGGGTACACTCTGGAATGGTTGCCAATCACAGTGTAGACACATTGAGACAGCAACTCACGCTCACATCCTATGGGCAATTTAGAGTGACCAATTAACCTAACCTGCATGTCTGTAGACTGGGAGGAAGCCGGAGTGCCCAGAGAAAACCCACACAAGCACAGGGACACCTTGCAAACTCCACACGGGAAGGCCCCAGGTTCAAACTGCAAACTCCATTGTTGCTGGCCAGCAGATTTGCACCTGGAACCTTGTTGCTATGAGGCAACAGTGCTAACCACTGGAACAATAGCGCAGTGTAAAAATACTCAGTTACTCTGGAGGGTGAGGGAGGGAGAGAGCGATGCACAGCAATCACATTCATAATAATAGCAAGTACATATTACATAACAAGTATGCATACTGTAAAAAGAAGTGGACGTTTTCAAGAGTCATGAGAATATTTAAGGGTAGTACTTCGTAAGTCAGTCACATACACTGACACTGACAAATATCACGTGTGTCTGTTTCGAAGACACAAAGTCATGAGTCTTATGTGCAAATACGAAGAGCAGGAAAACAAAATGAACACAAACTGTACAGATGAAACTGTGGAACTCACTGAGGTTTATTCAAACATCGCACCTCAGACATGACCTATAAGGAGTCAGTTTTCTTTTAGACGGCAAATTTGCGTCAGTTATTTGCTTCAGATCACTAAGATCTTAATCAGTGAAATGCCCACTGAAGACATCTTGTTGATTAAGATCCCTGATGCACAGTCTTAAGTCTAATCATTTTTGCATGGAAAACAATGTGTTGAAATGCAGTCTTCTCTTAAACCGAAGGACAAAGGAAGCCTTTCTTTGAATTAACTTACTGATTGCATGTGTTCAATTAGAGATTTCACTCTGACTTATTCATGTAAACCAGGATTACATGATACCCCCAGCTGAATGGTGAGGGGATGCATGTCCCAGTGTGGAGTCGTCTGTACTGTGAAATGTGTACTGCTCAGGAATAATATGACAACTAGTCTTATATACCCCAGTTAGTGTCATTGAAATGTTTTCCCTCCACCCCTCTACAGTCATACACATGAATACAGTATAACGCAGTTCTGTCTTCTTTACTAATGATGATGATGATGATTTTTAAAGGTGTTTCGTTGTTCTTCCTTACCACTGTACAATTGAGACCAGGAGACTGGTCTCCTGCGACAGGACATACGACATAAGCAATTTTTTTTTTGTCTAAACACATTAGGAAACAAAAAGTAATGATAATTTGGGTGTGATAAATAGCTAAAATATCACTGCATAATTCTAAAGTGGATTTGGCTATTCTAAGAGAATAGTTTCTGAAAAAAGCTTAATTGCCCTTTTTTTTCTGAGAGTGAGATGAGAAGATCAATAAGGAATTTGTTCATTTTTAAGAGGGGGGGTGCCCTAATTGGAGAGCCCACCCGCAGAGGGGTTCGCATCTGTTTTCTCAAGCACCTCCAAGCAACGAGTCCTTGCCACCACAGCCTCGCTTTGGGTTTTGTCTCAAATGAAATCAATTAATTTTTTGTGTGCAAAAGACATTTGAAAGGATAAGGGGGACGTGTCTGTCTCGTTAAGGGGGATGTGTTTTGGTCATTTTGCTAACAAGGCGATGCCTTGAAGATGGAAGGCGTTACTAAAGTAAATTCAATAAGCACAATCCCTTTCTGTGTTCAAAAACAGATGACCTTCCTTCAACAAGTCTGTCTTCTCTGTTTCTCTCTCTGTCTCCCTTCCTCAAAAAAGACTTGAAGACTTAAATGTGTCACATATGTTAGAGGTGTTAAGTAGGTTTTTCCACTTTAGACAGAGGCAGGTTAGCACCAGTCTTTATCCTAAGCCAGGCTAGCCACATCCTAACTTGCTCTTGTCTCACTCTTTGAAAGAAAAGCGAACAAGCAAAGCTATTCCTTCAAGTATGAGCATTTTCTCCCCTATGGTCCCCTAAAAATGTCATATTTAACATTCTCCTCGATGTACGAGTCTGCGTCCCAGTATATCAGAGTAGTCCCACCTACATTTGTTAATATCAAATGGTTAACATCACTGGTATGCAACAGGATCATTTCTAGGAAGCTTACCACGAGGTTATGACGGTCCACCTCCTCTTGCCCCATTATCTATCCCCATTAATGCAGTTCAGGGATAGTGGTTGAAGTTTGACTTCTGCCACAGAGCCTGGCAGAGGAGCACACACCCTGCTTACCCTGATAAGTGGCCCTTAGACTTCTGCCCTGCTTAGCACTAGTATGATTGCCTTGCACTATGCCCTAGAACCATCATGCATGAAACAGGATACCTTATATAACAGCAGCTGTTTTGTGCCTCATTAACCCAGCTGATCTAAACACGCCTTATTTGTGTCATACCACAATCCAAAAGTAGTTAAGTATCAAATGAATTTTAGATATGTTAAAGTTATATTTCGTGTGCTCTTTATTAGTATATCAGTAATAGGGAAAAAAGATATCTGATGCTGATATGTTGTTTGTGGGCAGTTCTCTGTGTGGCCTAACTGTGTTTGCTTTCTGCAGGGGGACCAAAGGCAAAGACATCAGCACTATCAAGTCGCTGAGGGTTCTCCGTGTGCTCAGGCCTCTCAAGACCATCAAGCGTCTGCCAAAACTCAAGGTTTTGCTCCAGTTCTTTTTTGCTTTATTTAGATTAGACAGGTTAGCAAACTGTAATCAAGGTGTTTAAGTTAAGTGCTACTTTACAGACTACATGACTGTGCTTGATCGTGAAAGCACCACAATCAGTCGAGCCACTACGTAAAACTCTACTTGCCTACAACGTGTTTATCTGTGTGAATACTTTTTGACTGCCTTTTGACCCTGTCTGTGGCACTCAGCTCCAAGCCCACTGGTTCTTACTGAAGGTGCAGATCTCTTAAAAAACGACTCAAAAAAGTGATATAGTTTTATGTTTTTAAAAAAAAGGCTCAGCTGGGCAGCTGGACACTGCACATTTTAGCAAATGTTACTCAGTGTTTGGAGCAGCAGGAGAGGGGGAATCATTTTGTTCATTTTCCATGTATCCTGCTCGTTAGTGTCCTACTTTTTAGTAGAACACATTCATTGTTGGTTTTGGTTTTGGTTGGTGAGAGATTTGTTGACAGCAGAAAAATGTAGAATACCATCATCCTCATCTTTTGATTCTCTTAATGACATAGCTCCAAATGTGTGTCCTCAGGCAGTGTTCGACTGTGTGGTCAACTCTTTGAAGAACGTGCTGAACATCCTCATCGTTTACATCCTCTTCATGTTCATCTTTGCTGTCATCGCAGTCCAGCTCTTCAAGGGGAAATTCTTCTACTGCACAGATGAGTCAAAGGGCCTGGAGAAGGATTGCAAGTTGGTCTAAAATCCCTCACTCCCTCATTAATTATCTCAAAAACTTTGAAATTATCAGCATCAAACACCGGTGTGGTCAAAACCAGATCATGTTCACATCAAACCCCACTCAGCTTTATTGGTGCCTTCATGTCTTCCAGAGGGCAGTTCCTAGACTACGACAAAGACGAGGTGGCTGCCAAGCCCAGAGAGTGGAAGAAATATGAATTCCATTATGACAACGTGTTGTGGGCCTTCCTGACCCTCTTCACCGTCTCCACTGGGGAGGGCTGGCCAACGTAAGTGCAGTTGGCTTGAATACCTCTTCAAGTTATAGACATGCCGAAGGCTGTCATAGTTGAAACTACTATGTCAAAGCACAAAATGTACATATCCATCTTTAGCTAACAGGGCTTTTGCCTTTATTTTTGCTTTACTTTTGAGTTTAAGATATAACTCCTTAACCTCACTCATCCAGCAGTGCGCCAGTCTTCGAACAAACAGCGTTCAATCTCAACATATTTTGAATTCTGGCGGTGTTTGTGGCCTTGGAGAGTAACATAACAGATGGGATATGTTCCTGTATCTCACCTGCTGGCTTTTGTGCTGTGGTCTAATCTCCTTACAGTGTCTTAAAGCACTCTGTGGATGCCACCTTTGAAGACCAGGGTCCTAATCCAGGCTACCGGATAGAAATGTCTATCTTCTATGTGGTCTACTTTGTTGTCTTCCCTTTCTTCTTTGTCAACATCTTCGTCGCTCTGATCATCATCACCTTCCAGGAGCAGGGAGACAAGGCCTTGTCTGAGTGCAGCTTGGAAAAGAACGAGGTAGACATGACAAAGCACACTGAGCTTTATGTTCCGTTGTGATCATAATCATTGTACCTCATCTCATTTTCTCAAATCCTGATGATGGATGGATTTGCATGCAACATTTAGGGCAGGTTTGTCCTATTGCTGAATTACTTTTTGTTGTAGGAGAGCTGCATTTCTTTGTACTTAAGCAATCACTTTTTTTTCCAAACAAATGTGCTGATTGTTCACGTAGTGCTGTGATTTTTGGATAAAGCATTAAAATGTGGCTGCAGTTTACATGAGACTCTTCAGCCTAAACAGACACATTTCTGAGTTCAAAATGGTATGTCAGAGTCAATATTAGGAACAATACGATTGCCTGCTCTGCAATACTTGTTGCCCCTTGAATAGTCTGTTGATGTTTTGGTCCGAGAATCTTCCTCAGAAGAGTCAAACAGCTGCCAGTCACAGGTGCAGTAAAGACACAGGTCAGTGACAAATTAAAGGAAAAAAACAGAATAAAAGAGTAGAGAATCATATCAAATGCAGATGCTTCCATACAGGTCGAAAGTGCTCACTGAGTTGATTCAGGAATTCAACATTAAGGATTCAAGAATCCCCACATGAGAAGCATCAGATATTATATTGAGCAACAGTGGCAGGAAGAACTCCCCTTTAACAGGAAGGAACCTCGAACAGAACCAGGCTTTGGGGGGGGGGCTTTCTGTCAGGGTCCGTGTTGGATGGAGGTTGGAGAGAGAGAGTGAGAGAAATCAAACAGCAACCAAAATACTAACAGCAACTATAGCACTGACAATAGAAGTGTGACTAATAATTAGCAATATGGTAACAGTGAAAGACACAAGAATAGTTAATATATGAATAACAATAACGTGACCAATATTGCTAAAAGGTGGCAGCGGCTGATGGTCCGAGTAATTAAGTAATGACACAAACACAGGCAATCACAGATAAAAGTGGGGACACACAATACAATTGTTGACTCTAAATATGAGTGAGGTTGTGGTGACTGAGTCTGTTCCAGTTTGGGTCAGTGATGATGAAAGATTGTAATGCGTGCCGTCTGATCCAGTTGCTGCTTGTCCTATGGCAGTATGTAGAATAACGACAAAAACAAAAGCAGCGAGGAAGAGAGTCAGCATTACTGTAATTCACTTCATCAGGCTCTGATGACTTTTACATCACTCTGATGAAGATCTCTCTTTCACTCAGCTCTCCTGAGCAGAGTTTACCCTCATCTTTCCATCCACCAAATCATCCAAATTTTGTTTGCAATTTCAGTTGCAGTATAAATGAATAAGGCTTTAATTAACACCTGGGACCAAAATGTACATTCACTAATTGGTTATCGGTTATCCACAGTTATTATAGACTAAAATTGTGTACTCTCTTTGTCTACGCTGTTTGGTCGGTTTCATCTTTGTTCATGAACAGCAAGCAGCTCTTGCCAGCGCAGATTTTGAATGATTAATAGCAACTGTATGCTTTCATCTTCTGAAACGGAGGTTTGAGAGCAGTCCCTTTCAAATAATGAAGACAGTGAAAGAGAGGTGTGTGTTCTGTGTTACAGAGAGCGTGTATTGACTTTGCCATAAACGCCAAACCTCTGACTCGCTATATGCCTGAGAACACGCAGTCCTTCCAATATAGGATGTGGAAGTTTGTGGTCTCGCCTCCATTTGAGTACTCCATCATGATCATGATTGCTCTCAACACTGTGGTACTCATGATGAAGGTAAGCCCGTTGGACGGGGTTTTAATAATAAAATGCTGAATTGATACAGTTGGATAGTTTTTTTTTTGGCTGCTTTATTAAGTCAGTCCTGGAATCATTAGCCCAGAAAAGGAATAGTTTGACATTTTGAGACACATGCTTATGTTCCTTACCTACATTAAACTCACTTCCATGTCTGTACAGTAAATATGAAGCTACAGCCAGCACCCCCTTAGCTTACCTTAGCATAATGACTGGAAACAGGAGGAAACAGTAAGCCTGGCTGTTATCCAAGCATAGCACAACCTGCTGGTTGGAGGATTAATGAGCATCTAAAGCTCACTTATTAAAATGTCATATCTTGTTTATTTAACCCGTTTAACCTTTGGTAAAAACAAACATGAGTGGTTTGATGGTTATGTTGGATGGGAGCTAAGCTCAAACAGAGTTACACACACATGCCAGTGTACCTTGGGATATTGTTGCCTATTGTCTTTCAGTTCCATGGAGCTCCAGACTTCTATGAAGCAATGCTGAAGAACCTCAACATAGTCTTCACCACGCTCTTCTCTCTGGAGTGTATCCTAAAGATCATTGCTTTTGGTCCACTGGTGGGTGACATTTGGAAAGCAGCGTTAAATGACCTGAACATCAAATAGCAACTACTGATATTCAATTGTTGTTTTTCAGAACTACTTAAAGGACGCCTGGAACGTGTTTGACTTTGTAACAGTGTTGGGCAGCATCACTGACATCCTGGTGACTGAAATCAATGTAAGAGCACCCTTCCCCACCCAATTCACCCCCACCTCAACAAGGCTTAGTGCAACACAGCTGTCATGGTAATTAGCTGGGGCAGGAACAGCCAGCTTTGTGCAAACAAGCCAACTAACCACATCAGCAAAGACAAAGGCAACAGTCCAGAGAGCCCTTTGTGGTTTGGATCAGTTTGTCATAGAGGACTGATACAGGAGCTTAGGATGGGTGGCTTCTTTGAATCCACCTCACAGAGGAATGTTTAATGTATTGTTTACGGTGGAGAAATTACTCTCCTGTGCTTTTTGTGTTGTTTGGCAGTTTCTTTATTCATTCCAGACAGTTCCTTTCTGTGCACCTGTATACATGTGTGTATTGTGAAGAAGCCTTTGACTGATTAACATGTGTGTATTTGTTCAGCTGATTCAGTTTATGTTGTGCAATATGACTGTCCCTCTTCTCTCGCCTCTGCTTCCTCTTCCTTCCTCCTCATCTTGCTCTGCTCTCTGTCTCTTTCTCTCTCTCTCTCTCTCTCTCTCTTTGTCTTTCCCTCCCTCCCTCTACATTTTCATCTTGTTGATTGTCATCACCGGTGTTGCCATGCCCTGGTCACAAACATCACTAGACTACGGTGAGTGATTTTCTAGCACTACTAGTGTTGTAATGATATGATATGATCTTGAATATGACTTAAAGGAGCCCTCCAGTAATTTTGTGTTGTGCTTGCATAAAGTCATTAGAACCACTAAAAAAGTGATGCAGCAGTCTTCCAGACGTCCTGACTTTAGTCCCTTTCAAATGTCTACCTTGTTACATACAGTAAATGAGACGGACTTACATGACTGAACAACTCTCAGAGTCACCTTTATATAACATGGTAAAATGAATGTTTTTGTCAATGGGGTTTGGTTATGATTAAACAAAAAGAATCTTACAGGTCTCGAGATCCTTTCCGTAAAGTTAACAGACACTTCTCTGTCAACTTCGCTCTGCCTTGGTAACTTTGCAGTTCCATTGTGACACTTGTTCATAAGTAGTTATGCTCTCAAACACTTCTGTCAGTGATCCCTGACAGGTGGTAGTCGGTCTACTTGAAACACTGGTAGTCAGGTTTTTGGCAATGCAATCATCATACACGTATTATTATTAAATGCTGGAACAGATGTCTCCTCGTACAGTTTTCAACTCACAGCTGTGGCACCATTGCTTCTCATGCACCAGGTGTCAGACATTGCTTGAAGGTCGTGGCTCTGTTCCGCCATGTCACAGAAAACAGCTCAATGAATGTAAACTTATGTCCGAATGACAAAACACCTTTGCCTTGACAGAAAGACAGACAGATCTGAAAGAGCTTTATTCCCTGTCATGGCTCAAGCTTTTTACACCCATGGAAAGTGTCTTTCAAACTGGCAACCCCAGTTTTTAAGGCAAGGATTGCTGCCTGATGACATTATCATGTCATCAAAGCGTATTTTAATGTGCTCATAACCTGAGAATTGACCCTTTCTGAGGTGTGTAAACTGTTCCAGAACAGCGACTGGCAATCCTGCTCAGTGAGCAGCCAAAAGCCAGTGTGTTTTCATTCTAACCAGGCACTGTTATAAGGAAGGATGCCTTTAACAGAGTGGATGAAATTCTTGGTTCATGATGTGCTTGTGTGTTTGCGTGCATGTGCATGTGTGCGCGTGTGCTATTGCAGTTGACGCATGGGAGAAGCATATTGCTCTATCTGATATTTATTGATGGGTTCACACTTTTTGTCATGAAATTCTCCACAGACCGTGCTTGCTTGCTTGCTCAGCAACAGCGCAGGGATAGTAACACCAAGCAGGAAGTTTGTAATAAAAAGACTGTGAAAGATCTCCACTTGATCTTTCAGACTCCGAAACCTCCACTTGCATCAGCTGAAAATTCAAATGCATTTTCTACGCAATCTTTTTGTGGCCAGTGTGGCCATGGGAATGTCAGTGTTGTTCTGGGATAGACTTGGAGAAATGATGAACCTTGTGCATGTTAATGCGTCACTCTCATCTCCCATCTCAAGACATTTTAGCTGCAGACACCAGTGTACTTTGTACCAGTGTACTTTGATATTGATAGTCCAGATATTTATTAGCTGCTGGAGACCTGCACGGCATATTGGTGATCTCCCTGCTCTAGAACAAATAAGATTCCTTCTATACACCCTACATACATTGTTGAAGTATTGTAGTTGTGATGTCAAAGAAATAAATGACATATCTATAAATGACCTCAGACATCCATATCCAATCACATGCCATGAGAAATAAATAAATGGCCAAAGAATCCTTAAATAGATCATTAAAACATCAACACAGTGATAACTGTTTTTTCACTTTGTTTTTGAAGTAACTTAAAAAATATGATATGGGTGTGGTTATCGGTGAGTGATAAAGATATTTGCTTGGTAAGTGCTTGATGTCCCGTCTGTGTCTAACAGGACAGGCTGCTGAACCTGAGCTTCCTGAGGCTGTTCAGAGCAGCTCGGCTCATCAAACTTCTGAGGCAGGGCTACACCATCCGCATCCTGCTGTGGACCTTCGTCCAGTCCTTCAAGGTTCTCACGCACATTACCGCATGCTCACCAATTTGTACATTGCACACATATACTGTATGTTTACTATCATCCACATCCACCGGCACATCTGATAGTTTACTGTCACACACTCACACACCCACGTACAGTAACTACCAGCACACACAAACATCCTGGCTGGAATAATTCAGAGTGGATATTAATGATTAAATATGTTTTGATTTGCTTCTGTTCCCTTTAGGCTCTGCCTTATGTTTGCCTGCTGATTGCTATGTTGTTCTTCATTTATGCCATCATTGGGATGCAGGTGGGTGATGCAGCTCTGCCGTGGTCAAAGAGGCCGTGATATTCATACACTGGTTTATCGTTAAAATGTTTTGGCCCGAACATGGAAAAACATGCATATTGCAACAAGGTGCAAATC